>NC_082708.1:23903621-24223621 GCF_030144855.1 Hypanus sabinus
CAGCAACATAGAACTGTGTAAGCAGGTTTACAAGAAAAACATTAATTCAATTTAACTTCTCACAAGAAAGAGCACAATTAAAACAAAAGAAACAATGTCCATTTTAGCACAAGTTGATTGAAGTGGTCATAGTGTTCCTCAACTGTAGTCTTTATGATCATGCTGGTTGGTTCCAGAACTGAACCATTGAAAGGAAATAGGTTCTTTTGAATCAGCTGGTGTGAGACTAGGCTTCTGTACCTCCTGCCTAATTGTAGCTGCAAAATGGCATGGGCTGGATGGTGGAGATCTTTTACGGTGGATATTTTTTTTTGAGGCAGCGCCTCCAGTAGGTACGACTGATAGTGGGGAAGAACATACCTTGACGTATTGGGCAGAGTTCAATATTATCTGCAGATTCTTACATGTTTATATATTTATTATGTTTCTGTTTATCAAGTACGGTGCAGAATAGGCTCTTCCAGCCCTTCAAGCCATGCGTTTAGCAATCCCCCAATTTAATCTGAGCCTAATCACAGGACAATTTACAATGACCAATTAACCTACCAAACAGTAGGTCTTTGGACTGTGGGAGGAAACTGGAGCATCCGGAGGAAACCCGCGAGGTCACGGGAAATGTATCCAAGTCACCCGTACTGTAAAGCGTTGTGTAACCATGGCACTACCATGCCAGACCATGATGTAACCAGTCAGAATACTTTCAACCATACACCAGTGGACAGTTGTTTGGAGTTTGGTGAGAAGGTAAACCTCCTATATCACACAAGGAAGTAAAGACACTAGCATGCCTTCTTTGGCCTTCATCCCACATGACTACCTAAGAAGAAAGTTTGTTACCCCTCAGCCACAACTCCACTACTTCATCTCATTCCCTCTCTCTTCCATCTCTACTACCAGCAATCCACCGTGTTTAAAAATACCACAGAATTTAAAAAACCTATTGCACTGAAAGATGCCTATCAACCCGTTGTGCCCATGTCCATCCAGAAGGAGCTTTCACACTGCTCCCACTTGCCTGCTCTTGTATATGAAGGTTTCATTTAGTTGATTTTCATACATTTTGTTTTATTTTTCATCTCCAGTCATGAACATTCTAAATGGCTACATCACAATTTGTGACAGAGGGGCCACTGCACAGGATTGGAAAAGGGTGCAGAGAGTTGTAAACACAGCCAGCTCCATCATGGGCACTAGCCTCACCGACACTGAGGTCATCTTCAAAAGGTGATGCCTCAAAAAGGGGCATCCTTTATTAAGGACAGCAGTCAGACAGGACATGCCGTCTTCTTATTACTACCATCAATGTGGATGTACAGAGCCTGAAGACACACACTCAATGTTTTAGGAACAGCTTCTTCCCTTCTGCCATCAGATTTCTGAACGGACAACGAACCAACCTGTGTGAACACTACCTCACTATTTTGCTCCCTTTTTGCAGTATTTTATTTTTTTAATATATTTCTTATTGTAATTTATAGGTTTTTTAATGCACTACACTGCTGCCACAAAACAAAAACACATTCACGATATACATCAGTGATATTAAATCAGTCAAAAAGTGTAGACACTGCCTGTAGCAGCCTCAGTGAAGAAACCAACCGGCAATGCTGACAGGAAATTGATCAGATAAAGTGGGTTTATTCCACATTGTGCAATTCTGGGGTCCAGCAGCCCTGATTTTGTCTGTGGTACCAAACCAAGCTATGTGAGCAGGAGAGCATTGAGGACTAGTCTCCCGCTTTGATGTAAAATTAAAATTCAAATTGAACTTATTCCCACATGACCTTTTCAAATCCCACTTAACCCAAAGACACACTTCTTTCAAATCCCGACCAATGTCTATCTGATCGTTGCTGTTACCAATTCACAGAATTACACAGCTGGTTCAGCAGATAGGATTCAGATTTACATCTCTGGATCGGCACTTAGTGGCCTAACCATCTCTCTCCAAGCCCTGTAGATAAGGACGTGGCTCAGTCAGAGGACTTTATTCCAGTAGATGGTCAAAGAAGTACTGGATGAATCTGTAACACTTATGTCGCTGACAAGCAATCAATCTAAATGCCAAACAACATTGCAAAGGGGGGAATGGTGGTCATGAGCACTAAGTGGGTGTTAGAGGAAAGTGTGACAGATGTAGGATACATTCACTTTGAATCACGCTTGGTTCCATTGAAACCCACAGAGTAGAGGAGCAAAGAAACGTCCAATTCTCCTTCATCCATTTAGTGCTGATGATCATGATGAAACTTTATCCCAACAATGCCCCCTAAAATCCCCATCCTTAACCTCCAAACTACAGTACTGTGCAAAAGTCTTAGGCATATATATAAAGCTAGGGTGCCTAAGACTCTTGCACAGTACTGTAGTAGTTTTGTGCATTGCATTGTAATGCTGGGGCAAGAAAAAACTAATTTCATGACATATGTGAGTGATGGTAAACCTGATTCTGATATGGGTCTCTACTATGGACTGACAGTGTGAAAGAACAGGGAGAGGGGGATCATGTTTGGGAAAAGGGGAAGGGAGAGGGGAGGGAGTGGGAAGCACCAGAAAGACATTCTGTAATGATCAATGAACCAATTGTTCAGAATCAAATGACCTTCCCTGGTGTTTCAGGGTTGGGTGTATCTGCACTACCTGTGGCATTCCTTGTCTGCTACCCATCCCACACCACTCACATGGCACTTCACCTTCATCATTCCAACATCCTTTGACCATAAGATATCAGAGCAGATCTTTGCTCCTGCCAGATTTACAAACTCGCTCTCCAGTCCACGTTGACAAATACAGTACTGTGCAAACAACCTAGGCTCCCCAGCTCTATATATGTGCCTAAGACTTTTGCACAGTACTGTAGACCTTCAGTGCAGTCAGTTTCAGGCCCACCTTTGCACAAAGCTGACACTGCAGTAATCAATAGCAGTGTAATAAGGAAGAAAAGCAATGACATAATGCATAACATCACATATTCCTATGAAAGGGGATTAGTTTCAATAATACACTTTAGAAAGACCCCTAGCCAGTGTATAAAACATCCATGCAAAGCACATTAGCTAAGCCTCGGGAGATTTATCTTTCTTAGGCAGGTGCAGCAAAGTCACTAGTAATGTCTCACAACTATCTTCCTGGTTATTATGATGTACACAGACTGTAGGCTGATTCTGTCCCCTAGGAATCCCTTAAGGAAGATATATCACCCAGTAGCATGAGGCAGTGGATCACAAGGAGCTGCAAATCTCTCACCAGTTGAATCATGATGCACTGAACACAAAAGTTCACAATGAGATGAAGTGCCAATCTTATAAACTATCACACTCGCTTTTAGCTGCTAAACCAACCATTAATAGCATCCTTGGAAGTGGTTAGCCCAGCAATCCATCTCAGTTAGAGAACATTGCCTGAGCCCAAGAAGGACAAATAATATAAGGTGAATGTATTTATTTTAAATGAAGAAAAATGTAATAATAAGTAGAAGTTCATGAAAATGATTAGAAGTAAAGAAACTTGGGAGGCCCATTAAACATGACACAGTTCACAAAGGCATGGAAATTGATGTTTGCTGTTATAAAGCAACTGTTGCGTGGCACAAACATGACTGTTTTGGTGGTAGGACAGCTGCTGTTAAATTCAGTATGTTAATTCACCAGAAAAAATGGGAATGAGTGGGAAATCAGTTGAAAAGAGCTCCGTCAGCATAAA
The DNA here is from genome assembly GCF_030144855.1 of Hypanus sabinus. NCBI lineage: Eukaryota > Metazoa > Chordata > Chondrichthyes > Myliobatiformes > Dasyatidae > Hypanus > Hypanus sabinus. The sequence goes on from NC_082708.1 coordinate 23,907,324, forward strand.
TAGCTTACTTTGAAATACCATATACAAGGTTACTTTTCTGCACTATCCATAATAAACAGAAAAGATGCTGCAGATGCTGGAAATCCAGAGCAACACACACAAAATGCTGGAGGAACTCAGCAGTTCAGGCAGCATCTATGGAGAGGAATAAAGAGTTGAAATTTCAGGCCAAGATTCGACAGGGCCTCAGCTTGGAACATCGGCTCTTTATTAATCTCATAAAGGTCAGATTTCCCTCCCGTAAGGACTTGGTTAAGTGTGTATTGTAGTCAACAATTTTCTCTTCAACGCTATCTTTCACATGCTCTGCAGTGAGACTGGATTATGGTGGGGTGATTGAGTGTTTGAGAGACTGAACTCTGGAGGCACAATGTGGTATGGTGGGTTAGGTGTCCAAGAACCAGGGCCTTGGACACTGGGCAGGTGATATTTTGATGGAAGTGGCTGACACTTAACAACACGTGCTTGTTGTATCAAGACAAGGGCCCAGGTTAAGATGTTTGGGCAGGAAGGATTGAGAGGTGTTGTGGAGTATTTGGCACAGAGAGGGTGCTAAAAGTCAGGGAGCAAACAGGGTAGATAAGTTTAAAAATATTACCAAGAGCCTACTTCAGCTAAGTTCACAACAGGACTGTGACATAAGGAAGGATCTGTACATGTTTGAAATGGAAGGGACACTATGGCTGCGAGGGTGAATCCTGGCTGGGAGTTTACTGTTGAGTTTCCAGAGTGGAGTGAATGGACCCAGAAATGGTTGCATTTGCATTCTATGCTAGGACTGAGTCAAACTTAGTCATGTGTCACTACGTCAAGTCATGCCTCTTAGTATCTGGGTTAGTTTCTTGCATATACTTATCCATGCTACATTTTCAGGATTAAATTATTATATTAGTTTCAGTAACAACTGCAATAAAAATGATAAATATTCTTTTGATATTGTCTACATTATGTTCATCTTGTAACATGCTAAATTCTATCTCTACCCTTCCTTCTTTCCCTCCTCCACCTATCACCGATCAACCTCTGTCTCACCTTTCCCTCTTACTTCTGCATACTGGCTATCTTCCCTCTACATTCTCAATCCTGATGTTAGGTCTCAGCCTGAAAAGGACCTATAAAATGTATTAACACCACCCTCCCGGAAGTTTTCATGTTTTATTGTTTTACAACATTGAATCACAATGGATTTAAATTTGCTTTTTTGACATTGATCAACAGAAAAAGTGTCAAAGTGAAAACAGATCTCTATAAAATGATCTAAATTAATTACAAATATAAAACACAAAACGACTGATTGCATAAGAGTTCATCCCCTTCAAGTCAGTATTTCGTAGATGCACCTTTGGCAACAATTACAGCCTTGAGTCTGCATGGATAGGTCTCTATCAGTTTTGCACATCTGGACATTGCAATTTTCCCCATTCTTCTTCACAAAACTGCTCAAGCTCTGTCAGATTGCATGGGGATCATGTGTGAACAGCCCTTATCAGGTCGAGCCATAAATTCTCAATCAGATTGAAGCCTGGACTCTGATTCAGGACACTAAATTTGTTCTTTTAAGTCATTCCCGTGTATCTTCATGCTTGGGGTGATTATTTTGCTGAAAAACAAATCTTCTCCCAAGTCGCAGTCCTCTTGCAGTCTGCATCAGGTTTTCCTCCAGGATTTCCCTGTATTTTGCTGCATTCATTTTACCCTCTACCTTCACAAGTCCTCCAGGGCCTGCTGCAGTGAAGCATCCCCACAGAATGATGCCTCCACCATGCTTCATGTAGGGAAGGTGTGGTTTTGATTATATGCAGTGTTTGGCTAATGTCAAACATAGTGTTTAGTCTGATAGCCAACAAGCTCAATTCTGGTTTCATCAGACCATCAAACCTTCTTCCAGCTGATTTCAGAATCTCTCACATGTAGTCTTTCAAACTCCAGTGGAGATTTCATGAGAATTTTTTTAAACAGTGGCTTTCTCCTTGCCACTCTCCATAAAGCTGTGACTGGTGAAACACCCGTTATTGTATGTGCAATCTCTCCTATCTCAATTACTGAAGCATGTAACTCATCTGGAATTGCCATAGGTCTCTTGGTAGCCTCCCCTCACGAGTCCCTTGCATGGTCATTCAGTTTTTGAGGATGTCTGCTTTAGGCAGATTTACAGCTGTGCCATTTTCTTTCCATTTCTCGATGATTGACTTAACTGTACTCCAAGGGATATTCTTGTACTTTTTAATAACCTTTTCGCAGATATTCTTTTCGCAGTGTTCTTTTGTCTTCGTGATGTAGTTTTTGCCAGGATACGGCCTCACCTGCAGTTGGACCTTCCAGATACAGGTGTATCTTTACTACAATTAATCGAAACACCTTGACTGCACACGGTGATTTCCATTTAACTAATAATTTGACTTGTAAAACCAATTGGCTACACTATTGGTGATTTGGTGTGTCATATTAAAGAGGGTGAATACTTAAAGCAATCAATTATTTTGTGTTTTATATTTGTAATTAACTTAGATCACTACAATGATCTGTTTTCACTTTGACACAAAAGTCTTTTTCTGTTGATCAAAGTAAAGAAAAGCCAAAGTAACCCCACTGTGATTCAATGTTGTAAAACAATAAAACATGAAAACTTCCAAAGGGGGTGAATACTTTTTATAGGCACTGCATCAACTAAATGAAACAATGTTCCTCTAGACCATGCTGCACCACAAAACATGTATCACACAAAGCACATAAAACAAAATACTACTGCAAATTAATTATTAAAATATAATTCTAAGTGCATATAGTGTGCAGCAAGCGGTTCACTGTCTCTGAGGTGGGTTTTCATTAGTCTCACGGTCTGGGGGAGGAAGCAGTTACCCAGTCTGGTGGTGCTGCATGACTTCACAGTCAAGGTCAAAGTCAAAGTAAATTTACTATCAATGTACATATATGTCACAATATACCACCTTGAGATTCATTTCCTTGCATACATTCACAGAAGAACAAAGAAATTCAATAGGATCTATCAAAAAACTACACACAAAGATTGACAAGCAACTAATGTGCAAAAGAAGACAAACTATGCAAATAGAAAATAAATTACAAAATATGGCAAACATGAATTGCAAAATCCGTGAAAGTGAGCCCATAGGTTGTGGAATGAGCTGAGTGTTGAGGTGAGTGAAGTTATCCATGCCAGTTCAGGAGCCAGATGATTGAAGGGTAATAACTGTTCCTGGACATAATGGTGCTCCTGTGCTTCCTTCCTGATGGCAGCAGCAAGAAGAGAGCACGACCTAGAAGGATGCTGGTTTCTTGCAGATGTGATCAAAGACAAGGAGAGCTTTTCCTTTGATGAACTGTCTTGTATCCACCACTTTTCGTCGACTTTTTTGTTCTTGGACATGGGTGTTCCCACACCAGGCCTTGATGCAACCAGTCAGGATATTCTCCACTGTGCATCTATAGAAGTTTGACAAATTTTTAGATGATGTGCTGAATCTGTAGAAACTTCTAAAAGGTACCGCCGTGCTGAGGCTTGCTGAGTCCTTTTAGCAGTTTAGCTTCTGTGAGTGACTTTGTATTCCACTAAGGTAACTGAGGGTTAACGACAACTTATAATTGTCAACTAGCAGATCAGGAATAGATTTTTAATATCTATTTTGTGTAATAGTGACTTCATGACAAATTTAACCAATGTCCTTCTGGGAAGAAATTCAGACCTTTATCAGTTTATTAAGTGCTCCTTCAAATAGACTATTAATAGACTGTTCACTTATCACCAACGACTTAAGGTCAATGAGGGATGCCAATAAATGACTTTGCCAGCAATGCTCCATCCACCATATGAATGGAAAAAGAAATGTATAATAAGCTGCTTCATTCTTACATTATACAGAGGACAGAGGGGAAATCTTTGTACACAGTTCAAAATAAGCTGTTCCTGCTGATAAAGCCCTTCTAAAATCACACCCTCACGCATTGCCATTTTCAGTCTAAAATGCTTATCTATAGAAATGGTGTGCTTTTGGAACTTCTAGGATACTGGATTTTGCAGCAATTGCAACTTTGTTCCTATTTCCTCATGGTTCAGCTGTCCGGCCTTTATTACTCATGATCTGCTGATACATCATCCTGAGTTTTGAGGTCCCAGGTAAATGAATAACAAAGGACAATTTCAGACTGTACTGGGGTTCTCCCACTGCGTAATTATGCTTCACTCAGCATTCTTCAGTGCCCGTCACTAAAGAACACAAGTGTCTGTATAAGCAAGTTTTCTCATGACAAATTGTACAACATAACTTTTTTTTGTTCAGCTGAAGCAGCTACTTTATTTTGGCAACGCTTTTCTGCATCAGTGATTACATAAATTAGAAGAAAAGCACACACAAAGCATCAAAGCTGTATGTGAGACTGCAGTGTCAAGGACCAGGGGAATAGATTTCGAAGAACATTTCTGGTCACCACAAAGGTATTTTCCATGAAAGGAAGAAAGCAGTTGCATTTATAAAGCACCTTTCTTGCCCTCAAGTTTTTTGGCATTAACATTGGTTTGTTTTTGTCACGTACCAAGATACAGTGAAAAGCTTGTCTTGCATTCTGTTCATACAGATTAAATCATTATACCGTACATTAAGGTGGAACAAGGTAGAACAATAACAATGAACAATAAACTGCAAAACTGCAAGGAAGGTGCAGTGCAGAAATGAAGTGTTGTAGCAATTACATCCACAGTGATGAAGTGTTTTGAGAGGTTGGTGATGAAGCATTCCACTCCTACCTGAGAAGTAAATTAGAACCACTCTGATTTGCCAAACCGACGCAACAGGTCCACAGCAGATGCCATCCCCTTGACTCTTCGTTCAGCCCTGGAACATATGGACAGCAAAGGTACATACATCAGGATGCTCTTCATCAATGCATTCTGGTATGGTTCTAGAGGGCTGGAGAAATGCAAATGTCATTCCACTCTTCAAAATGAGAGAGAGGCAAAAGAAGAGAAATTACAGGCCAGTTGGTCTGACCTCAGTGGTTGGGAAGATGTTGAAGTACACTATTGAGGATGTGGCTTTGGGGTACTTGGAGGTGCATGATTAAATGAACTGAAGTCAGCGTGGTGTCCTCAAGGGAAAACCTTGCCTGACAAATCTACTGGTACACTTTGATGAAATAGCGAGCAGGATAGACAAAGGAGAATTGTGGATGCTGTGTACTCGGATTTTCAGAAGGCTTTTGACAATGCGCCACACATTAGGCTGTTTAGCAAGGTAAGAGCCCATGATATTACAGTAAAGATACTAGCATGGGTAGAGCATTGGCTGATTGGCAGGAGCAAAGAGTGGGAATAAAGGGAGCCTTTTCTGGTTGGCTGCTGGTGACTACTGGTATTCCACAGGATTCTGTGTTGGGTCTACTTCTTCTTACGTTGTATGTCAATGATTTGGGTGATGGAATTGATGGCTTTGTGGCCAGGTTTGCAGATGATAGGTGGACAGGCAGGTAGTGTTGAGGAAACAGGGAGTCTGCAGAAGTAATTAGACAGATTAGGAGAAAGGGCAAAGAAGTGGTAGATGGAATACAGTGTCGGGAAGTGAATGGTCATGAACTTTGATAGAAGAAATAAAAATGTAAACTGTTTTTTAAATAGAAAATTTTTAAAAAATTGGAGGTGCAAAGGGACTTGGGAGTCCTTGTGCAGGATTCCATAAAGATTACTTTGTAGGTTGAATCAGTGGCAAGGAAGGCAAATGCAATGTTAGCATTAATTTCGTGAGGACTAAAATATCAAAGTAAGGATATAATGCTGAGGCTTTATAAAGCACTGGTGAGGCCTCCACAATCCCTTAAAGTATTATGAGCAGCTTTGGGCCACTTTTCGAGGGGAGGATTTCCTGACATTGGAGAGCGTTCAAAGAAGGCTCACAAAAATGATTCTGGGATTGAAAGGCTTATCTAATGAGCAGTGTTTGATGGCTCTGGACCTGTACTCATTAGAATTCAGAAGAATGAGGGGAATTGAAACCTATCAAATATTGAAAGGCCTAGATAAAGTGGATGTGAAGAGGATGTTTTCTATGGTGGGGGACTCTAAATCCAGAGGATACAGCCTCAGAACAGAGAGACATTCATTTAGAACTGAACACAAAATACTCTGCAGATGTTCGGGTCAAAGCAACACATACAACAAGCTGGAGGAACTCAGCAGGTTGGGCAACATCCATGGAAATGAACAGTCAACATTTCCATGGATGCTGCCCAACCTGCTGGGTTCAATTTAGAACTGAGATGAGGAAGAATTTCTTTTAGCCAGAGACTAGTGAATCTGGGTAATTCATTGCCTCAGGTGGCTATGGAATCCAAGTCATTTGGTATATTTAAGATTCTTAATTAGTTAGGACATAAAGGGATAGGGGGAGAAGGCAAGAAAGTGGGGCTGAGATGGAAATAGATCAGCCATGATGAAATGGCAGAGCAGACACGATGAGCCAAATGGCCTATTCTGCGCTGATATCTTATGGTCTTATGACTACAGCTTGGCATTCAATATTATTATCCCCTCAAAGCTAATCAATAAGCTTCAAGACCTTAGCCTCAATACCTCCTTGTACAATTGAATGCTCGATTTCCTTAGTTGCTGACCCCAGTCAGTTCAGAATAGGAACACCTCCACAATCTCCATCAGCACAGGAGAACCAAAAGGCTGAGTGCTTAGTTCAAGCCTCTACTTGCTTTACACTTATGATGTGTGACTATGTACAGCTTCAACACCATTTTCAAGTTTGCCGACAACGTCACTGCCGTAGGTGAGAAATCAGCATATAGGAGGGAGATTGAGAAAACTCTGGCTGAGTGGTACCACAACAACTTCTTACTCAATGTCAGCTAGACTAAGGAGCTGACTATTGACTTAAGGAAGAGAAAACCGAAGGTCCATGAGCCATTCCTCATTAGAGGATCAGAGGTTCACATGGACAGCAAATTTATATTCTTCATTGTTATATCTTCAGAGCACTTGTCTTGGGCCCAGCATGAAAGTGTAATTACAAAGAAAATACTGCAGTGCCACTACTTCCTTAGGAGTTTGTGAAAATTTGGCAGGACATCTAAAACTTTGACAAACTTCTATAGATGTGTGGTGGACAGTGCAATGGAGACTGGCTGTATCACATTCTGGTACGGAAACACCAACGCCCTTGAATGAAAAATTTTACAAAAATTGGTGTATATAGCCCAGTCCATCATGGTTAAAGCCATCCACACCACCGAGCACATTTACAGTACATGGAGTGTTGTCGCAGGAACGCAGCGTCCATCATCACCACCCAGTTCATGCTCGCTTCTCCCTGCTGCCATCAGGAAGAAGGCACAGGAGCCTCAGGAATCACATCACCAAGTTCAGGAACAGTTATTAACCAACTGCCTCTTGAGCTAAAGGGGATAACTTCACTCAACTTCAATTGCCCCATCACTGAAATCCTCTCCCAACCTATGGACTCACTTTTAAGAACTCTTCATCTCATATTCTTGATATTTATTGCTTATGTTTTTTAATTATTACTTATTTGTTTTTGTACTTGCACTGTTTGATTGAATGGCCAGTTGCTGGGTTCTTTCAATGGTTCTATTATGGCCATTATCGTATGATGGATTTATTGACTATGACCACAACAAAATGAATCTCAGTGTTGTATATGATGATACATATGTACTTTGATTATACATTTACTTTGAAACCTGAATATTGAACATTGACATGCAAGTTAATAACAAGGTAGATTATGAGGTCAAGACTATTGTACCTGATTAGAGAAGCGTCTGATCACTGTGGGATAGAAGCTATCCTTAAGACTGGAGGTCTGTGTTTTCAGGCTTTTGTATCTTCTGCCTGATGGCACAGGGGAGAATAAAGGACATCTGAGGGTAGGTGAGGTCTTTGATTATCCAGCTGCTCTGCTGAGGCATCAGGAAATGTAGAGTCTGTACTCTGATAATCAAAATAGAAGATTCAAGATTGCTTAATGTAATTTCTACTATGCAAGTGTAAAGAAGAACAAAATAATTGTTACTCTGGATCCAAAACAGCACCAAAAAAGTACAGTAAGATTAAGTCACAATAACAATAGAAAATATAATAGGTATAAATATGAAGTTGGGTTATATGGATGGATTCCATAAAGTGACGCTAGGTACAGGAGTGACTGTACACAAGGTGACTGACAGGAAACGATGTTTGGAGGTGTGGAGGTGTGGGCTACTGCGTGGAGATGTTGATCAGCCTTACTGCTAGAGTCTGGTGGTCCTGGTGTACATTCTATGTCACCACCTCCCTGATGGCAGTGAGACAAGCAGTCCATGAGTAGGGTGATGGAATCATTCATGACCGAATATTCCCCAGGCTGCTCCACAAGGTGAGGGAAGAGATTGCTAAGCATCTGGCTAGGATCTTTATGTCCTCGTTGTCCACGGGAATGGTACCGGAGGATTGGAGGGAGGTGAATGTTGTTCCCTTGTTCAAAAAAAGTAGTAGGGATAGGTCAGGTAATTACAGACCAGTAAGCCTTATGTCTGTAGTGGGAAAGCTGTTGGAAAAGATTCTTAGAGATAGGATCTATGGACATTTAGAGAATCACGGTCTGATCAGGGACAGTCAACATGGCTTTGTGAAGGGCAGATTGTGTCTAACAAGCCTGATAGAGTTCTTTGAGGAGGTGACCAGGTATATAGATGAGGGTAGTGCAGTGGATGTGATCTACGTGGATTTTAGTAAGGCATTTGACAAGGTTCCACATGGTAGGCTTATTCAGAAAGTCAGAAGGCATGGGATCCAGGGAAGTTTGGCCAGGTGGATTCAGAATTGACTTGCCTGCAGAAAGCAGAGGGTCATTCCTGCCTGTGGCCATCAACCTTTACAAATTCAAACAACACACACAAAATGCTGGTGGAACACAGCAGGCCAGGCAGCACCTATAGGAAGAAGCACTGTCGACGTTTCAGGCCAAGACCGAGACCAAAACCGAGAACGGCCCAAAACATCGACAGTGCTTCTCTCTATAGATGCTGCCTGGCCTGCTGTGTTCCACCAGCATTTTGTGTGTGTTGTGGGGTAGAAGGGTGGGTTGGCAAGTTTGCAGACGACACAAAGTTTGGTGGTGTTGTAGATAGTGTAGAGGATTGTCAAAGCTTGCAGAGAGACATTGACAGGATGCAGAAGTGGGCTGAGAAGTGGCAGATGGAGTTCAACCCGGAGAAGTGTGAGGTGGTAACTTTGGAAGGACAAACTCCAAGGCAGAGTACAAAGTAAATGGCAGGATACTTGGTAGTGTGGAGGAGCAGAGGGATCTGGGGGTACATGTTCACAGATCCCTGAAAGTTGCCTCACAGGTAGATAGGGTAGTTAAGAAAGCTTATGGGGTGTTAGCATTCATAAGTCAAGGGATAGAGTTTAAGAGACATGATGTAATGAGGCAGCTCTATAAAACTCTAGTTAGGCTACACTTGGAGTACCAGTTCTGGTCGCCTCAGTATAGGAAGGATGTGGAAGCATTGGAAAGGGTACAGAGGAGATTTACCAGGATGCTGCCTGGTTTAGAGAGAATGCATTATGATCAGAGATTAAGGGAGCTAGGGCTTTACTCTTTGGATAGAAGGAGGATGAGACGAGACATGATAGAGGTATACAAGATGTTAAGAGGAATAGATAGAGTGGACAGCCAGCACCTCTTCCCAGGGCACCACTGCTCAGTACAAGAGGACATGGCTTTAAGGTAAGGTGTGGGAAGTTCAGGGGGATATTAGAGGAAAGTTTTTTACTCAGAGAGTGGTTGGTGCGTGGAATGCACTGCCTGAGTCAGTGGTGGAGGCAGATACCCGAGTGAAATTTAAGAGACAATTTAAGGTGGGGGATTTATATGGGAGGCAGGGTTTAAGGGTCAGCACAACATTGTGGGCCAAAGGGCCTGTACTGTTCTGTACTGTTCTATGTTCTATGAAGTTATTGGCCCTTTTCTGGCACTTTGCTGTATATGTGTCATTGATGGCAGGTCAGCTACTGCTGGTGATGTGTTGGGTAGCTTTGACTACCCGTTGTAGGGGTTTTGTGTCCACCACAGTGCAGTTTCCATACCATGCAGTGATGCACCATGTGAGGATGTTCTCTACAGTGCATTGCATTGCATTTGCCTTCTTTACCGCAAACTCAACCTGTAAATTAACTTTCTGGGAGTCTTGCATGAGGACTCCTAAGTCCCTCCGCACCTCTGATGTTTGAAACTTCTCCCCATCTAGATAATATTCTGCACTATTGTTCTTTTTAACAAAATGCATTATCATAAATTCGCCAACACTGTATTCTATCTGCCACTTTTTTGCCCATTCTTCCAATTTGTCTAAGTCCTTCTGCAATCCCATTGCTTCCTCAGCACTACCTACCCCACCTATCTGTGTATCATCCGCAAACTTTGCCACAAAGCCATCAATTCCATTATCCAAATCACTGATAAACAAGAAAAAAAGAAATAAGAAATAAACTTACCTACCTAGCTTGCCTCTGCCTGTTGTCACCAAAGTCCAGTTGAGCCACAAGCTTACTGCTCAGACCATTCTGCCAACCGCTCGCACAATGGCTGCTCCACTAGCCGGTATCCCTCACTTACGGGTGTTTAAAGCTCTTCACCGGTCTTGCACAGGAAAGCTTTGGCTGCATCTATACCGTACTCCGATCAAAGACACCCATTGAAAAGCTCCTTGCTTTTTTTTAAATGCACATCCTGATAACCACAGATGTGCCCGTCACTAGTTCATAAAGCTATAGAGGTACAGCAGACAAACAAGCCTTTCAGCCCAACTCATCAATGCTGAGCTAGAGTCTCCTGAGTTAGTAGAATTTGCCTGCATTTGGCTCATATCCATCTAAACCTTTTCTATCTATGAACCTGTCTAAATAGCGTTTAAAGATCAAAATTGTACATTCCTCTACCACTCCTCTGGTAGCTTCTTCCATGTACTCACGGCCCTTCAGTTCCTCGTTAAACAATCCTCCTCTCCTCTTAAACCTATCCCTGTTTGTTTTACAATTCCCTACACAGGACAAAGACTGTGGCTACGTATCTTCTCCATGTCCCTCATGATCTTATGCTCCGCAATAAAGCCACCCTTCAGTGAAATCAGCCCCAGCCTATCTAGTCTCTTCAGTTAGATCAAGTCCCCCAATCCCAGAAATTCTTTTCTGCTCCTTCTGTAGCTGAACCACATCCTTCCTGTATTAATGTGACCAGTATTATGCACAGTGCAGTCCTGCAGAGTTGTGACGTGACATCTCTCGTACTCAATGCATCATATGATGAAAGCAAGTGTGCCACCCTGTCGAACTGTGTGACCGCTTTCAGAGAATATCTTATCTGTACTCCTAGGTATCTTGCTTTTCTACAACACTGTCCAAGTCATTCACCATGTATGTCATGCTGTGGTTTAAATTGGAAACACCAGTACTCAGGATTGGAAATGTCTCCAGAAAGTGGTGGATACAGCCCAGTCCATCACAGGCAAAGCCTTCTCCAACATGGAGTGCTACAACAAGAAAATTCAAAGTTCCAAATTCAAAGTTCTTAGTATCAAAGTTCATATATGTCACCATATACAACCTTAAGATTCATTTACTTGTGACTATTCACGATAAATGCAAAAAAACACAATAGAATTATTGAAAGATTGCATACAAGACCAACAACCAACGTGCAAAAGATGTGCCAATAAGTAAATAAATAAATAGATAGATAGATAGATAGATAGATAGATAGATAGATAGATAGATAGATAGATAGATAAATAAATATGGAGTCTCTGAGATGAAAAGTCATTGAAAGTGATTCTATAGGTTGCATCCCCATCATCAAGGACCCCACTGTCCAGGCCATGCTCTCTTCTCACTACTACCAACAGGCAGAGTTACAGATGCCTTTAGTTCAGGAACAGTTATTACCCTAAACCATCAGGCTCCTGAACTGGTGTGGGTAACTTTACTCACCGCAACTACAGATTCACTGTCAAGGACTGCACAACTCATCTTCTCAGTATTTTATTTGTACAATTTGTCTCTATTTGCACATTCATTTGCTGGTCTTTGTTTATGTGTAGTTTTTCATAAATTCTATTGTATTTCTTTATTTTCCTGTAAATGCCTGCAGGAAAATGAATCTCAAGGTAGTACTGTATATGGTAACATATACATACTTTTCTGATAAACTTGATTTTGACTTACCAACATTCATTACTGTCATCATTGTCAATGCCATCTGCCATTGGCTCACGAAGTTGATCTAGATCTTGTTGTAATCTTAGCTATCCTTTCTTCACTGTCCTCTATATCATACAAATATAGAAAATTTATGCTCTTCTGCAGAATGGTTACTCAGGCCACACAAGTTCTATGCCTTTCCTACATTGGACTGAACATAAAGTACATCATTCATAGGTGTGGAATAATTAGGCTCCATTAGCCCAGGACATTTTCCATGGGAGACAATTTTCCAGTTTTACATAACAGAATAGTAGGTTAGACATTGAATTAACAGCACATTGAGATCTTTCCCTCTGTAATCCCACTCCACCAGCCCCCTCCCCCTAGAATTCAGTACTCCCATACCAATAACTTCCAATCCCAAAGCACCCATTGTGTTCCAGCATTTCCACCACTTAGAACATAGAGCATCCAACACTTGCATCATCCCACCACAAACGCTGTCATTAATGTTGGGTTTCACATCTCCAAAACACAAAATGTTTCAATCCCAAGTCTAGCACTCTTATCCCACTATAGAATACTTCCATCTTAATACCCGTCACTTACACCTTTGCACCAACTTCCATAGCTATAAGACCATATTCCCTCCCCATCATAATCTGCGTTTTCTTAACCATTTGTACTGGTGTTAAAATGGTATTCTTTTTTCACAGGGTAATGAAACGCTGGGGGTTCTCTGACTTGAGATCAAATCCTTAACACAAGAGATTCTACAGATACTGGAAATCCAGAGTAACACACAAAAAATGCTAGAGAAACTCAGCAGATCAGGCAGCATCTATGGAGAGGGATAAACAGTTAATGTTTCAGGCCAAAATTCTTCATCAGGACCTGAAATACGTACTTGGCCCAAAATATCAACTGTTTATTCCTCTCTATAGATTGGGCTAAGTTTGCTAAGTTCCCCTGTGTTTGTGCATGTGACCATATCATTAGACATATTTAAGGTGGAGATTGATAAGTATTTGACAGAGCAAGGAGAACTGAAGGATATGAGGAAATGATACAAAAGAAGAGCTAAGCCTAGAATAGATCAACCATGATCATACTGAATGACAGGCTAGTCTAGAGGGGCCTAGTGGCCTAACCCTGCTCCTATTTCCTTGTGTACTGGCTAGGGGCAAATGACAGTAGCCAAAGAATCCAACAACCTGCCTGTCTTTGGGATGTGGAAGGAAAATAGAGCACCCAAGGGAAAATTACACAGTCAAAAGAAAAATGTGTAAGCTCCATTAAGACAGTAACTGAAGGCAGGGATTGAACCCAGCATGCTGGGGCTCAGAGGCAGAAGCTGCTCAAAGGAAATTGGATCAGAGTTTGAGTAAGAGTAATTTGGTAAGTTATGGGGAATTTGCAGAGGAACATTTCCAATGAGATTGCTCCATGACTGTTAGGATGGACACAATTGGCTGTAAGGTCACCATCTGTAGCATGACCATAAGATCATAAGATATAGGTGCAGAATTAGATCATTCAGTCTATTGTGTATGCTCTACCATTCAATCATTGCTAATTTATTTTTCCCTCTAAACCACATTCTCCTGCCTTCTCCTCATAACATTTGACATCCTTACTAATCAGTCCTGATGAGAGATCTGGGCCTGAACATCAACTGTTTATTCCACTCCATAGACACTGCCTGATTTGTTCAATTCTCCCAGCATTTTGTGCACATTCCTGCAGAATCTCTTGTGATTAATCAAAACTCTAAGAGATATAAAGATAAAAGATATCAACTCCCACTTTAAATATACACAAACACTTTGTCTCCACAGCCAATTGTGGCAATGAATTCCACAGATTCACTCTGCTCGGGCTAAAGGAATTCCTCCTCATTTCTGTTCTAAAAGGACATCTTGATTCTGAGGCTGGTCCCAAACTCGGTAGTGTTCTAAGAAATTTTCCTCTCGTCCTTCTAAACTCTTGTAAGTGCAGGCCCAGATGCCACTAACACTCCTCATCACCTGATAAAACTCTTTTGGACCCTGACCAACACCAACACATCCTTCCTTAGATGTCAGAACTAAAAATGCGCACAATGCTCTCTATATGGCCTGATCAACTCATTAGAAAGCCCCAATATTTTGTTCTTGTTTTATATCCCATGACTCTGGAAATGAATGCTAGCTTTAATTTTTCCTTCCTTACTACAGAATCAACCTGCAAGTTAACCTTTAGGGAACCTTGCAGAAGGACTTCAAAGTCCATTTGCACCTCTGATTTCTGAATTCTCTTCTCACTTAGAAAACAGTCTATGTCTTTATTACTTCTTCCAACATGCATGACCATAGACTTCACTACACTATGTTCCATCTGCCCTGTCTTTTCCCCTTTCACCCAATCTATCCATGTTCTTTTGCAGACACCCTACTTCTCCCACATTACCTATCCCTTGATCTATCTTTATATTATCCAAAAACTTGGTCATAAAGCTAACAATTCCCATCTTCAAGATCATTAACATGAAGCATGTTAAGCAGCGGATCCACCGACCTATGGAGTCCACTAATCAATCACAAATGGTCCACTTTATTCTTAATTTTTGCCTTCTGCCAATCTTCTATCCATGCTCAAAGTTCAAAGTACATTTATATACAAAGTATGTATAATTATACAACCTTGAGTTTCATCTCCTTAGATGAGGCCACAAAACAAGAAACCCAAAAGAACCCAGTAAAAAAAAGGCTAACAAATGCCCAATATGCAGGGAGAGAAAGAAAACACAAATCGTGCAAACACTAAAAGCAAGCAACAGCATTCAGAATAACGTTAGTCCATAGACATGAAGCCTAGAGCAGCCAGGGCAGGCCCACTGCCTCAATCTCAGTTCATCACACAGCAGAGCAAATCACCATGGAGCTCACTGACATGAAGCCCTGTGCAAATGCAGCAGGCTACGGCCTCGACCTCAGTTCGTCATACAGCGGGGCAAATCATTGCAAAGCTTGCAGATATGAAGCCCAGAGCAGACAGAGCAGGCTCAGCCTCACTCTCTGTGCTGCGGAGAGCACAGTAAACATCATGCAGCAGGGAGCAGAACCAGTTCGACACTCACCTCTGGTCGCCGACAGCCTTTCCTTTAATACCATGGGTGCCTATCTAGTTTATCAATTTCATCTGCAGCACATTGCGGCAAATCCAAGTGAAAACTTTTTATCTATCCTGATTGTTACTTCTCAATAAATTCTAACAGATTTGTCAGGCAAGATCTCCCCTTAGGGAAACCATGCTGACTTCTGCTTATTTAATCATGTGCCTCCCGGTACCCTGAGATCTCATGCTAATAATGGACTCTAAAATCTTACTATCCATTGAAGTCAGACTAACTGGCCTGTAATTTCTTATCTTTTGCCTCTCTCCCTTCCAAAGGAGTAGATTGACATTTGCAATTTTTCAGTCTCTGGAGCTGTTCCAGAAACTAGTGATTCTTGAAAGGTCGTTACGAATGTCACCATAATTTCTTCAGCTACTTCTTTCAGAACCTTGGCGTGTAGTCCATCTGGTCCAGGTGACTTAACCACCATCAGAATTCTGCACACTTCTCTGTAATTATTCCATCTGCTCATTTTTCCAGCTAGTCCAGACACAGCTGCAAGCTTTGATAGCCTTTCTTGCTGTGTTCTGTGCCCAAAATCTTGGTGTAATAATGTAAATTTGCGTGTCTCTGTCATGTCTTAACAAGACAATACATACTATCTTTGATTTCCCTTGTCAGCTAAGGTTGTCTCATTTTCCCTTTAGAACACTGCTTCTTTCAGATGAAATGATCCTCTATCTTCCAAATTATTCCCAGAAACTCATACCATTCTCCTCCACAGTCATCTCTACCAGGGTCGCATTAGAAGAAGACAATGCCAGCAAACAATACTACCACTGGCACCATTCTCCAGATGGTCCATAAAATTGTTTCTTTCACTCCTTTTGCGCCTTCTTTTTTTAAAAATGTGGTTCTGGTACTTTTGGTGCCTGTGATCTACAGTTTGATGATGTGCTTTTGGGCCTCGTGTGTGAACTGCCACTTTGCTGTCTCCGAGAAGGTTCCGAGAGGAAAGTGGACTCAAGGCCAAGAAGGTTAGAAAAGGGTTGAAAGCCTATGATTGACTCCATTTCTCACTGATCTTGCCAATTAAAACATCGAGGAAGATTGAATTTAGGAGCCGAGAGGTAATGCTGCAGCTATGCAGGACCTGGTCAGACCCACTTGGAGTACTGTGCCCTGTTCTGGTCGCCTCACTACAGGAAGGATGTGGAAGCCATAGAAAGGGTGCAGAGGAGATTTACAAGGATGTTGCCTGGATTGGGGAGCATGCCTAATGAGAACAGGTTGAGTGAATTCTGCCTTTCCTCCTTGAAGCAACGGAGGATGAGAGGTGACTTGATAGAGGTGTATAAGATGATGAGAGGCATTGATCATGTGGATAGTCAAAGGCTTTTTCCCAAGGCTGAAATGGTTGCCACAAGAGGACACAGGTTTAAGGTGCTGGGGAGTAGGTACAGAGGAGATGTCAGGGGTAAGTTTTTTACTCAGAGAGTGGTGAGTGAGTGGAATGGGCTGCTGGCGACGATGGTGGAGTTAGATACGATAGGGTCTTTTAAGAAACTTTTGGATAGGTACGTGGAGCTTAGAAAAATAGAGGGCTATGGGTAAGCTTGGTAATTTCTAAGGTTGGGACATGTTTGGCACAACGTTGTGGGCCGAAAGGCCTGTATTGTGCTGTAGGTTTTCTATGTCTCTATTGAAAACATCGAGGCGAGTGCAAAAGGCCATCTACCAGCCTCTCGCTTACTGTTGATGGAGGAAGGTGTCTGCATGTGACAGTCTCTCTCTCTCACTCTCTCTCCTTCTCACCTGCTGCTGCAGAGGGAAGGCCCCTGCCATCGAATGGCCTCGCTTCCTCGATGCTATCCAAGGATGATACGGAAGTTCTGGGCCTGCCGTTTGTGGATTGGACTGTATTTTCGGTCGCTCCTTTCTTTGTTGCTATTTTGATATTTTGGGCACCTACAGATAATGAACACTGAGCTAAACAGAATATGGACACTTTCACTTTGTGTTTTATTTTCTGTGTTTTCATTCATTCTTTTTTGCTGCCGTTTGTGTGATTTGTTTTTTTGCGCTGGGGGGGGGGGTTAATTTTTTTTTTCTTTGAAAGGAAGGATTCCATGTTTTTTTTTCTTTCGTGGCTGTCTGTGGAGAAGATAAATCTCAAGGTTGTATACTGCATGCATACTATAAATGTACTTTGAATCCTTTAAACCTTTTGAATTCCAATCAGCTTTGGCTGCCTCCTCTCTCATGCCTTTGTGGTTACCTTTATTCAGTTGCAATACCGATATATCTGGGTTTAGCTTATCCCCTCAAACTGCAGGGTGCATTCTATGATATAATATGATCACTGCTTCCTAACTGTTCCATTACCTTGAAGTCGCTCATCTAATCTGGTTCTATGAGATCTCCACGACCCTGTTTCTGTGCTTCCGTATGCCAGTCCAACTTCCATGGAAAATATCTACAGCATCAAAAATAATAGAGCAACTCACAAAATGCTGGAGGAACTTAACAGCTCAGGCAGCTTCTATGGAGGGGAATTAACAGTCAATGTTTCAGGCCAAGAACTGCTGATTTCCTCCAGCATTTTGTGTGCATTGCTCTGCATTTCCAGCATCTGCAGAACCTCTTGTGTTCATCAAAAAATAATAGCTCTGTCCAAAACTACCCTAAATCATCTACAATGATTAAATTCAGGCATTAGATTTTCCCTCCGCTTCCTTAATTAAAGTCTTTCCTCTTTTATGAATTTAAATGTTAATCTAAAAATATGCATTGGAAAGTAGACTATCAGTCCCCTTTAATTTTCAGAACCCTGTCTCTCTCAGGGCTGAAATATTTGCTGAGACTACAGCATAAAACAGGGGAGGAGGAGGGTGCGTGGGCGGAACTGCGGAACAAGAAGAGGAGGTGTGGGAGAGCAAAGGCAAATGTTACTAATATAGCATTACTTTGAAATAAAGAAGGCTGACAATCTCTAACACCTTATTCCTTGGGTTCCATTTCCAAGCCACACATCATAATTTAATTACCTGAGTAATGTATTCATCGTGATCGCCTATCATCTGACTCATTTGCACTCATAATAACTGGAGCAAAGCTCAAAGATTTAACTATTTCAGGACTTTTAAACAGAACAATACAGTGGAATGCTTACAGCCACACCATGTAGTCAAAGGTTAAGATGTTTTTTTTCTGACGTTTCGGTGACATGTTGAATAGAAGATATGGGCAAAAATCCTGCTCAAAACAAGTTAGAGGTACCCTGCAGGATGTTGATTATTCCAGCCCTGGCAACCATATGCTGCCACCTCACACCATTGCCAAGCACTTTAGTGCCAGGCACCTAGGTTACTGCATCTGTTCCTGAACTTGAAATGAATCCATTGGAAAACATGAAATGGATTCAGTCTTCAGCGAAGAGCACACATAGTAAAATATAAAATGGTAAAATCACCATAATAAAAATTAGCATAGGTCATAAAATCTGGGCTTTGATTCCATTCTAACTGAATCAGCAAATTTACGATGACTCCAAGATTGGGGCCGTGTTGGGCAGAGAGGAAAGCTGTCAAACTTGCAGCTTGCATTATGCTTTGTAACTTCATAAACTAATTAAAAGAAAAATATGGGAGCCCGGGAAAATGTTTCTACTTCATTGGTACTTTAGGGAGGTGCATATTTATGACATGGTGGCATGATGCTGTGTGCCATTCACATACTTTTACAGTATATGAATTATATTCTTAATCAAAGAGCATGTTTATAATATTACTCAAATATTTCTGAAATATTAAATCCACTATACTGCTCCCTGCTTAGCTATAAACTCCAGCTCAATAGAGAATGCTTTTCAACTTACATAGGCTACATATATATAAGACCATAAGATATAGGTGCAGAAGTAGGCCATTTGGTCCATCAAGTCTACTCTGCCATTCAATCATGGGCTGAGCCAATTCTTCCAGTCATCCCCACTCCCCTGCTTTCACCCCATACCCTTTGATGCCCTGGCTAATCAAGAACCTATCTATCTCTGCCTTAAATACACCCAGTGACTTGGTCTCCACAGCCACTCGTGGCAACAAATTCCACAGATTTACCACCCTCTGACTAAAGTAATTTCTCTGCATCTCAGTTCGAAAAGGACATCCTTCAATCCTGAAGTTGTGCCCCCTAGTCCTAGAATCACTTACCATGGGAAATAACTTTGCCATATTTAATTTGTTCAGGCCTTTTAACATTCGTAATGTTTCTGTGAGATCCCTCCTCATTCTCCTGAACTCCAGGGTATACTGCCCAAGAGTTGCCAGACATTCCTCATATGATAACCCTTTCATTCCTAGAATCATTCTCCTGAATTTTCTCTGAACCATCTCCGATGTCAGTATATCCCTTCTAAGATAAGGAGCCCAAAACTACACACAATACCCCAAGTGTGGTCTCACCAGTGCCTTATAGAGCCTCAACATCACATCCCTGCTCTTATATTCTATAGAAATCAAATATAAAATGTCTAGTTTAGCTGTTAATCTTTCCAAGTACCCACTTTTCATCACCTCTGTAGTCCTTTGCCAGGACTGCTTGTTCAGGGGTGAAACATCAAGCCTCATTGTTTGAGGAGCCTTCAATTTGTCTCAGCTGGTTGTCCTGCATTCTCCTTCTGAGACTGGGTTTTGGGTTTGAGGAGATCCAAGTGTGAAGTCAAGGGATGACCCAGGAACAGCAGAGCATTCAGTTGTTGGTTGTGGAGTGTGCTGTATCGTGATATGCAAGGAAGAAGTTGGCGAGCTTCTGATTCAGTGTCAGTGTAGTGTGTTCTGCTGACATTGTTCACGGTGTGCTCTTTGGACGCTGGACAAACCTTTCCAGGCAGCAATTTGTAGCTGGGTGGTAAATTTGCAGATGTAATATGTCTTAATCCATTCATTTTCATGAATGATGAAACTTTTCCTCAGCAAATGGTCCATTGTCACTCACTGAGTGTTCTGGAGCGCCAGTGTTTGAGAACAGGCTTCATCGATGTGAAAGCCTATAATGGAGGCTATTGGGAACACTTCTGGCTACTTTGTTGCTGCATCCACACCCCGCCCCTCGTGTAGGTAAGTGTGGATGAGCATGTGTACTCACATCTGCCTACTAACATATACAATATGTGCTGGTCATTAAATCAGAGGAGAGGCTAGTCAGATGTTGAAATTCTTCAGGCGGATTTTGATGTTGTCAGTGAAGCGTTTCCTTCACACTGTAGGAATGGCATGAAAGGATTAGCCAGATGTAGAGAGATTCACCAGGATAACACATGCACCAAAGTACTGGAGAAACTCAGCAGGTCAAGCAGCATCTATGGAAGGAAATGAGCAGTCAACGTTTCTGGGCGAGATCCTGCACCAGGACTGGAAAGAAAAGGGCAATTGCCACAATAAGAGGGTGGAGCTGGAGGGGGGAGAGCTGAAGGTGGCAAATGATAGGTGAATCCCAGCCAGCTCATACTCCTTCTACTTTCCTCACCCTTCTCATCTGGTTTCTGACTTCTTCATTTCCATTCCTGATGAAGGATCTTGGCTCAAAACACCTTCATTTCCTCCATAAATGCCTCCTAACTGGCTGAGTTCCTCCAGCATTTTGTGTGTATTATTTGAGCTTTCCAGCATCTGCAGTCCTGTGCCAACATTCACCAGTACGTTGCCTGGGGTGGTACAGTTCAGTTACATTGAAAGAATGGATAAGCCCTGTTAGGTTTACTTGGAGCAGAACAGGTTGAGGGGGTACTTGATAAGAAGAAAAATCCTTTCAAACATTAGTACGGAATGCACTGGCTGATAATTTGGTGGAGGCATGTACTCTCACACCCAACAGACTCACTTTCAAGGACTTTACAACCCAAGTTCTCAGTATTTTTTTTTGTATTTGCAGTTTGTCTTTTGTACATTGGTTGTTTGTCAATCTTTGTGTGTAGTTTTTCACCGATTCTATTGTATTTCTTTGTTCTACTGTGAATGCCTGCAAGAAAATGAATCCCAAGGTAGTACATGGTGACATGTATATACAGTACTTTGATAATAAATTATCTTTGAACTTTGAACATAGAAAAGCATCTGCACAAGTAATTGAATCACCAACGCATAGTAATCTACTTGGTGGTAAATGGGAGAGTTTAAATTGATGGTTAACATAGACACGTTGGTGAAGAGCCTGTTTTATGCTGTGTGATACTTAACAAGAAATTGGAACTCGCCATACACTGAGTCAATGGTTACATTATGGGATAAAGGTATATGGCAAAGTCCAGAGGTTCAGGTGAGAATGGGATAGGAGGATATGGATGAGTAGCATAAACACTGTGATTTTGATGAGCCTTGTGTAGATTTAATGACTCCATGTTATCTCCAGTGTCCATATACAATAAAATGAAAGATTCAGTACAGTTGCATGCATTCAGGAATCATACACTCACTGGCCACTTTATTAAGTACACCTGCTCATTAATACAAATATCTAATCTGCCAATCATGTGACAACTCACTGCATAAAAGCATACAGACATGGTCAAGAGGTTCAGTTGTTGTTCAGACCAAGCATCAGAATGGGGAAGAAATGTTATCTAAGTGACTTCGACAATGGAATGATTGTTGGTGCCAGATGGGGTGGTTTGAGTACCTCAGAAAATGCTGATCCCCGGGGATTTCCATGCAAAGCAGCCTCTAATGTTTACAGAGAACTGTGAGATAAACAAAAACCATCAAGTGAGCAGCAGTTCTATGGGTGAAAATGCCTTATTAATGACAGAGGTCAGATGAGAGTGGCCAAACTGGTTCAAACTGACTGGAAGGTAATCACGTACTAAATCTGTGGTATGCAGAGGAGCATCTCTGAACACACAGTACATTAAACCTTGGCTGCAGCAGCAAATGGCAATGAATATACTCTCAATGGTCACTTTATTATGTACATGGTGACATGTATATGCAGTACTTTGATAATAAATTTACTTTGAACATTGAAAATAGAAAAAGCATCTGCACAAGCAATTGAATCACCAAGGCATAGTAATCTATGGATTACTTGGTGGTAAATAGAATAAGTTATTTATTTAGTAGGTACAAAAGGTACCTAACAAAGTGGTCACTGAGTGTATATCCCTCATGTGTTTGACAGCACACATGACATCATAGTTTCCCTGAAAAAAGGGCATTGTTTTTCTCTTAACTAAGAATTTCACAGCAAACTCTGAATAATTTAACTTTCTGCTGCAATTCAGTGATTATAGAAGAGGATGGCCACCCTGACATTGTCACAGGTGTATTAAAGGAGTCCCAATCATGTACCTGGCCCCATAAGGGATACTTGGGCAAATAAATCAATTTTTTGTCAATCTAACACTACTAATGAGTTGATTTGCATTCTGAAATAAATTATAAATCTGGCTTGGCTGCAGTATTGGAATGTACATACGAGGTAGAAAATATTCCCAGTAGGATGGTACTTATAATGCAGTTGTGTGTTTTTGAAAATGCTAGTAGTTAATCAAAATTTCTGTTTGGATTGAGTTAAGAACAGATGTTGTCACTATAATTCCACAATTCTTGATCTGTGTTTGGAAAATGCAGTATTTCATGAGTCTTGGAACACTCAAAATTCAAAGATCAAAGTAAATGTATTATCGAAGTATTTATATTATATACAACCTTGGGATTCATTTCTTACTGGCAGCCACAAAACAAAGAAACCCAATTAAACTCATTAAAAAAAAGACTGTCAGACACCCAATGTGAAGAAATAAAAGTGCTCAAACAATAAACTAACATTCAGAATTAAAATTCACAGCAATGAGTTCACAGCAAGAAGCCAGCCATCACTGCAGCCATCCCAGGAGCCCATTAGTTGCAGGCCACAGCCTCAGTTCAGTGCAAAGGCGAGTAAACCCTGCCAAGCAACGAGCTGAACACTGGCCTGTCATTCACCTCCAACCCCAACACCATGATGTTTTCAATTTGGCCCAGCGCTTAAATCAGCTAAACTTTGGCTTGTTCCTCTAACTCTGGGACCCGGGCCCTGCAGCTTTGATATAGTCATGGGCCCGAGCCCCACTGCCTCAATTTTACCCGTACCTGGCATTTCCAATCTGGCCCAGCTCTTAAATCAGTCAAACATCAGCTCGTTTCTTGCTCTCAGGCCAGCTGCCTCGACTCTGCCTCACAGGGACTCTGACCTCGACTCTCAGCCCTCAGTCAGACAATTGTGGTTTTAAAGCTGATAACTAACTAATATAGAAACATAGATAAGAAACAAAATTTAAAAAGAGCCATATGGGACTTGGTACCTGATCTATCATTAAGTATGATTCAACAATTCTCAAGTCTTTTCCTATTGTCTTTCCCTTACCATTTGATGATATTTGTTTTGAGAAGTGTATTAATCTCATCCTTTTAAATATTCATCAAACAAGTGAAAAAAAAAATCTTCTCATCACAGTTACAAATCTCTTACCCCAAGCCTGAAGTTGGTCCCTTGTTCCAGACAACCCAACCTTATGAAGCATCCATTCTGTCTAGTCCTGACAGAAGTGTGTGTGTTTCAATTATATCTACAGTCATTCTCTAAGCTTTAGTGAATGCAAGCCCAGTGAATTTTGTCTCTCCTCCTGTAGCAGCCCTGCAAATCCAGGAATCATATTAGTCTCTTTTGCGTTCTCTATCTTAAGATAGAGAGGAGTCCTGATGAAGGGTTTTGGTCCAAAACATTGACTTTTTGTTCAATTTCATTAGATGCTGCTTGACCTGCTGAGTTCTTCCAGTATTTTGTGTGTTTCTCTGGATTTCCAGCATTTGCAGAATCTCTTCTGTTTATGATAACTCTGGCTGTGATCTCACAAGTTCCTTTATAATTGTGGTAAAACATTTTTGATTTGGTGCTCAAATCCTCTTGGTTCGCAGACTAATAAACAACTTGCCTTTGTAACTTTGCTCAAAATACACAAAAGGCTGGAGGAATTCAACGGGTCAGGCAGCATCAATAGAAGGAAATTAACTATCGACATTTCGAGCCGATAACCCTTGTTCATTTCACTCCATAAAGGTTAACTGACTTGCAGAGTTCCTGCAATATTTGTGTGTATTGCTCCAGATTTCCAGAATCTCTTTTAGCTTTACAATTTCATGTTGCTCCTCGTGTTTGCTTTCATTGACTGCTATGCAAGGACATCTAGGTACTTTGTGTATCAGCAGATCCCAGTCTACCAATTTAATGCCAATTGCATTACATATCATCCTTCTGTTTCTCCTTCATAATGTTGCTCATTTAGTATTGTAAAACATCACAGCAAGTTTCAATGAGCCAACTATGACTAAATTTGATATGAGTCATGCAGAAAATTACTAAATAAGAGTTAACAAAAATGTAATCTATAAGGACCGTGATAAAAAGGAAGAGGCTATAGAAGATTGTGGAGACAATTCTAAGCCAATTTGAATAGGGTAAAGAAAGTCAATGAAATGCAGTAGAAGATAGTGGAAAGACTGGAAGATTTTTAAGAGGTAGTGAGGAGTGAAGCTTAGGAAAACAAGGATAAATGTTGTAGATACAAGGAAATATCAGATTAGGAGCTTGAAATAAATAGGATTGCACAGTTTCAATAAATTCAAATTTGTGGAGTATTTCAGTAAAATGTGATTTAGGTGAACTCTAGGCTGAGCATCAAACAATCTGTTGGAAGATCTCGACCCACCAAGTTCCTGAAGTAGATTGCCTGTAACTCCAGTACCTTGTACCTCCAGAACACTAGAATGGGGCTAATCATATACATAACTCAAGAGGCTTGAGGACAAGCAACTAACCTCAAGTATTAAGAAAAGATATCTTCAGTGATGGGATCCCATCCCTCAGATGAGAATCTTACACAACAAGATCTTCAGATCACAAGGCGAGGAGCTAAAATAGGCCATTCAGCCCATTAAAATCTGTTCCACTGATAATTTTCTTTCCAATCCCATTCTTCTGCCTTCTCTAGTAGCATTTGATGTTCTTACTCAAGAACCTACTGACATCCGCAATAAATATACCAAATGACTTGGCCTCTGCAGTTATCTATGGCAATGACTCGCACACGTGCGAGTGAGGCAAGGAACAGAAGGATTATACAGATTAATACGTGGCTGAGAGGATGGTGCAGAAGGGAGGGCTTCAGGTTTTTAGATAATTGGACTTTGTTTCAGGGAAGGTGGGATCTGTTCCGTTGGGACGGTTTACACCTGAACTGGAGCAGTACTAACATTCTTGTAGGAAAGTTTGCTAGTGCTGCTCGGTGAGGATTAAACTAAATTTGTAGGGGGCAGGGATCCAGAATGTGAGAGAGGATAGCGAGATGAAGAATAAAGGACAGGTGGGGACTGCACGGTTCCGGAATATTAAGTGTGTAGTAGAGAAAGGTGAGGAGGAACAAGTGATAAGGAGGACACATGTACAGAGGGATGATCTGACAGAACATGGAGTTAAATGTGCAGAAAGAATAAGTAAATTTAGGAAGGACAACAAAATTCAAGGGGCTTATAGCCCGATGGGAGTTTGGGGAGCTGGGTTAAGCACAATAGGCAGCGATTTAAACAGAGAGAGGAGAAATGGGCTAAAAATTCTATATCTGAATGCACGAAGTGTCAGAAAGAAGGCAGATGAGCTTAAAGTTCAGGTGCGAATGGGTAACTATGATGTTGTTGGGATAACGGAGATATGGCTGCAGGGAGATCAGACCTGGGAAATGAATGTACAAGGGTATACGTGCTATCGTAGGGACAGAAATGTGGGCAGAGGGGGTGGGGTGGCCTTGCTGGTGAGGAATGAGATTCAGTCCTTTGCAAGGGGGGACATAGGATCAGGAGAAGTAGAGTCTGTGTGAATAGAACTGAGGAACAGTAAGGGCAAAAAGACGCTAATGGGTGTTGTCTACAGGCCACCAAACAGTAGCATGGATATTGGGTGCAAGTTGAATAGGGAGTTAACATTGGCATGTGGCAAAGGTAATGTCGCAGTAGTTATGGGGGATTTCAACATGCAGGTGAACTGGGAGAATCAGGTTGGTGCTGGACCCCAGGATAGGGAGTTTGTGGAGTGCCTACAGGATGCATTCTTGGAACAGCTTGTACAAGAGCCAACCAGGAACAAGGCTATTCTGGATTTAGTGTTGTGTAATGAACAGGATTTGATAAGCGATCTTGAAGTAAAGGAGCCATTAGGAGGTAGTGACCATAATATGATAAGTTTTTATCTGCAATTTGAGAAGGATAAGGGCAGATCAAAGGTGTCAGTGTTGCAGCTGAATAAAGGAGACTATGGAGCCATGAGGGAGGAGCTGGCCAAAGTTAAATGGACGGATATCCTAGCAGAAAAGACAGTGGAACAGCAATGGCAGGTGTTCTTCAGAATAATGCACAAGGTGCAAAATCAGTTCATCCCCCGGAGAAGGAAGGATTCAAAGGGGGGAAAGAGGCCACAGTGGTTGACAAAGGAAGTCAGAGATTGCAGAAGCATTAAAAAAAAAGAAGTATGACAGAGCTAAGGTGAGTGAGAAGACAGATGATTGGGAAATTTTTAAGGAACTACAGAACTTAACTAAAAAGGCAATACGGGGAGAAAAAATGAGCTATGAACGCAAGCTAGCCAGGAGTATAAAGGAGGATAGCAAAAGCTTTTTTAGGTATGCAAAGAGAAAGAAGATAGTTAAGAACAATGTTGGGCCCTTGAAGAATAAATTTGGTGAAATTGTTATGGGAAACAGAGAAATGGCAGAGGAATTTAATAAGTACTTTAGATCTGTCTTCACTAGGGAAGATACAAGCAATCTTCCAGATGCATGGATGGGCCAAGGACATAGGGTAGCAAAGGAAATGAAACAGATTGACATTAGGAAGGAAACGGAGATGAGTAGACTGATGGGACTGAAGGCTAAAAAATCCCCAGGTCCAGATGATGGGCATCCTAGGGTACTAAAGGAGGTGGCTCTGGACATTGAGGATGCATTGGTAATCATTTTCCAATGTTCCTTAGATTCAGGATCAGTTCCTGAGGATTGGAGAATGGCTAATGTTATCCCACTTTTTAAGAAAGGAGGGAGGGAGAAAACAGAGAACTATCGTCCTGTCAGCCTAACATCAGTAGTGGGGAAGATGCTAGAGTCCATTATTAAAGATGAAATAGTGGCATATCTAGATAGCAGTGATAGGACTGGGCCGAGCCAGCATGGATTTACCAAGGGCAAATCATGCTTGACTAATCTATTGGAGTTTTTTGAGGATGTAACCAGGAAGTTAGACAAGGGAGATCCAGTGGATGTAGTGTACCTCGATTTTCAGAAGGCATTTGATAAGGTCCCACATAGGAGATTGGTGGGTAAAATCAGAGCTCATGGCATTGAGGGGAAGATACTGACATGGTTAGAAAACTGGTTGGCAGATAGAAAGCAAAGGGTAGCAATGAATGGGTGTTTCTTGAAATGGCAGGTGGTGACTAGTGGGGTGCCACAGGGCTCGGTATAGGGACCACAGCTGTTTACGATTTACATCAACAATATAGATGAAAGTATTGAGAATAACATCAGCAAGTTTGCTGATGATAATAAACTGGGTGGCAGTGTGACATGTGATGAGGATGTTAGGAGAATTCAGGGTGACTTGGATAGGCTGGGTGAGTGGGCAGATACTTGGCAGATGACGTTTAATGTGAATAAGTGTGAGGTTATCCACTTTGGGAGTAAGAACAGGAAGGCAGATTATTATCTGAACAGTGTAGAGTTAGGTAAGGGAGAAATACAAAGAGATCTAGGAGTCCTTGTTCATCAGTCACTGAAGGTGAATGAGCAAGTGCAGCAGGCAGTGAAAAAGGCTAATGGAATGTTGGCCTTCATTACAAAGGGAATTGAGTACAAGAGCAAGGAAATCCTTTTGCATTTGGACAGGGCCCTGGTGAGACCACACTAGGAGTATTGTGTACAGTTTTGGTCTCCAGGGTTAAGGAAGGACATCCTGGCTGTAGAGGAAGTGCAGTGTAGATTCACAAGGTTAATTCCTGGGATGTCCTGACTGTCTTACGCAGAGAGGTTAGAGAGACTGGGCTTGTACACGCTAGAATTATGGAGATTGAGAGGGGATCTGATTGCAACATATAAGATTATTAAGGGATTGGACAAGATAGAGGCAGGAAATATGTTCCAGATGCTGGGAGAGCCCAATACCAGAGGTCATGGTTTAAGAATAAGGGGTAGGTCATTTAAGACAGAGTTAAGGAAAAACTTCTTTTCCCAGAGAGTTGTGGGGGTCTGGAATGCACTGCCTCAGAAGGCAGTGGAGGCCAATTCTCTGGATGCTTTCAAGAAGGAGCTAGATAGGTATCTTATGGATAGGGGAATAAGGGATATGGGGACAAGGCAGGAACCGGGTATTGATAGTAGGTGATCAGCCATGATCTCAGAATGGTGGTGCAGGCTGGAAGGGCCGAATGGTCTACTTCTGTACCTATTGTCTATTGTCTATTGACTTCCACGGATTTACCAATTCTGGCAAAATGAATTCTTCTTTATCTCTGTTCTAAATAGATTTCCCTTTATTCTGAGGCTAGACACTCCCACTAATGAAGACATCCTCTCCATGTTCACTTTATCTCAGCCTTTCAATATTTGATAGGTTTCAATGAAATCACCCCTCATTCTTCTAAACTCCATGAATATAGGCCAAGAGCCATCAAACACTCTCATACATTAACTCGTTCATTCCTCTGGACCTTCTCCAATACTATCAATTTCTTTCTTAGATATTGGACACAAGATTGCTCACAATACTCCAAGCGCAGTCTGACTAAGGCCTTATAAAGCATTGTGGCGACCCACTTCCCAGCGCACTCGAACCGGCTCACAAAGCGGCGCGCGCCGGCATTGAGGCAGGTCCCAAAGACGGCACCAAGCCTGCTTCACCAGCAAAGGGAAAAGCCCATGCGCGGGACGGGACAGATCAGGAAGGCTTTAAAGTGAGGCCGCGAAGTTTGAATAAACCTTTTTTTGTAACTGCAGCTCACCAACTCCGTGTCGTTATTGCAGCGCTCGTGTAGCACACTGCTACAGCATCAGCATTACATCCTAAATGTGAACAATGCATTTGCTTTCCTGACTCAGTTTTAAATTGTAAGTTAAACTTTAGAGAATCCTGTGTGAGGTCTCTTGACTCCTTTGCACCTCTAATTTCTGAATTCACTCCTGTTTAAAACATAGTCTCTACCTTTATTGCTTCTACTAAATTGCACAGCCATCCACTTCCCTACACTGTATTCCATCTGCCACTTCTTTGCCCATTTCAGTCACCTAGATCATTAACATATAATGTGAAAAGTATCAGATCCAACTCTGACTTCTTATCTGAGGTCCTATCCCTTCTCTCAGATGACCTTTAAAATCCACATGGCATTGTTTTGCTGAAGAATGGGGCCATTCCTTTCAATGTCCCATCTATAACCATTCCTTATTCAATGACAGTGAGGTCATTGTTGCATTTCTGCTTGTGAAGTCTTTCTTGTTCAGTATAAATTAATTGCATTTTCTCCGCTACAACAATGTCTTAAAGGTTCCTTATTGGCTTCGTGCTGAATTTATGATCAGTAATTTATAATGTCAGTCCTCTTGCTTTTAGTGGGTACATATACACTTTAATTGTATGTCGATGTGCACTCAGTGGCCACTTTATTAAGTACACCTGTATGTCGGCTCATGAAACAGCCAATCATGAGGCAGCACTTCAATGCATAATCAAGGACCTATTGATCTCCATATTAAGTATACCAAGTGACTTGGCTTCCACAGATCTATCATGCTCTGACTAAAGAAATACCTTCTTATCTCAGTTCAAAATGGAAATCTTTCTACTCTGAGGCTGTGCCCTCTGGAATAGACTCTCCCACTAATGGAAACATCTTCTCCACATCCATGCTATCTCATCATCATCATCATGTGCAATATTCTGCCAGAGCTTTGATGACCAATTTCTTTCACTGTGATCTGTCGGCTGTCAAACCTCCTGCATCTCTTGCTATCTAGGCCTTTCAATATGTACTAGGTTCAGTCCAAACATTAGAATGGGAAAGGTATGTGATCATAGTAACTTTGACCATGGCATAATTGTTGGTGGCATAGGTATCTCAGAAACTGCTCATCTCCTGGGATTTTCAGGCACAACAGTCTCTAGAATTCACAAAGAATGGTACAAGAAACAAAAAAAAACATCCAGCGAGTAGCAGTTCTGGGGATAAAAGAGCCTTGTTAATGAGAGAGGTCAGAGGAGAATGGCCACACCAGTTCAAGTTAACAGGAAGGTGACAGTAAATAAAATAACCACACATTACAACAGCGATGTGCAAAATAGCATCTGTGAATGCACAACACATGTAGTGAATGGGCTACAGGAGCAGAAGACCACAAGCATACACGCTGTTTATTAGCACAGGAGTAATAAAGTGGTCACTGAGTGTATAATATCAGTGTTTTTCTTCTAGTAAGTACATCTGCACTTTGTGCATACTGTACTGTAGATATAGAATCAATGCCAATAATACCTGCAACCATTTCAGGCAAACACTGCAAACTGATGAGATTGAATAAGAACTTTCAGCTGAGGATATTTTCTATATTACACATTGTTGGGGATTTATGAGCATATTGGTATAATGTCTTCAATGCTTTCACACAGGATCTATAATGCACCAGTAATCTTGTCTCTGCTAATACAATCATCTTCCAACATGTTGTAAATGAAATATCATGCCACAAGAATTTTGAAACAGCCAACGTGTTCTCTTGGGTGAGAAAATGCTTCAAGTAGAAAGGTAAAATATGTAGTTTTTTTCTGCTTTTTTCTATCTGTTTCATGTACAGAGCGGAGGCTAAAGAGTAGTGTGCAGGTCCCAAGTACTCATCTTGCCCCAGATTCCTGGGAGAATAGGTGTTAGCACAAATGCTATTACAGCACCAGCATCCCAGGTTCAAATCCACCGCTGTCTGTAAAGAGCTCATATGTTCGCCCCACGGCCAGGTGAATTTCCATCGGGTGCTCTGGTTTACGCCTACATTCCACAGGTGTATGGGTTAGCAGGTTAATTGGTCATAAAGATGTAATTGGGCAGTGTGGACTCATTGGGCTGGAAGGATCTGTTACTGTGCTGTAATAAATAAAAATCAATAACACAAGATGGTAACATGGGTAGGTCCCAAGTACCCAGAACTTGGAGAAGGAAAACACAATCATTACTTCAATTGGGAACTGTGTTGTATTTGTTCATTTTCATGCCTTGTGATGGATCGAGCAGCATTTTTTGCCCATTTCCTTAGTTTGTGTCTGTTTTTTTACAAGGCTGAGTTGATAGCTTGACCCTCAACCCAGCAAAGAGGGAAAGCATGCAAGGGACTGGCCAGATTCGAACCCGAGACCCCTCACCTTGAAGTTCGGTGCCAATGCCACTACATCACCAACCGGCTAGAGAACGATGTGGATCATCACGCACATTGGGAAAAATTAACAGTGAGGGAAGACACGTGGGATCAATATTGGTTGTATGTTAATTTAAACTTAAATTAGAAGTTTTTTTTCTGTTTCTTTTATATGTTTTCCTGTCATGGGATGGCTGTATAAATATGCTATACTGTATCTGCTCTATATGTTGTGCTGCTTTGTAAAATAAGAATAAATAATAATAAAAATAAAATAAAAATGATAATAATAAAAATCTGAATTACAAAAAAAATAAGAGTCTGAAGCTCACAGAGATTAGGTTTAAGATTTAAAGACGAGTAATAAACATTGATGAAGACACAAGAGACTGCAGATGCCGGAATCTGGAACAAAAAGCATGACTTGCTGGAAGAAATTTGAAGGTCAAGCAGCATTTGTGGTGCAGAGAAAATTTGTCAATATTTTCAAATCAAAATCAAATCAAATTAAATTGTGTTTAATTGTCATTCGATCATAAATGGATACAGCTGAACAACGTTCCCTGAGGGGCAAGATGCAAAACGCACACAGCACATTCACAATAGTGAGCAAAAAAAAAAGTCACACAAAAAAACACATATTTAATTCAAGACCCTAAGCAACAAGAGCCTCAAATTGATTGTATGGTCTCCCAGCCATGTGCAGACTCAAGCAATCCAACCTGCCATTCTACTGATATAACACTGGAGGGCTGCACCGAGGGGAAAAGCCAGCCCCCAACCGAGCACAGACGCCTCTGGCGTCTCCTCACCTACACTGCAGCAGCAGGCAAGCCCACAGTTTGAGGCCTAGTCCTCGCTATAACCGAAGCTACACAGCTCCAAAGCCACCTGCCTAACCACCAAACAGGCCTACGGCAGCTCCTCCAAACCCTGTCTGGCTCTTCCATCGACATGCCGGCTGTCTCCTTCAACACCCTGGCTGGCTACTTCGCTGGAACGCTGGCCTCCTCCTCCACTGATCCACCAGATGGTACCTTTGACACCTCAGCCGGCTATTCTGTTCAATGAGCAGCTCACTCATGCAGTAGACCTGCTGTGCCTGAAGTTCTAGGAGTCCAGTATTGTCTTGCAATCATAAAATATATGTTTAATGAAGAAAAATAAACCTTTGATTGGCCCCCTGAGAGGCCACTGCTTCCAAATGCTCTGCCGTCTTATTGGAAGAAACCTTGCATCAGGACTGAGTGTGAAATGGTAAGAGAGTAAAGTGTCCCCCCCACCTACCCCCCCAAAACAGCATGGGTGGGCACTTTAACGTAAATGACCAGGCAGAGAACCAATAGGGTTACGAGACTTAACATTTTCTCCACTCACACTCTTAACTCACCTTTAACTCCCAGTAATCTTGTTGTAAATGAACTTCAGTGGTGAGTATAATTGACTAGGTTATAAAACAAGCGTTGCATCTAATTTCAGCAATCTCCTGTTGGGTGCATTAGGTTAAGATTGCCCCTGGTGTACAAAGGCACTGCTAAAATATAAGGGAGTAGCAGAACAAAAATTTTGGCATATGATGTCACATTGCAATAATTGTCCTTTATACATGAGGCATTTCCAACTTTACAATACAGATAACAACAAAGTGTGTAATGTTGTCTGCCAGCAGGTGATTGCAATGGATTCAAGAACCATCTACTGCTGAACGCTTATAAAGTCTTACTTGTATTCAATCTCAATAACTATTCATTTATATTCAGCACTGCTGAACGTCGATCTCTGAATACCTATTAACATGAAGATTAAATCTGTTGAAACTTCTATCATCTAGATTAACAGCATCTGTCAAAATAGCTGATAAGATGCATGGAGCAGTTTGAGGGTTTTAACAAAGCAAATGAATTGCTTATTTGCCAATTTTGACTTATCCTTCACCTCTCGGGTAACAAGGAATCTATACCTAAATGGACAGTGGCTTGGAACTGCACACTGTTGAGATGCCAAAGTAAAAGAACTGTTTGTGTATCAGTAATGAAGTAGAAATGATCATACAAGCATCTCAGCATCCTTCCTGCTGTATGAACTCTTTCCGTTGATAAGTTCAGAATCAGAATCAGGTTTATTATCAATGACTTGTGTCGTAACATTTTTGCTTTTATGGCAGCAAGATATGGTTTATGGTGCAAGATATAAAAACACCTAAAAGTTGCAATAAAAAATAAAATAAATAAACAGTGAAAACGAGGAACAGCAAGATGGTACACACAAAATGCTGGAGGAACGTAGCAGGTTAGGCAGCATCCATGGAAGAGAGTAAACAGTTAACATTTCAGCCAGCATCTTGTGTGTGTTACTTTACTCTCCAGCATCTGCAAATTTTGTCTTAATACTGAGCTAGTGTTCATGGATTCATGGACCTTCCAGAAATCTGATGCTATTCCTAAAATATTAAGTGTGTGTCTTCAGGTTCCAGTAAATCCTCCCTGATGATAAAGAGTCTTTACTGATGGATGTCATTTTCTTGAGACACCACCTTTTGAAGATGCTCTTGATGCTGGGTCGGTTTGTGTCCTTGTTGAAGTTGGATGAGTCCACAATTCTCTGCAGGCTCGTTTGATATTGTGCACTGAAGTTTCCATACAAGGCAGCAATGCAAGCAGTCAGAATGGCCTCCATGGTAGATCTGTAGAAATTTTCTAGAGTATTTTCTAAATCTCCCCAAAGGCCTAATGAAATAAAACTGCTGGTGTGCCCTCTTCTAATTGCATTGATATGTTAGTATTGGGGCTATCATGAAGAAAATTCTTCAAGATTATGATGCCTGAACTTGAAGCTCCTCACATTTTCCTCTGTTGATCCCTCAGTGAAGAACAGCGTGTGTTCTCCTGACTTGCCCTGCATGAAGTCCACAGTCAGTTCCTTGATCTTGCTGACGTTGACTGCAAAGTTGATGTTGTGTTACCATACAACAAGCAGATTTATTGTGGAATTCAGGAAGGGAAAATTGAGGGAACACACATCAGTCCTTATTTAGGGATCAGACCTAGGATAGATGAGCAATTTCAAGTTTTTGGGTGTCAACATCTCTCAGGATCTGTCCTGGGCCCAACATATTGATGCGATTAAAAAGAAGGAATGACAGCAGCTGTATTTCATCAGAAGTCTGAGGAGATTTTGTATGTCTCCAAAGACACTTGCAAATTTCTACAGATGTACCGTGTAGAGCACTCTAACTGGCTGCATCACCATCTGATATGGAGGGATCACTTCACAGGATTGGAAAAAGTTACAAAA
Organism: Hypanus sabinus; assembly: GCF_030144855.1. Lineage (NCBI taxonomy): Eukaryota > Metazoa > Chordata > Chondrichthyes > Myliobatiformes > Dasyatidae > Hypanus > Hypanus sabinus. Next base: position 23,942,403 of record NC_082708.1, read on the forward strand.
ATTTGTGAACTCTGCCTACTCCATCGTAGGCACTGGCCTCCACAGCATCCAGGACACCTTCAAAAGGTAATCCCTCAAAAATGCCACATCCATCATGAAGGACTCCTATCACCCAGGCCATGCCTCTTCTCATGCTACCACTAAGGAGGAGATACAGGACATTGAAGATGCACAATGTTTCAGGAAAAGCTTCTTCCTGTCCACCATCAGATTTCTGAATGGACAATGATACAATGAACACTACCTCAGTATTTTTCTTCTCAATTTGGATGACTTATTTAATTCATTTTTTAGAATATACTTCCTATTGCAATTTGTACTTTTTATAATTACATATTGTGATGTACTGCTGGCACAAAACAACAAATTTCATGACATATGCCAATGATATTAAACCTGATTCTGATTCTGCTGTGTACTTCCTCATCACCATCTGATGTTCTGTCAACAACAGTGGAGTCATCAGTGAATTTATAGATAGTGTTTGAGCAATGCCAAGCCATGAGTGTAGAGTGAGTCAAGCAGTAAGCTAAGCACGCGTCCTTGAGGTGCACCTGTGTCAGCAAGGCGGAGTTGTTACTGACTGTCGTCTTCTGAAGATGAAGTCAAGAATTCAGACGCAGACGGAGCTACAGAGACCTAGGTTTGAAGCTTGTTGATTAGTACTGTGGGGATGATAGTGTTGAGTGTTGAACTGTAATTAGTAAACAGCAGCTTGACATAAATATTCCTGCTGTCCGTTTGGTCCAATGCCGAATGGAGAGCCAATGCAATTTGGTTCTTGTCAACGAGCAAACATGCAAGCACGCATATACACACACCACACACTTACAGGTACGCAGGATCACCTGAACACACAGATGTACACATATTACATGTCCAGGCAGGTACACAGACACAAACACATAAACAACATACAGACAAAGAACACATCATTCAAAAACCAGTCACCATTTTGGATTAGCCACCCAGCATTTCCCATGGATATTCAAGAGATTCATTATATTACTGAATTATAGCCTAATGCTGGCTGTAAGCCTCTTTTGTAAAATATGGTCTTTCTACTCATTAAACCATAATACTGATAGTCAAAACATATGAATAGAAATTGGTTAAATGGGTCATTAAGCTTGCTTTCCCATTTGATAAGGCTCTCAGCCCAAGCCTATAATTCAGAATAACACTATAAGGGTATTATTTCAAAGTTCAATCTATACTAAAATGAGGTTCTTTGGGTTTTTGATCAAGTTGTGGGCTAGTCCACAGTATGAGTTTTGTTTAATGCTTCATGTGATATTGATATCTTAGTTCCCTCATGAATAATTTTTCCAAATGATGGCCTGAACAAGAAACACCTTTAGTAAATTGGGATAGTCTAAGTTTCCTAGAAACACACAAAATACTCGAGGACTTCAACAGGTCAGTCAGCATCTATGGAAGGGAAAAAACAGGCAATGCTTTTGGCTGAGCCCCTTCACCAGGACTGAAAAACAAAGGAGAAGAAGCTAGAAAAAGAATGTGGAGAGAAGGGAAAGAGATAAGGTAATAGGAGATATGTGAAGCTAAGGGTGGTGGAAGATTATTGGGTGGGGAGGGGTGATGAAGTGAGAAGCTGGAAGGTGCTAAAAGGAAAAGGTAAAGGTCTGAAGAAGAAGGAATCTGATAGGAGAGGAGCATAGACTATGGGAGAAAGGGGAGGACGAGGAGCACCAGATGGAGGTGTTGGGCCGGTGAGGAGAAGGGATCGGGTAAGAGTGGAGCCAGAATGGGGAATAAGAAATGAGAGAAGGAGGGATGGAAGAGAAATTACAAGAAGTTCCTCCATCATTTTTGTGTTGCTCTAGAGTTCTAGCATCTGCAGAATCCTTGTGTCTGTTTGATGGTTACCTTCCTGTTCAGTCATTTTGATTTTTGTTGACTCAGGAACAGGTACTATTTAGTTTTCAGGTTTTTAGAAGGCAGAATCCATTGAATAGATAATCACAAGTTAAAGTAAATTGGAAATACTGAATTATATTGAAGAGGAGGATCAGAAGGACAGGTGATGGTTATTTAACATTTTAATCCAATTAACAAGCTCTCTGCTGGTTTATGGCCTAATCCGTATTTTCCTTTAGCTAATATCCTTTAATTGCTTTGGATAATATGATAAGAATGAGCATAAATGAGAGAAGGAACATCAATGAGTTGGAAGCACTGGTTGTTGACCTAAGGAAGCAGAGGTGAACACCGTCCTGACTCCTCCATGGAGTTGCTGTACGGATGATCAACACCTTCAAGTACCTAGGCATCCACATCACCAGAAAAATCTCCTGGTCCCTCTACACTAATGCAATGATCAAGACAACACATTTTTAGACACGTTAAGAGATCCAACATGTTCACAAGGATTCTCTCAAATGACTATAAATGTGTTATAGAAAGTATCCTGATGGGGTGCATTGCAACTTATTGTGGCAACCGTTCTACACTGGACTGTCAGAATCGGCAGAGAGAATGGCAACTATTGCGCAATCCAACCAAGGCTCATCACATCCTTCCATCTGGTCCATCTTCACGGTGTGTTGGATCAGCAAGGCTAACAGTATCATCGATGATGCCGGTCACCCTGGCTGTTTCCTTTCCTCTCTTCTACCTTCTGGGAGAAGATACAGGAGCTTGAAAACCTGGACTACCTGTCTCAAGAACAGTTTATTTCCCACTGCTACCACACTTCTGATCTAATCACCTTTCCCATCTTTTTCCTAGTGCTCTTGCCATGTTCTTGAACCCTTAATTCTACTTTTTCTCTCTTTGTCAGTATGGCATTCTTTCAATTAAAACTGATAAACTTTGTATCATTCATTATTTTTGCAGATGCCACTGTTTTTTCTTATATATATTTTTACCATGCATAGAAGTAGGCTGCACAGAAGTAAAGAATTTCATTGCATCCTGATGTATATGACAATAAACTAATCTGAATCAGATATGGTTGTTAAGTAAACTGCTCAGGATTTGTCAGAGAAAAGGTTAAAGTTAGGCAATTGAGCCAGAATCAGAGTCAGGTTTAATATCACTGGCATATGTCCTCAAATCTGTTGTTTTAAGGCATCAGTACATTGCAATGCATAATAGTAAACAACAGCAATTAAAATAAGTATATACAGTACTGTGCACATGTATATCGCTAGGGTGCCTCAGACTTCTGTACAGTACTGTATTTGCCAACGTGGAGTAGAGAGCGAGTTTTTAAATCTGGCTGCTGCTAAGGAGGATGGGATCGGTGAGGGTGGAGCACTGTGTGAGGGGTGTGGGACAGATAGCAAAGAAGGAGGGACAGAGTGGGGATTGACACGGGTGCAGACTCACCCAGCCCTGAGACAGCAGGCAAGGTCATTTGATTTCAAACAATTGGTTTCTGGCTCATTACAGAATGTCTCTCCAGTGTACCCCTCTCCCTTCCTCTTTTCCCAACCGTGATTCCCCTCTTCCTGGCCCGTTCCCACTCTCAGTCTACAACAGAGACCCATATCAGAATCAGGCTTATCATCACCGACATATGTCATGAAATTAGTTTTTTTTGTGGCGACAGTACAGGGCAATATGTAAAATTACTCCAGTACTGTGCAAAAGTCTTAGCCACCCAATCTATACATATATATGTGCCTAAACCTTTTGCACAGTACTGTATATGTCTATACGATTAAACTAAATAAGTAGTGTAAAAAGAAAATGAAGAAAATACTGACGTGGTGTTCATGAATTTATTGTCCATTCGGAAATCTGACAGCAGAAGGAAAGAAGCTGTTCCTGAAAAGTTGAGTGTGCGTCTTTAAGCTCCTATACTGCCTCCTTGATGGCAGCAATGAGTAGAGATTCACACTCTTGGATAGACGGACACAAGGTATGTCTTTAGAACAGAGATGAGGAGGAATTTCTTTAGCCAGAGTATGGTGGATCTGTGGAATCCATTAACACAAAAAAGTCTGCAGATGCTGGAAATCCAAAGCAACACACACAAAATGCTGGAGGAACTCAGCAGGTCAGGCAGCATCTATGGAAGGAATAAACAGTCGAAGGTTCAATCCAAAACCCTTCTTCAGGATTGAGAAGGAATTCATTGCCACAGATGGCTGTGGAGGCCAATACATTGGCTATATTTAAAACAGAGATTGATAGGTACTTGATTATTATGAGTGTCAAAGGTTATGGGACAACACAGGAGAATGGGGCTGAGATTTGGAGGTATAATAAATCAGTTATGATGGAGTAGCAGAGCTGATTTGATGGGCCAAGTGTCCTAATTCTGCTCCTATATCTTATGGTCTTATTGCCTTATTAATCAGACAGTTTCAATAAGGAAACTGCCCATCAGAGACCTTGCAGCAAAGTTAGGCAAGTGACTCACACCCATGGATAGACAGGTACAAAATGTGGCCTGAGGGACAAGCCATGGGGTCTGATGCCTTACCAACTTTTTATCATTTTTCGGATAAAGAGAGTAGCGCTTTGTGGTAAGTTGCCCTGCAAACAAAGCAGTTGTATTGCTGTAAAATGTGGCGTATGCAAGCTATATGAGACTGAAGGGAGTGAAGCTAAGCTTCAGCTTCAATCAGCTGGTTGTCAGTAAGAGGTGTGCATGTATATCACTTATGCTTTTGGTATGATTGATATATCTATACAAGATAAGGGGAGAGCACCTCTTCACATTTTCTAATGAAATATTAAAGCTACTGACACTAGTCTCTCAGACCTACTAGCTGATTAAGTTCAAGAAACTAGAAGTCTTACAAAGGATCATGTTGGGTCTGTTATTGGAACTGGACTAGGAACAGAAATAGCTGAAAATGTTGGAGAGACTGCAAGGAAAGGACAAAGAAGAAACCTTGCAGGACCCATGGACATATTGAGTGTTTAGACCATGTTTATCCAAATTCATGACACCAGCAATGTGCATGTAAGAGGTTCACCTGAATAGGCCCCAATGGGAGCCCGAAGCAGGGTCGTGGCAAGACTAATTGCCCCCAACTTCTTTGCCATATTCTGGTTATGAGACATCGTTTCAAGAGCTAGAAGTTAATGAGTTCAGAGGAGGGTACAGTGAAAGCCTGGAGTATGTTGACAATACAAAGGAAGAGATGTTGGAGGTCTTGAAATGCATAAAGGCAGATAAATAACTGGGGACTGATCAGATGTGCACTCAAATGTTATGGGACAAAAGGTAAGAAATTATTGGAGCCCTGGCAGAGGTTTTCCTGTCTTCATTATCTATAGGTAAGGTGCCAGAAGAATGGAGGATACAGTAGCATATGGTTGGCAGAGTATCATAGTTGATCACATAGTACTTCACAGTGCCAATGATCGGGGTTAAATCCCACCACTGTCTGTAAGGACTATCCACGTCTCCCCATGACCACATGGGTTTCTTTGAGCTGCTCTGGCTTCCTCCCACAATCCAAGGATGTAGTGAGCTGTGGGCATAGTGTACTGGAGCTAGAACTATGGCCACTTGTGGCCTGCCCCCCAGCACGTTCTCAAACTGTGTTGGCTAATGACACAAACAATACATTTCACTGTATATTTTGCTGTTTTGCAATATATTTATTAAATAATGATAATCTTTATCTAATGCTTAATTTGGTGCCTTTATTTAAGAAGGGAAGAAGGAATAAGCCAGGAACCCACAGACTGGTGAGCCTTACAAGTGATGAGAAAATTATTTATAAGGATTTTGAAGGATAAGATTTATTTGTACTTGGACAGGCAAAGACTAATAAGGGATAGTCAGCATGACTTTACCCCCGGGAATCACGTCTTACAAGTTTGTTTGAGGTTTTTTGAAAAGGGGTGTATTTAACATGTGAAGTGTAGGCGGTATCTGGAATGAGCTGCTGGAGTAGCTGATGGAGGCAAGGACATTAATGACAGTTAAGAGACATCGGGAAGGGTACTTGAATAAGCATGGCATAGAGGGATGTGGAATTAATGCAGGCAAGAGGGTTGCTATAGATAGGCACGATGATCAGCAAAGATATAGTGGACTAAATGGCCTATTTCTACGCTGTACAACACTATGGCTCCAAGATGCAATATCTTGTACTTACCGTATATTACAGAGTATACGCCAACCCGGAGTATAAGACGACCCCCCATTTTCAAGGTTAAAAAAGTGACTTTTTCATGTTACCTTTGTATAAGCTGACCCCATTGTAGAGGTTTTTGATTTAACCAGAAAAGATCACAAGATCTCACATGCTGGTACTCAGCTTTGCCAGATCTACAACCGGGAAATTTTGTGAACTAGTACCTGCTAAGAAAACAGGCCTACACATTGTAGAGTGTTATAGGCGAATTTTTAATAAATAAATCAGGGAGGGAAATTTTGGATTAAGTCTCCAATGGTAAAGAACCCTCAGAATTGTAACCCCAGTGAAACCATTTAGCACCCATCGCAATCTCATTAAAACATAACATGGGGTGTCGGGATCAGTACGTGTACTCAGTATTGAGTTTGCAACCACCACGTACAAAAGATTAAAACAAATGTGATATGATGCTGGCTTCAAGCTGTAGGTTGTTGATTTTGCTAAAGGAACGAATAGTTTTGCAGCTGCTAAGAAGTTTAGTGTAAATGAGAGAGAGTGAGAGAGTAGAGAAAGGCAGAGGACACGCTGAGGGAAATGCCAAAGATGCAACGTGCAAACCACAGGAAAACATGCCAGTGGCCAGAACTGGAAGAAAACGTTTTAGAGTGGGTGAATTACCAGCGATCATCTGGATACATTGTTACCAGAGAAATGATTTGAGTTCAAGCATTGAAATGGTCCAAAAAACACCGTGAGGTCAGCAAAAATTTCAAAGCTACATGAAGTTGGTGCACCCAATTTATGAATAGATGTGATCTTGTGTTGAGACAAAAAAACAAAGATTGCTCAGAAAATTCCCGCAGGGTGTTGCTTACATTCAAGAACACTGTTGGATGGACGAAGTGAGTTGCTTGAAGTGGGTTAAAGAGGTGTGGCGTCGAGGTCACGAAGGTTTCGGGAAGGAAAAGTTGCTACTTGTCTGGGACGTGTTCAAAATGTACTTATCAGGTGACTGAAAGCTGAAAATACGGACATTGCAGTCATCCCCAATGGTTTGATCTCTGTGCTCCAGCCACTAGATGTGAGTTTAAACAAATCATTCAAAGAAGTCATGCAATGACAGTGGAATGAATTTGACTCAGAAACAGCCAATAAATATGACCTATCTTCCATGTATTCATTTTTCCAAAGTTGGCACCCTGTGTATAAGATGATCCCCTAATTTTACATCCAAAATTTAGGTCTAAATTCTCAGCTTATACACCAGAATTTACGGTATCTGTATATAACTGCATTAGAGCGAAACATAGATATCCCTCCACTGGGGAAAGAATAGCTGCCATGATTTGGGCCAAGGAAAATAGGATGAGAGAGGGCTAGGCCTCTGACATTAGAGGATTCAAAGAATGCAAGCTGAATCCGTTGACTTTGTCCCACTTGCTCCTGTATAGTTTTTGATATCGAACTCATCAGAAAGAATTGTTACTTGATCAACCTAACAAATGAAGGACTTTGCCCACTTTCTGGTTAGTTTCACTCATTCTGCGTTGGATCTCTATTCTGCACAGGTCAGTAGAAATACATATTTATGAACTCGCATACTGTATATATAAACTTGCAAATCAGGAAAAGGACAGGCACTTCAGTCCTTGAAGCTGCTCCGCCATTCATCATAATCACGGCCGATCTGATGGTAACCACAACTTCACATTTCTGCGGCCCCAGTACCTCTCATCTTCTGACTTATTGAAGATCTTTCTACCACTGATAAAAATGTGCTAAGACGTTGATTTTATTGCTTCTTCATATTCCATTGGTCAGGGTGTTGGGGGCAGAGGTGAGGGACAGGCGGTTTCAGCTCACTGCTCCACAATGTTTACTCGGCTCTGCTTTGTCTGATTCCAATTTGCTAAACCTCACATAGGTTCCTTTCTGTTTTTGACTCAATTTACAACCTCATTCTTCCAGAGACAGCTATCAGCCACGCAGATTCTTTGATTGAACTTATTGCTTCTGACACTGAAGCTTTTCTTCTGTCTTTTTATTGGATGCAGATCATCTCTATTTTTAAACTGTTAGCAGCCAGCTAGCAGTTTGTATCCTGTGTATGTCCATAAATGAGATGCAGAGACCATCTGAGAGTTGGGATGACAAATTCTCTTCATGCAAACAAGTGAAAATCTGCAGATGCTGAAAATCCAAGCAACACACACAAAATGCTGGAGGAACTCAGCAGGCCAGGCAGCATCTAGGAAAAATAGTAAACAGTCAATGTATCAGGCAGAGGCCCTTTATCAGGACTGGAGAAAAAAGATGAGAAGCCAGAGTAAGAAGGTGGGGGAGGATAGGAAGAGATACAAGGTAGCAGGTGATAGGTGAAACTGAGAGGGGGGAAAGCGTGAAGTAAGGAGCTGGGAAGTTGATTGGTGAAAGAGATAAAGGGCTGTAGAAGGGGGAATCTGATCGGAGAGGACAGAAGGCCATGGAGAAAAGGAAAAATGGGGGAGCACCAGAGGGGGTGATGGGTGGGTAGGGAGATATGGTGAGAGAAGGAAATAATAATGGGGGATGGAAAGGGAGGGGGGCAGGGGTCCATTAATGGAAGTTTGAGAAATCAATGCTCATATCATCAGATTGTAGGCAACCCAAACAGAATATAAAATGTTTCTCCTCCAACCTGAGTGTGGCCTTATTAATGACAGTAGAAGAGACCATGGACTGACATGTCAGAATGGGAATAGAAAATGGAATTAAAGCGGGTGGCCACTGGAAGATCTCCTTTTTCCTGGCAGTTGGAGCATAGGTGCTCGGCAAAGCAGTCTCCCAATCTACTTTGGGTCTCACTGTTATACAAGAGGCCACACCGGAAGAACTGGATATAGTAGATGACTCCAAAGGTGAAGTGCCACCTCACCTGGAAGGACTGTTTGGGGTCCTGAATGGTAGTGAGGGAGGAGGTGTAGGGGCAGGTGTAGCACTTGATCCACTTGTAAGGGTAAGTGCCAGGAGGCGGTTTAGTGGTGAGGGATGAATTGTCAAGGAGTCATATAGGGAGCAATCCCTGTGGAAAGCAGAGAGTGGTGGGGGGAGGAGAGAGGGAAAGACATGCTTGGTAATGGGTTCCCACTGGAGATGGTGGAAGTTATGGAGAATTACGTGCTGAGCGTGGAGGCTAGTGGGGCGGTAGGTAAGGACAAGAGGAACCCTATCCCCAATGGCGTGGCAGGAGGATGGGGTGAGGGTAGACATTTGCAAAATGGAAGAAATGTGAATGAGACTAGTGGAGGAAAGGAAGCTCCTTTAAAGAAGAAGGATATCTCCTCAGTTCTGGAATAAAAAGCCACATCCTGAGAGCAGATGGGTCAGAGACGGGGGAATTGTGAAAAGGGGTGGCATTTTTACAAATAACAGGGTGGGAAGAGGTACAGTCCTGGTAGCTGTGTGAGTCAAGGGGTTTATAATAGACACCAGTAAATAAGTTGTCTCCAGAGATTGAGATATAGAGATCAAGAAACAGGAGGGGTTGTCAGAAATGGACCAGGTAAATTTGAGGACAGGGCGGAAGTTCGAGGCAAAGTTGATGAAGATGACTTCTGATACTTCACTCCACTTTTTCAATCTCTGTCTGTCTCTGGAGACAGCTTATCAACTGATATCTTTTACAGACCCATCGAGTCTTCCATAGGCAAGAGGCCCAAAACAACTCACAATACTCCAAGTGTAGTCCGACAAAAACTACGACAAGCCAGTAAGTTCGTTGATCAGTCAATTTGTTTTTCCTTGCTCTCAGCTGTTATTTGATACATACTCTGCTTGCAATAATAACTTAAGTCTAATGGGTTTGTCAGTGCCTCAGCTTTTTAAAGAAAGATGCATGTGCACTAATAAGGAATTTACCAGAGGAGATGCATCCCACTTTACATTAGATTATTTTTAGTCCAGTCCCCATTCACCACCAATTACTGTTAACAGTTCTCAGATTGTCTTATCTCCCTGACTCAGAATTGTAATCTGTTTTAATATCACTGACATTTGCTATGAAATTTTGTTGTTTTGCGGCAGCAGTGCAGAGTAATTCTTAAAAATACTATATATATCTATCTTATTATAAATTATGGTATTTTATATTTATATACTGTATATAAAATAAAAAGTAGCACAAAAGAAGAGCAAAAATAGTGATGTGTTGTTCATAGGTTGGTTCATCTGTTCAGACATCTGATTGTGGAGGAGAAGAAACTATTTTTTAAAACAGTGTGAGTCTTCAGGCTCCTATACCTCATCTCTGGTGGTGGTAATAAGAAGAGAGGATGCCCTGGGTGATGGGGTTCCTTAATGATGGATGCCACCTTTTTGGGGCATCACCTTTTGAAGATGTCCTCGATGGTGGGGAGGCTAGTGCCCATGATGGAGCTGGCTGGGTTTGCAACCATCTGCAGCATTTTTTTACCGATCCTGTGCAGTGGCCCCCTTCATGTCAAACAGTGACACAACCAGTTTGAATGCTGTCTGTGGTACATCTGTAGAAATTTTCTGGAGTCTTTGGTGACACACCAAATGACCAGACAGTCCTGGAATCTGTTTTGCCTGTCCATGACATTCATGCACTTCAGCTCTAAGTGCACCTAAACATGTTTCACTGACTAGAACACAAAATAAAAATGAGCCCTTCATCGAGGGAGACTTACAAAATGAGGTTTTAAATTGGGGGGAGATGAATTTTGAAGTGATTTGAAACAAACTGGTCATCTTAAGGTGTGTGTACTTTTGACAACAAGACTAGTGATAGAAATTTGTCCTTGGTGATCTGCACTGAATTTCATCTGAATTCTCTGAAACCACAATACAAAAATGTTATGATCAGTCAGCACATGGTAATATAAAAGTCCTAGAATTACAGTGCTGTTCCTAAAACATTGAGTGCATGTCTTTAGGCTCCTGTACCTCCTCTCTGATGGTGGTAATAAGAAAAGAGCATGTCCTGGAGTCCTTAATGATGGATGCTGCCTTTTTGAGGCATCATCTTTTGAAGATGTTCTTGATGCTGGGGACACTAGTACCCATGATAGAGCTGGCTGAATTTGCAACACTCTGCAGTTTTTTGCCGATCCTGTGCAGTGGTCATTCCATACCAGATGATGATGCAACCAGCTAGAACGTTCTCCACAGTACAGAAACACATCAATTGGCCCAACTCAACCATGTAGACCAAGATGCCCATCTAAGTTAGTTCAATGTGTCCGTATTTGCCCCATATTCCTCTCAATCCTTTGTATCCATGTATCTGCCCAAATATTTATTAAACATTGTTGATGCTTCTGCTTCAACCACTTTCTCTGGCAGCTCATTCCTTATGCACACCACCCTCAATGTGAAGAAGTTGCCCTTCTAAATCTTTCCTCCTCACCCTAAATTATGCACTCTATGGTTTTTGACTCCCCTTCCCTGGGAGAAAGCTCGATGGGAGTTGAAGGGCACATTAAACTGGATCAGTTTTAAGGGTACAGGGAAGAAAGGAGAGGAGCAGTGGGGCTAATAAAATTGTCCCTCTGGGAGTTAGCATGGACTTGATAGGCTGATTGGCCTCATTCTCAACAAGATATCACATGATTAATGTGGACGAAAGAGGACAAATTTCTGCCTCTGAACTCCATTTGTGCAGTTAAGCTCCATTCATGTACGCAAAGTGCAAACAACGAAGGAAGCAACTCACACATGGAAATCCAGGTGCCTAACAGAACTGCAGAATGTGACCAGGTGTATAAACAAAAGCTGGAAAGAAACATGATTTAAATAAAAACAGGTGGGAAACATGAAAGACAAGTTTCTCTTTAAACAAACTGTCGGGAAGCAAAATCTGGGCTCATTACAACTAGGTGGAATCCTGATCAGAGCTAACATTTGGTGTGATGTGATGGTCCATGGCCACCCCTTTTACCAAGATAAGGCCACCTCAGGGTGGAGGAGCAACACATATTCTGTCTGGGTAGCCTCCAACCTGAATACTGATTTCTCCTTCTGCTAAACAAATTCTTCCCCACCCCCCTTCCTCTAGTCCCCACTCTGACCTTTTGCCTCTTTGCAGCTGCCTATCACTTCCCTTGATTCCCCTCCTCCTTCCCTTTCTCCTATGGTCCATGCTCCTCTCTTATCAGATTCCTTCTTCTCCATCCCTTGATCTTCCCACCCACCTGGCTTCACCTGTCACCTTCCCCTCTCCCCAGCTTTTTATTCTGGCATCTTCGCCCTTCATTCTCACTCCTGAAGAAGGGTCTTGGCCTGAAATGCTGATTATCTATTCCTTTCCATTGATGCTGCCTGACCTGCTGAGTTCCTCTGCCATTTTATGTGCTGCTTTGGATTGTCAGCATCTGCAGAGCCTTTCTTGTGTTTATGATTTGTTATGTGGATTCTTTTTTTTAAAATCCAATTTGGAAGAAATGAACAAAATGACAGCAAAACCTGAGAAATAAATAAAGGGAGAAGGCAAGAGGAAGTCTAATGCACTTAACTTGTCATGAACAGTAATGAGAAGAAGTAATAGAAAATAAATTTGTCAACAAAACTTAAATACTTGTGTGTGAGGGCCACTGGATATTCTCACTATTTGTGCATTAGATTCCCAGAAAGCAACCTCGGTGAACATGCAGAGGTGAGCTGTTTGGATCGATGTTGGGTTGGCACCAATAACCAAATGTAGACTTCTCTCCCAGTGGTCGTAAGGTAGGCTCGAACTTTTCCACTTTTATGGTTCTGGAGTACTTCTTTTTAGGTTTTTACTAACATTAGATAAAAAAGGGGCATTCTTAATCTGATTAATGAAATTCTTCAGTCAATAACTTTTGATCTCCATCTCAGCTGAAATGGAAAAAATATGAGATTCAAATTCAGGTATGTTATTCAAAATTATTTAATTAATTGCTTATAACCCAGTACATTCTTAAAAATAGCTAATGCAAAATATGAAATAACGATTTCAATAAAGCATGGGAACCAATGATGACACTCACTAGCTTCCTAAAACTCTTAAACACAAAAACAGTGCTGCAGATGCTGGAAATCTTGAGCATCACACAGAAAATGCTGGAAGAACTCAACAGGTTGGGCAGCATCTGATGAAGGGGGATTAACAGTCGACATTTTGGGTTCTTCAGGATTGGAAAGGAAGTGGGAGGAAGCCTGATGGAGAAGGTGGGGGAGGGGAGGAGTACAAGCTGCCGGGTAATAGGTGAAGCCAGGTGAGGGGAAAGGTGGGAGTGGGGAATGAAGTAAGAAGTTGGGAGGTGATAGAAGGAAGGGATAAAGGCTGAAGAAGAGCAAAACTGATACAAGAGGTCAATAGACCAAAGGAGAAAGGAAAGAAGGAGGGGCACCAGAGGAAGGAGATGAGGTGGTGAGGAGAAGGAGGGATGAGAAATTACTGAAAGTTAGAGAAATGATAACACTTATGTCTTTTACTATGTTGACATGTTTGAAATTCCCTAGCCCCAACCAATTTATCTTTACCACTGATGCACAGTTCCTTCCCACCTGCTAATTTTGATTGTGGACTTCAGGAAGGGGAGGTCTGGAGAAACCACACCAATTCTCATCAAGGGGTCAGCAGTGGAAAGAGCGAGCAGCTTCAAGTCTCTGCAAGTTAACATCTCAGATTACCTATCCTGGGCCCAATGTACTGATGCAATCATGAAAAGGACACACCAGGGATTATACTTCATCAGGAGTTTGAGGAGATTAGGTATGCCACCAGAGACTCCTGCAAATTTCTGCCAATGTTCAAAGGAGACCATTTTAACTGGTTGTTTTCACTGTCTGGTATGGAATCTTCAAAGGACAGGATTTAAAAAGGCTGCAGAAGTTTGTGAATTCAGCCAGCTTCATCATGGGCATAACCCTCCCCACCACTGTAGACATCCTCAAGAAGCAGTGCCTTAAGAAGTCGGCATCCATCATTAAAGACCCTCACCATCCGGGACATGCCTGCTTCATGTTACCACCATCAGGAAGGAAATATAAGAGCCTATAGTCCCATAGTCAGTAATTCAGGAACAGCTTCTTCCCCTTTGCTATCGGATTTTTGAACAGTCCATGAACCCATGAACACTACCTCATTATTTGTCTTTTGCACTCTTTAATTATATTTTGTACTTTATAGTAATTGTATGTCTTGCACTCTACTGTTGCCACAAAAGTACAAATTTCACAACGTATGTTAGTGATAATAAACGATTCTGAAAAGTCTCTGCTTCAGTCCTCACCATCAGCAATTGCATTAGTGGTGATTTGTGAACTTTCACAGAACAGGAAGATTTCATCTCTCTTGCTGCTATTTTCCACCCTGCTCTCTCCTTCACGTAGTCCACCCTGATACTTCTCTTCCATTTCTGAATCTTTCCACCTCCAGCACAAGAGATAGACTACAAATAAGCAACCATTCAAAACCTGCAGCTTCCCACAACAATCTCAACTGTATTTCATCCACATTACTTCCTATAAGAATTGCATTTGCAAACAAGTGAGAATCTGCGGATGCTGGAAATCCGAGCGACACACACAAAACGCTGGAGGAACTCAGCACGCCAGGCAGCACCTATGGAAAAAAGCACAGTCGACGTTTCAGGCTGACACCCTTCGGCAGGACTTGGCCTGAAACGTTAACTGTACTCTTTTCTATTCTCCCAATTCTTCTGTTTCCATTGTAGGTGTCTTCCTTCCTCCTGAACTATGCCTCCTTCACAGTGATACCAGATGAGCTGCATCACCATCAGGTACAGAATGGCCACTGCACAGAATCTGAAAATGCTGCAGGGAGTTGTAAGTTCATCCAGCTCCAATATGGGCACTAGCATCGAGGATATCTACAAGAGGCAATGCCTGAAGGAGGTGGCATCCATCATTAGGGACCCCGCCATCCAGGTCATGCCCTCTTTACATATGTATAAGTGTACGCTGATGGCATCCACCTTGGATGAATAGTGGAAATGGAGTGACCTCTCCTGGGCACAAGCCTGGGCAGAGGGTATGGAGATCCTGGAATGCCCAGTTGTCAAGATTCCCCTCCCAGCCGTTGATTCCAACAGAAATCAAATCACTACATTTGGCAGCAACTTGGCTGAAGGAGCTGCTGGAAGAATGTTCAGTGATGTCCAGCCACCTTAGGAGCTCCACTCCGGATTTTCTGTCAGGGTTGTCAGGGTCTACTCTTCTTGATGTAGATCAGTCAGTAATAATTAACCTGATTCTGAATTGTGGTTGTAACTTTCCACCTTCTCCCCTCATGCATTCAATAGATAATGCTTCGAAACTTCCACCAGTTCCAACACATTCCACTACCAGGCAAGCTTTTGCCTGCCTGGACCTTTCAGCAGATTTGAAGGGACAATTCCTTTCACAACTCCCCGGTCCATTCTTCCGAACTCATCAGACATTGCATTTTATACACTAGTTTCCCATGTATCTGCAGGAGGTGAAATTATTTTATCCTGGATTGGTGGGGGGGGGGGGTAGGTGAGAAATAGAATAAATGTAGAACCCTCCCATCCTTCCAGGTGCAGTACTGATTCACTTTACTCCTTCCAATCAAGTGCAATGCCTTTAATGTTCACAATGTGGTCTCCTCTGTACTGAAAAATCAAAACACAGACTGTGTCACTGTGGTGTACATATGTGCAGTTCACAGGAAGTCACTGCATCTTTTGTTAACTGCCACAAATACTTCTTCCCACCCTAAATCTGACCTATTAAAAGCCCAATACAGGTGTGAGGCCAGCATCTGACCTTCCATTTGGGTATGTTGCAGATCTGCATGCTCAAAATCAAATCTATAGCTTCTGGTAACTCACGTTTTCTGCCTGTATCAGAAACCATAATTTCTATCTATGGTTGTGGCTCAGTTTTTCTCTCTCCAATCTGACCTGCTGGGCTCGTCCGGCTGCTTTGCATTTCACAACATCAAGACACCTTTTTCTGTATTAACTCTATCAAATTGCTGCCTTTAACCAGTCAAACACAACTAGTCCCCAGTGCAACCCTAGCCTCACCTTATTAAAAGAATTTCAATTGCTTGGTATGGCAATTGCTTTCACACGACTGCAAGAGAGTTGCGAACGCAGCTCCCTACAGAAACCTGCCTCCCTTACATGGCCTCTCTCCATAATCAATGATCCCATCCACCCAGGCATTCTCGCTTCTCTCCTCTTCCAATGGGCAGAAAATACAAATTCATGAAAGCACGTTACTGAAGGACAGCTTCCATCAGTCTTGTGAATGGACCTCATACCATGATAAGGACTCTTGGCCTCTCCTTCAGTCAGAAGGTACAATAGCAGAAGATCCCACTGTTATAAGACAATTAATTAGTTCCCTAGTACAGCACAATAAATGCATTCTTGACCTTACCATCTACTGCACTTCATTATGTTCTTGCACTTTATTGCTTACCTGCACTACACTTTCTGTGCAGCCGTTACATTGTATTCAGCATTATTCAACCGCAACCCACTGTGTAATGATTTGATCTGTATGAACAGTATCCAATACCAGCTTCTCACTGTACCTCAGTACATGTGCCAATAAAAATAAACAACTTCAGTTCCAATTTCCCTTCTCCACCGCTATCGTTATAATTTAAATCTAATGTGACTTTTTCCCTGGTGGTTCCTACTGTTCTCATAGTTGAGGCAGGGGAATTTAATTTTCATTCTCAATGAAGGGTCTTCAACCTAAAATGTTAATTCTGTTTAACTTTCTACAGCATGTGCCTGACTTCCTGAGTATATCTAACATCATTCTGTTTTCATTTCAGATCTCCGACACATGCCGTTATTATCTTTGACATCACATTGCTTCTTAACTGTGTGTAGAACCAGTCCAAGCAATATTGTAGAAGTGAGGAAAACATCTCCTTGTACAGCTTCCACATCAGCTATTACAATATCCCTCACGTTTTTCTTTTCACCATCACGGACCATTAACATGACATTGAAAAGAAAAAAAACTGTAAGTGTGGTAGGTTTAAATAAAACAGAAAATGCTGGAAATGCTCAGCAGGTTAGACAACATCTATTATTCTGGCTGTCTGCATCTTGTGGCACGTCAGATGGCAACTTTGCCATTTCTTCAGCATGTTGTCTGTTTTTTATTGGGCCAAGTTACTAGCTCTACATTCAACCCGGCAGGGATGGAAGATGTACAGATCCAAACCTGAGACCACTCTCCTCAAAGTCCAGTGCTGATGCCACTACACCACCAGCCAGCGGACAATATCAGTGGAGAGAGGAAAACAGGGTTAATGTTTCAGATCTGGGACCATTCACTGGCTTCCAGCAATGTTAACTTAGTTCCTGTCTTCACAAATGTTTCCTGACCTGCTGAGTATTCCCAGCATTTTCTCTTTTTTTCCAAAGCAGAATATTTATAGCTGGCTTGCCGTCAAGGGTAATGGCTTTTATTTTAATTCCTCACCATGCTTGCAATGCATCACAAATCATTTTCAACCTTTGGCAATCTCTTACAGGAAAGCCGGTGTGGATGTGGCTGAATTCCAAATGCAGGCACTCTTCATTGAACTGCATATGGAGGGGCCCTTCGATTTAATGTATGCGGTCCCGGAATGAACCATTTTCCCATCAAATTCACAAATCACGTCTTCCTCATACTTATTCTTCACTTTAGTTGCAATTTCTATTAGTGGCATTTGGAATGCTCTAGTAGGGTCAGTTAATTTTATGTGTAATTTTATGTGTAATTCTGAAATCCCCAGGGTCGGTTGTTTCTGACTTCATGCTGACGTGTTGAGTGTATCTGTCAAAGCTTCCCAGATTCAGAAATAATGCCTTCTGAATGACAAATTTGCATAGAGAGCAGCCGAGCTCTTGGATAAGTGTCAGCTTATCACAAGAGTCGGCATTTGTGACAGGTACATTATGTCAGACTAATTTAGTTGATTTTGTTTCAAGGCCTCTTGATAGGAGCAGGAGAAGGCCATTCAGCCCCTCATGGTTGTTTTCCTATTCAATAAGATCAAGGCTAATCTTATATCCCAGATATGCACTCAGTGCCCACTTAATCAGGCACTTGCCTATTACTGCAAATACTAAGCAGCCAATCATGTGGCAGCAACTCAATGCATTAAAGCATGCAGATGTGGTCAGGAGGTCCAGTTGTTGTTCTGACCAAACATCAGAATGGGGAAGAAATGTGATCTAAGTAACTTTGACTGTGGAATGATTGTTGATGCCACACAGGGTGGTTTGAGTAACTCAGAACCCGCTGATGTCCTGGAATTTTCATATTTAGCAGTCTCTAGAGTTTATTGAGAATGGTGTGAAAAATACAAAATATCCAGTGAGCGGAAGTTCTGTTGGTGAAAGTGCTTTGTTATTGAGAGAGGTCAGAGGGGAGAGGCCAAAATAGTTCAAGCTGACAGGAAAGTGTCAGTAACTCATATAACCACACATTACAACAGTGGTGTGCAGAAGAACATCTCTGAATGCACATCACGTTGAATCTTGAAATGGATGGGCTACAGCAGCAGAAGACCATGAACATAACAACAGGAGGCACCTAATAAGCTGGCCAATGAGTGTATATATAGCCTGACTCCTTTAATATATCAAAAGAAAAATCAATCTCCCTCTTGAATATAGTTCCTCTCTGTCAAGAATGACCGATCTCTTATTTTGGAACAATGAAACGTGGTTCTAAACAATCTAGCTGGGGAAGCCATCAACTGTGCTATTGTGTATATTTCATGGAGAATTGAAACTCAAGAGAGTACAAACCCAGTCTGCTCAATCCAATGATTACTGTAAATAATCTCAAAGTCTTCTATGCCAGATAATGCAACTAGTCAGTGACTGACTTCCGATTCAACCACCAATTGCTAGCTGTTTACAATTTTGTGTTATACACCAGGGTTACCTGACTCATCAGTGGAACTGAGACAGGAGGGCTTTGGGTCTGCAGTCAACAGACCAGTGGGTAAACGTCTTCTGGTTATGCGCAAATAGCTGTCATTGTTAAACTAGTTGGAATAAGCTCATCTGGAAGGGAATTCATGCATTTTCAGTTTGAATTGCAGTTAATGCCACTAAAACTTAGGTCAGGAACTAGAGGTCGTCTTGTTCACACTGAGGAATTGGAATTGGAATTGGTTTATTATTGTCACATGTACTGAGATACAATGTAAAGCTTGCCTTGTATATTGTTCATATACTGTGGATCAGGTTATTGCACGGTGCAGAACAAGGTCAAACAATGACAATGTGGAATAAAGCGGAAGCGCAGGGCAGCTAAACAATAAAGTGCAAGTTCATTAGACAGAAGTCTGTGTAATTTGGCATGGCCCCAAAAACACTGACAAATATCTACAGATATTCAGCAGAGAGAATCCTAACTGGTTGTATCATGGCCTGGTATGGAAACACCGGTGCCCAGGAACCAAAAAGACTACATAAAGTGGTGAATACAGCCAAGTCCATCATAGGCAAAGCTCTCCCCACCATTGAGTATATTTACATGGAGTACTGCTAAAAGGAAGTCGTATCCATTGTCAAAGACCTGCATCATCCAGATTATGCTCTGTTCTCACTATTCTCTTTGGACAGGAAGAATATAAGACTTAGATCCAACAGCACCACATTCAAGAACAGTTATTACCTACAACTTTCAAGTTCCTGAACTGGCGTGGATAACGCTAATTACACTACTCTGAAGGAGGAGGAGCTTAGGAGGAGACGATGATGCCTAACAGCGACTCCTTTGCTTGCATCTTCAGAAACAGCTCCATTTCCATCTTTCCCTTTCAGCGTTCATTTGAAGACCCTGACCTGGAGTTACATGCTGACTACGGTCCTTTGTGGGAATGGGGCCTGCTCTCGGGGTTTCATGTCTGGCCATTATTCGATATGCCAAGGATGCGGCCTAAAAGATTAGCTCGCCTTCTGAGTTCCAGGATCTCATATCTCTGGAGACGGGTGGACCCAAGGTCGGTGTCTCTGCAGGAACTTGGTGCATCACGGGAGATGGAAGATCTCTGGTTGTGTGCCCAGCGACCCTAGTTCTTTGGGCAGAGAGCTCAGAAAACGCAATGCAATGGACTTTTAACATCATGAATCAGTGAGTAGTTTGTTATGTCTTCCCTCTCACTGTGAAACGGAGACACTTCTTTCTCCATTATTAGGGAGGGAGAGAGCCTGTGATATGTTGAATACCGGGTGAACAAGTGGTCTTTGGGGTACTGCAAGTCTGTGTCCTTGCTGCACGCTTGAGAGCTCGGTAATGGGTGCCAATGTTTTTGTTTCTGCTGGTGAGGGAAGGGAGATTGTTGCTTGCTGCTGCTTGTGCATGGGGGGGGGGAGGTGGGAGGGGCTTCGGGGTTCTAACATTTAACTGTCATTCATTCTTTGGAGGACACACCTCTGTTTTCATGGATGGTTGAGAAGAAAAAGTATTTCAGGATGAATATTGTATGCATTTCTCTGACACTAAATGTACCTTTGAAACCTTTGAATTGATAGTACAGCCTATGGACTCACTTTCATGGACTCACAGAATACAAAACAGAACACTACATCTCAGTAGAGGCTCTTAGGCCCACAATGTTGAGCCGACGTAACCTACTCCAAGGCCAATCTAACCCTTCCCTTCCACATAGCCCTCTGTTTTTCTTTCATCCATTTGCCTAGCTTAAATGTCACTTAAATGTTCCTAATACACGCCTCCGCCACCACCCCTGGCAGAGTACTCCACACACAGCCCCCCTGTACTTTCATCTAATCAACTTATAATTATACCCTCTGGTATTAGTCATTTATGTCCTAGAAAAAAAAGCCTTGTCGCTCCACATCTTATACACATCTATCAAGTCATCTCTCATCCTCCTTCAATTCAAAGGGAAAAGCCCTAGCTGGCTCAACCCTTCCTCAAAGACATGCTCTCTAAAGCAGACAGCATCCTGGTAAATCTCTTCTGCACTCTCTCTGAAGGTACCGGATCCTTCCTATGAGGTAACCAGGACTGAACACAATAATCCCAAGAGTGGTCTAAACCAGGATTTTATAGAGCTACAACAATAGCTCGCTGCTCTTGAACTCCTTAAAATGAAGGCCAACACACCATACACTTTCTCAACCACTCTATCAACTTATGTGCAAAAGAACAAAGACAATAGCTTTGCTTTTAATTTATCTTTCTGGAGCCCTGGGAGTGAGCAATGTATACTGCAATATATCTGTGAGCTAAACTGCATTTACATTATGGTCAATACCCAAAACCCAAAAACCTATCCATCCCATTCTCTTCTTTAATTCCCAGTATCCTTGGAACTCATTCTTTGTTATCAACTCCCCATTGAATTTTATTTTTGCCTGGCCCTTGATGAATTGCCTGTTAAAGGGAAACTTCTCTACTTAGGAGCCAGTGAGAGCATGGGACAAGCTGTCAGCAAAAGTGGTGGATGTGGGTTTGATTTCAACATTTAAGAAAAATTTAAGAGTACATGGATAGGAGGGGCATGGGGGGCCATGGTCCAGGTGCAGGGAACAGAACTAGGCAAACTAATAGTTTGGCATGGATTAGATAAGCCAAACTGTCTTTTCTGTGCAGGGGTGTTAGAAACTAAGAAACAAAGGAAAACCTACAGCACAATACAGGCCCTTCGGCCCTTAATGCTGTGCCGAACATGTCCTTACCTTAGAAACTACCTAAGGTTACCCATAGCCCTCTATTTTTCTGAGCTCCATGTACTTGTCCAGGAGTCTCTTAAAAGACCCTATCGTATCCACCTCCACCACTGTCACTGGCAGCGCATTCCACGCACTCACCGCTCTCTGCGTAAAAAAATTAACCCTGATGTCTCCTCTGTACCTACTTCCAAGCACCTTAAAACTATGCCCTCTCATGCTAGCCATTTCAGCCCTGGAAAAAAAACCTCTGACTATCCACACTATCAATGCCTCTCATCATCTTATACACCTCTAACAGGTCACCTCTCATCCTCCGTTGCTCCAAGGAAAAACGGCCGAGTTCACTCAACCTACTCTCATAAGGCATGCTCCCCAATCCAGGCAACATCCTTGTAAGTCTCCTTTGCACCCTTTCTATGGTTTCCACATCCATCCTGTAATGAGGTGACCAGAACTGAGCACAGTACTCCAAGTGGGGTCTGACCAGGTCCTATTACAGCTGCAACATTAGCTTTTGGCTCCTAAACTCAATCCAATGATTGATGAAGGCCAATGAACTGTATGCTTTCTTAACCACAGAGTCAACCTGCACAGCAGCTTTGAGTGTCCTATGGACTCGGACCCCAAGATCTCTCTGATCCTCCATACTGCCAAGAGTCTTACCGTTAATACTATATTCTGTCATCATATGTGACCTCACACTTATCTGGGTTGAACACCACCTGCCACTTCTCAGCCCTGTTTTACGTCCTTTCAAAGTCCTGCTATAATCTCTGACAGACTTCCACACTATCCACAACACCTCCCACCTTTGTATCATCAGCAAATTTACTAACCCATCCCTCTACTTCTTCATCCAGGTCACTTATAAAAATCACAAAGAGTAGGGGTCCCAGAACGGATCCCTGAGGCACTCCACTGGTGACCAACCTCCATGCAGAATATGACCCATCTACAACCACACTTTGCCTTCTGCGGGCAAGCCAGTTCTAGATCCACAAAGCAATGTCCCCTTGGATCCCATGCCTCCTTGTTCAATAACCCTTACATGGGGTACCTTATCAAATGCTTTGCTGAAATCCATATACACTACATCTACTACTCTACCTTCATCAATGTGCTTAGTCACATCCTCAAAAAATTCAATCAGGCTTGTAAGGCATGACCTGTCTTTGACAAAGCCATGCTGACTAATCCTAATCAGATTATGCCTCTCCAAATGTTCATAAATCCTGCCTCTCAGGATCTTCTCCATCAACTTACCAACCACTGAAGTAAGACTCACTGATCTATAATTTCCTGGGCTACCTCTACTACTTTTCTTGAATAATGAAACAACATCTGCAACCCTCCAATTCTCGGAAACCTCTCCTGTCCCCATTGATGATGCAAAAATCATCACCAGAGGCTCAACAATCTCCTCCCTCGCCTCCCACAGTAGTTTGGGGTACATCTCAGCCGCTCCTGGTGACTTATCCAACTTGATGCATTCCAAAAGCTTGAGAACATCCTATTTCTTAAAATCTACATGCTCAAGCTTTTTAGTCCGCTCTAAGTCATCCCTACAATCGCCAAGATCCTTTTTCTGTAGTGAATACTGAAGCAAAGTACTCATTAAGTACTTCTGCTATTCCCTCCGGTTCCATTCACACTTTTCCATTGTCACACTTGATTGCTCCTATTCTCTCACATTTTATCCTTTTGCTCTTCATATACTTGTAGAATGCCTTGGGGTTTTCCTTAATCCTGTCCATCAAGGCCTTCTCATGGCCCCTTCTGGCTCTCCTAATTTCCTTCTTAAGCTCCTTCCTGCTAGATTTATAATCTTCTAGATCTTTATCATTACCTATCATTACAAAGGGTGTTCTATGACTCTGTAACTCAAACTTGTGTCTCAATAGACTTGACTGAAAGATTAGCAATTGGATACGTACTGTCAAAATTAAGCGTTCTTCATGTGAGTAGCCCCTCCTGCAAAAGGAGTTGTGCACAGTAGAGTTAGGAATTGTGAGAAAAAAAAGTAATTTTGAAGCTTTTGAGCACAAATATTTAAAGATTATTGCACAAGTGAGCAAAGTAATCCAAGAAACAAATAACACAAGAGAGTCTGCAAATCTTGATCAACACATACTAAATACTTGTGGAACTCGGGCAGAATACATGGAGGAAAATAAACAGTCAATGTTTCAGACAGAGACCCAGTGAGTGGTCTTGGCCAGAAACCGCTGCCTGCTTATTCCCCAAAATAAGCAATAGGTTATTTATTGTCTTTCTCTTAGCGGACAGTGAACAGTGAGAAACTGGTCCTTCTATTATACTGAGCTTAGACTGATCCAGTCTAAAGCATTATATTTAGTTTTGCATACTGAATCTTCAGGAAGGGCAGAAACACTTTGCCCTTTGAGTCAGTGGATCACAAGTCACTAGGATTATAAATATAAAAGTAGAAGTACTTATCAGGACAGAGGCCATTGGAAAGGAGAAACAGGATAGCATAATGGTTAAGCTAGCAGAACCTCTGACTCACAGCTCACGTAAACCAGGTTAAATCTTTGACCTCTGGTGCAGTCTGTGTGGAGTTTGCATGTTCCCATAATGACTACATTAGTTACCTCCACCTACTTAGTGTTCTCCCACATACTCTGAACACAGATAGGATGGGAGGTTAGTTCAAAGTACAAGAGAGATGTTCAGGCAAGTTTTTA
This sequence comes from Hypanus sabinus, assembly GCF_030144855.1. NCBI lineage: Eukaryota > Metazoa > Chordata > Chondrichthyes > Myliobatiformes > Dasyatidae > Hypanus > Hypanus sabinus. The sequence continues at coordinate 23,966,862 of NC_082708.1, forward strand.
TTTCAACACAGAGAAAGGGATATATTTTATATTTTAAAGATTAATTTTCTCTGATACATTTATATCAATGTATCAAAACCTACAGTGGAAGGCATCGTTTGCATCAAACCAAATCAGCGAGGATTTGTTGGGCAGCCTGCAAATGTTACTATTCTACCAGCACTGACATAGCATGCCCACAACACACTAACATTAACTGTACATCATTGGAATTTGGGAGGAAATGGAAACACCTGGGGAAAACCTACATGGTCACGGGTAGATCAGACAGCGACAATAAGGAACCCACATCTCTGGCACTGTAAAAGCAGTTTACTAACCATTACGCTACCAAGCTAATGGGTGACTGGAATGTCATACAGGGGTACTGGTAGAGGCAGATATGATGAAGCCATTTAAGAGTGTCTTAAATAGAGACATGAATATGTAGAGGATGGAGCGATGTAGAATATATGCAGGCAGAAGGGATTTGTTGTCATTGGTTTAATTAATCTGGCACAATGTCATGGGCCTGTTTCTGCTTTTTGATATATTGTAATTACAGTCCTAGATTCATCATGGAAACGTACTTTGGCCCAACTGGTCCATGCCAACCATGATGCCAATCCAAGCTTTGCCCAAATTTTCCCCACATCCCTTTCAATTTTTCCTATTGAAAGTTCCAAGTTCAAAGTTCAAAGAAATTTTTTATAATCAAAGTACATATTTATATATCACTATATACAATCCTGGGATTCAACTTCTTGTGGACATACTCAATAAACCTATAGAATAATAACCATAACAGAATCAATGGAAGACCACTCAACTAGGGCATTCAACCACAGTGCAGAAAACAAAAAACTGTGCAAATGCAAAAAGAAGAAATAATAATAATAAATAAATAAGCAATAAGTATCAAGAATATGAGATGAAGTGAGTCTATTGGTTATGGGAACAGTTCAATGATGGGGCAAGTGAGGTTGAGCAAATTTATCCACTTTGATTCAAGAGCCTGATGGTTGGGGTTATAACTGTTCCTGAACCTGGTGGTGTGAATCCTGAGGCTCTTTTACCTCAGGAGAGCATCTCCTGGGTGGTGGGGTCTCTGATGATGGATGCCCCTTCCTGCAACAGCGTTTCATGTCAATGTGTGCAATAGTTGGTGGGGCTCTATCTGTGATGGACTGAGCTATATCCACTATTGGAGGATTTTCCATTCATGGGCATTGGTGTTTCCATACCAGGCTGTGACGCAGCTAGTTGGTATACTTGTCCATGCACTTGTACAAGTACCTTTCTAATGTTGTTTCGGCACTGCATCAACAATTTCTTCTAGCAGTTCATTCCATACACTGACAACCTTCTTGATGAAAAAGATGATTCCAGGAATGAAAGGGTTATCATACGAGGAACATTTGATGGCTCTGGGTCTGTACTCTCTGGAATTCGAAAAGGTGGGGGAGATCTCATTGGAACCTTCTGAATGATGAAATGCCTAGACAGAGTAGATGTGGAAAGGATGTTTCCATGGTGGGTGAGTCTAGGACAAGAGGGCACAGCCTCAGGATAGAGGACCACCCATTCAAAGCAGAGATGCAGAGACATTTCTTTAGCTAGAGGTTGGTGAATTTGTGGAATTTGTTGCGACATGTAGCTGTGGAGGCCAGGTCATTGGGTGAATTTAAGGCAAAGATTGATAGGTTCTTGATTGGACATGGCATCAAAGGTTACGGGGAGCAGGCCGGGAACTAGGGTTGAGGAGAAGCTAGAAAAAAAGGATCAGCCATGATTGAATGGCACAGCAGACTCGATGGGCCGCGTGGCCTAATTAACCATATAACCATATAACAATCACAGCACGGAAACAGGCCATCTCGGCCCTCCTAGTCCGTGCCGAACTCTTAATCTCACCTAGTCCCACCTACCCGCAATCAGTACACAACCCTCCACTCCTTTCCTGTCCATATACCTATCCAATTTTACCTTAAATGACACAACTGAACTGGCCTCTACTACTTCTACAGGAAGCTCATTCCACACAGCTATCACTCTCTGAGTAAAGAAATACCCCCTCGTGTTTCCCTTAAACTTCCGCCCCCTAACTCTCAAATCATGTCCTCTCGTTTGAATCTCCCCTACTCCCAATGGAAACAGCCTATTCACGTCAACTCTATCTATCCCTCTCAAAATTTTAAATACCTCGATCAAATCCCCCCTCAACCTTCTACGCTTCAATGAATAGAGACCTAACTTGTTCAACCTTTCTCTGTAACTTAATTCTGCTCCTATGTCTTATGGTCTCAAGGAAAACATTGCATATCAGATTCGTATTAGACCTCTCCCTTCTCACCTTAGACCTCTGCTCTCTAGTTCTTGAATCCCCACCCCTGGAAAAAAGATTATGTGCATTAAACCCCTCTATGCTCCTCAAGATTTTATAGACTTCTATAAAAACATATTCTCATTCTCTTCCACTCCAGTGAAAATGGTTCGGAACACCCCAACCACTCACCATATCGCAGACCCTTGAGTACCAACAACATTCTTGTAAATCTCCTTTCCAGATTAATGACATTTTAATTGGCCACTGTAAATAGCTCCAGGTGTGTAAGTGAGTGTTGGGACCTGAAAATAATGGAAATGTGGAGTGAACACAGCAGTGGGAAGCCAATGTATAGATGTCAGCCCAGAGGCCTTCTTCGTAATTTTTGTTTATGTGACAGTGCGTGTGCACAGTTCACCCCATGCCTCCGGTGAGATTACACCGTTGCACGTACCTACGATGGCCAGCAGCTCCGAATTTCCAGGAGGCCTCATTGTCCTGACTGACCCATCAAGGAAGAGTTGTGTGCAGGCTGTAAGCAGATTTCACATGGTGCTAACTGAGACCCTAACCTCAGGACATTGAGTGAACTTTCGATCGCTCAAGTCACTAGTAATCCATTCTTACTGAATCCACGTGCCTCTAATACTCTGAAACACTTGCAAGCTGTTGAAATGCAGGTATTTAATTTAAATGGAGAGAGTAACAAATGTATTTCAAAGCACACATGTAAATTAATTAAAAACATTAATACCGATTGTCTTATGAGGAAAGGTTGAATGAGCTTGGGCTTTTTCTTTTTGGAGCAAAGGAAGATGAGATGCAATTTGATAGAGGTGTATAAAATTACAAGAGGCACAGATTGAGTGGACAGTCAGCATCTTTTCCCAAGGTGGCAGTGACTAGTACTGACAGACACCTTTTTAAGGAGAGTTTAGCAGAGATGTCAATGTGCACAGAGAGTGGTAGGTGTCTGGAATGTCCTGCAAGGATGGTGGTGGAGGGAGATACATTAGAAACATTTGAGACTTTTAGGCAGATACATGGATAACAGAAATATGAAGGACTGTTGTGGAGTAAGTTCAAAGGTTGACACAGCATCGTGGGCTAAAGGGCCAATACTGTACCGTACTGTTCTACGTCCTCTGCTCGAATTAAAGTTGAATACAAATCACTTCATTTCCTTTTTAATGAAAGTCAGCAAGCCCATTCATTTGAATGAGACAGAGTTCTACGCACAACCCTGCTCTGATGGCCAAGGCTGGATACGCATGGAACATTAACATGTTCTGCAACTGGCCAACAGCTCTCAATGGCTCTCAGTGCACAATTCCATCAGTGCAATTCAGCCTGTTGTTTCAAGTTAATAACCTTCAGTCGTCAGCTCTGACAATCCTCCATCTGCTTCAAATGTTAACCTTGTATATGTCTCTCTGTAGATGCTACTTGGCTCCAGTGAGCATTTCCCATATTTTCGGTTTAAATACCAGACTTCCACCATGCACAGTACTTTGCCTTTGTTCTGAATTATTCAATGGCTTACAGAATTACATTATGAGCACAGATTATAATTTAAATTTTCACAATTGAGGTTGATAGATTTTTGGTGGATTGGGATATTGAGGAATATGGAACAGGAGCCCTGTTCCAATTGAATAGTTGAATAGGCTTGAAGGGCTGAATGGTCTTCTGCTGCCCGTGCACACTCGTTGGCCACTTTATTAGGCATTCCTATACACGTTCTCGTTAAAGCAAACATTTAATCAGCCAATCATGTAACAGCAACTGAATGCATAAAAACATGGTCAAGAGGTTCAGTTGCTATTTAGACAAAACATCAGGATGGGGAAGAAATGTAATCTAGTTCACTGTGATCATTGCATGATTGTCGGTGCTAGACGGGATGGGCTGAGTATTCCAGGCACTGCTGAAATATTGGGATTTTCGCACACAACAGTCTCTGGAGTTTGCAGAAAATGGTGCAAGGAAACCCAAAGAAAATCCAGTGAGTGGCAGTTCTGTGGACAAAAACAGCTTGTTGATGAAAGAGGTCAGGGGAGAATGGCCAGACTGGTTCAAGCTGACAGGAAGGTGACTGTAAGTCAAGAGTGATGTGTAAAAGACCATTTATAAATACAGAACATGTTGAACTTTGAAGTGGATGGACTCCAGCAGTAAAAGACAACACTTTTATCTGTACATCTGCTAGCTAATAAAAATATCTAATCAGTCAACCATGTGGCAGCAACACAATGCATAAAATCATGCAGACAAGGTCAGGAGGTTCAATTGTTGTACAGACCAAACATCAGAATGGGGAAGCAATATGACCCAAGTGATTTTGATCATGGAATAATTGTTAGTGTTAGACGGGCAGATTTGAGTATGTCAGAAACTGCTCATCTCTTGGGATTTTCATACGCAACCGTCTCAAGAGTTTACAGAGAAGGGTGTGAGAAACAAAATCACATCCAGTGAGTGGAAGTTTTGTGGGTGAAAGTGCCTTGATAATGAGACAGGTCAGAAGAGAATGGCCAGACTGTTTCAAGTTGATAGGAAAGTGACAGTAACTCAAATAACCACATGTTACAACAGTGGTGTGTAGAAGAGCATCGCTGAATGCACAACACATCAAACCTTGCAATGGATCAGCTACAGCAGTAGAAAACCATAAACATACACTGAGTGGCTACTTTCTTAGGTACAGGAAGTACTAGTATAGAAACCACTGAGTGTATATTCCTACAATGACGGCATTTAAAAGCATCCATTTTGGTAAGATGTAATAAGGTGCAGTCCTAATGCATCACTTCTTAACTTAATGTCTCACATTGATCATGTCCAATATCTCTTTCATCAAGGGGACATTGAGACCATTTATTTAAATTTGCTATTCAATATTTCATGCATTTTAAGCCTTGAAAGGGGTAGATCAATTTACGTACCGATCTGACATTTATACCAATGAGATTTATTCAGTTTTTAATGTGCAAGAGAGGTGTGATTTATATACTGATGTAATTCAGATGATGGATTAGCTGGTAATTTCATGAAGTCATTTTAAAATATCCAACCATTTTAATCTGAATCCTAATGTTAGTAATATTTCCTTCCTTGTCCAATTCAATCACATTCAATGTAACGTCTTAGCATAATGAAAATAAACATGATTCTGATTCTGGTAGCAAGGGTTGGCACTCGTGTCCACTTTGCTCTGCTGAGAACTAATACGGAATGTTGTCATCTTGTATATTATGCCAAAAGCAGGTTTGGAATTTGAAGTGAGCTGAAGCCTGATTTCAATCGAACACCAAAGTTTATTGATGAGCCAGCATTGGAGATTTTGGAGATGTTCTGCTGATCCAGAGGTCAGTTGCCACCTGACCTTGGATCACAGTTTTTTTTTTCGGCATGCTTCTCTAACTGGAGGCTTGCTCCCAGCTGATCAGTGAGGCCTAACACAGTGCAAGGGCTCCCTGACCTTAAGGGGTTGACTGCACACAAAGAATGCCTTTGACCGCTTGCAAGCTCCTGCCTTTAGGCCCACCAGCTATGAAAGATGTAACAAAACTAAATATTTGTGAATTCCTTTGACTTTCACAAACATTTATTGTGGTGAACTACATATACCTGTCTGGGCACGCCCCTTGCTGACTGCTCCTGTGGCTCCTCCCACAGACCCCTGTATAAAGGCGGTTGAGGCCTGAGCCCGGCCTCTCAGTCTCCAGGATGTAGTATGGTGGTCACTCACTGCTTGTTCCTTCTTCCAGTCAATAAAAGCCGATATCTCGTCTTACATCTCAGAGTGAGTTATTGATGGTGCATCATTTATAAAGTCTGGAATGATTAAAAAATGAAACCGATGTTAGACTAATTGCAATTATTATATTTTAAAGTAACCCACTAAAAGAAGCATCTGTGCACACTATGCATGACAGTCAAACATTTAAACTCATTGACAAATCAATTGAAAATGTGAACTTACTCATTTTGACCCCATCGATTTCAAGACTACAGCTCCAGTTGCTCTGAGTCCATCATGATGAAGGGTCAACAGACAGATTACCTACACTAAGAGTAGGGAAATCTATTGGAATCCATTGCTATAAAGCAGGTCTCCAAGAGCAAGCTCTTGGCTCGGGACCTACTGGCTTTTAAGCAGAAGATTTGGACTATTAAAACATTCTTGCATGGTCAAGGATATAATTACACAGCAGAATCAGAGAGAGAGAGAGAGAGAGAGAGAGAGACATACTAACGCATCATGATGTTGATTATAAGGGGGACATTAAAGCAAGAAGTCTGAACAATATAGAGCACATAAAACTTTGATGAGATTACACCATGGATATTAACTATACATCCAGCTCTCTGCTGCTTGTAGAACTTGATAGAGAGTGAATGACTGATGAAACTGCCTACACACCAGTCTCCGTATTTTAAAGTAATTGATTAGGTGAATTAGGAGCAGTAAGTTTTCTCTTCCTAATTGCACACTGATTTGGACACCAAACACAGTCAGCATTAATTCAAAATAATTATTTTCATTTCCCCCAACTGCTTTAATTCCTTTGCTCTGTGGAGAGTATCTATTGCTCATAACGCTGTCAGACAAGATCATAATAATAAGCACAGCAGAGTTGAGCCACAAATTTAAAAGTATTCATATGTTTTGTTACTGTGACTTCAATGATGCACATCATTTTGCTATGTTCTAATATAGATTTAAAACAAAGAGATATTATTGGAATATTAATGCTTTCATTTTAGAAGGGAGCTGGAATGCTGCTGCCTTTATACCCTGTAAAGAATGATTAAGACCCATCCTTTTTTCGATTATTAATATAACCCCATGTTAACCTTGCATTCTTTTATGCATGTGCAATTTTGTGGAAAAAATAGATTCTAAAGAGTTTGTATAATCTGGAATTTCTCATTTAAAACTTTCCATATTAAAAAAAAACTTCCTTGAAGCGCAGCCCCATTCTACTCTTACTTGGTGCCCAATCTATTTTCTTTTTAGCAAAGTAATTCATCTTAAGTATGAATTAATCATGCTGGTAGAAAACTGAATGAATAACATTAATATTGAATTCTCCTGGTGTAACAGTTATGTGTAGTTGCTGAACATTAGCGTTCGAAAAAAAATGGATGTTACTGTGAGTTCATTTGCCAAATATTGCACTCCTTGTGTGTCAAGTTGTCATTTTATAGATACATGATTTTCACTGAGTCCCCTTGCTCATAGATCAAACATGTAGTCTTTGCAATAGAAAATTATCTGTTTAGCTACCTCAGTCACAAAGAAGATGAATGTCCATGGAAATTACTAAGAGTGTAGATTAAATTATTAACTGAGAGATTGTATACCTTGGGAGTCATTTCAAGAATGATTCAAACGGTGCTGAAGAGAAAGGAAAAAAATAGACTTCTCACAAAATGATATTTAATAACATGGGAATAATTTATTATATCTTAGTTTTGCAAATTCAGCAACTTTTTTTTTAAATCAAGATCATATTTATGTCAAGCACTTCCCTCCCAATTGGTTCTTTTAGCCTTTACACAATGAAGGATTACCATTGTATATGGTGATGATGCAAGGAATTGATACAGATTGAAAATAGGATCAAACAGTAAGGTTCTGTCTTTGTTAGATTATCTATTCTTTAACCAACATCAAGCGAACTGCATGCCAACTGACTCAGCATTTCATCCTCCACTGCATGACAGCTCTTGCTGCTTTTGGAAGGAAAATGAATTGGTTGTTTGAAAAGCAAGGCGCTGTAGTATATGTGTTTTTAAATATTCTTTCTGTATTTTCTAAATTAAGTTGCTGAAATGAAATACCGACAGTTTAAAATGAACAATCTTTTAAATATTGGTCCATGGAAAATGTATTTAATGCGTTTTATTCAAATTATTTTTCCTGGAATGGTCTTCAGAAATCTTTGCTTGTAAGTGATAGCCAGATGCTGTAGGTATCTGAGATCTGAAGCACACGTACTGTAGATATTATTGGTAACACTCAGTAGGTCAGGCAGCTTCTGTGAAGAGAAACAAAGTTCATGTTTCAAGCCAAAGATCATTCATTAGAATAGATGAACAAACACAAAAAAAATCTGCAAGTGCTGGAAACCCACGGCAACATACACAAAATGATGGAGAAACTCAGATGAAGGGTCTCGGTCCCAAGACTTTGAAGGTTTCACATATGGCAAAGGATTGCGTTTCTGTTGTCCAACCACTACCAGTGGGAAATGCTACCTATGTTGAAATTTAACACCTGCAGAAAGGGCTAGCACAGGCAAGTCATATCTTCATTGGTAAATTGGGAAATAAGTTTATTATTGTCACATATACAGTGAAAAACATGCCCTGCATACTGCTCATACAGATCGATTCATTACAACAGTGCATTAAGGTAGCACATGATAAAACAATAACAAACTACATTGTGAAGTGTTACAAGATGCGGAATAAAGTATGACCATTGCCCATCTCTAATTGTCCTGGAGAAGGTGGGCTTCCCTCCACCTCCCCCCCTCAGTTTCCTTGGCTCCGTAAGTCTAGGGAATACACACTTCAGTCCCGCCAAACCCGTGAGATTGAGACGGTTCTCCCACCCCAAACCCCGGTTTGTGTGGACGCTGTGTCATTTGCTACCCTGTTACAACTCGGTGCCAAGAAATATCAGACAGCACACTGGATATGATTAAAGGAATTATATTTATGAATCTTAACTAAAGGGCTAGTGAAGAAAAGAGAGATAAAAACAAAAAGGGCCCTTATAATTAAACAGTCGAATATGCACCAGCTGGAGCTCAGCTTTTCCGAAAGCCATATTCACCAATCTTCAGTAGACCTTGGCACCCGGCTCCATCGAATCACGGTCCCCCACCGGGTCGAATCCTACGACTGGTTCTCCCCAGTGTCTTTTCCCTTCATCTCCCGCTGAACGAAGGAGCCCAGCTCACTGCGGTGTCAGGCACAGGACGTCAAAACCCACTCCCCTGATGGGACGGCTCACTTTCCAAAGCACCCGTTATCTCTAACCATAACCCAAACGCAACTTCTACAGAAAGACCGTTTTGTTAGCAGTGAAACCTTTCCCTGGGCGTTACAACTGTCTGGTGAATTATGCACATCATCGCTGATGAATGGATTAGTGAGATGATTACACATGAGTGCAGGCTATGGATGAATGAGTGACCACCAGCAGGAGTAAGTGGGTAACCAGATAGTGAAGGCTTCTCCTGTGACCATTCTCCTTCAGTAAGAGGATACTCAATAGTTCCATTTAATATCAGAGAATATATACAATATACAACCTCAAATTCTCGTTCTTCGCAGACATCCACGCAAACAGAAGAGTGCCCCAAAGAATGAGTGACAGTAAAAATGTTAAAACCCCAAATCCCCCTAATCCCCCCTCCCACGCATAAACAGTAGCCAAGCAACAACCCTCCCCTACCCACTCCTATTTCGGCAAAAAGCATCACCACCCTGTATCCACTAAGCAAGCCCCCACAAAAGACCATAATCTGCGGTACAACAAAAACTAATCATTCACCCAACAATTCAACATAACAGGCTGCCACTCTCCCTAATAAGGGGATAGAGAAGTGTCCCCCTTTCACAGTGAGTGGGGAGACCAACAAGACAAAAAAAAACACTAGCTGATTATGTTGTTAAAGTCTGCTGCATCGCTGTTTTTTTGAGTTTTCCAACTTAAGAATGAACAACAAATGCTCCCCCACCAACGAGGGAAAGAGAAAGAATGATCCAATACTGAGGATAATTTAGGTACTGTTTGGGGAGATGACCTTTCAGAGGCACAGGACCGGTTGCTGGGTTAATGGCACTGTGCCTGCCTCTGAGGCTATGAACAGAAGAATGAAGGTAGATGGAGCAATACTGATAGTGATCTGATAGTAAGGGGTGCAGATTCTGCAGATTCCAAGATGCTGCTTTGCCTTGCAGGTGCCAAGGCCAAGGCCAGGTATCAGACAATATGAGCTGGGTAGAAGGTTAAAGTGCAGGATTTACAGTCTCAGGATTACCACCCATGACATGTGCTATTGAGCTGAGAAATAGATACACACATAATGATACAAAGATTAGTGGAGGGGCAGGTAATGTTGAGGAAACAGGTAGGCTGCAGAAGGGCTTGGACAGGTTCGGAGAATAGGCAAGAAAGTGGCAAATGAAATACAATGTTGGAAAATACATGGTCATGCACTTTGGTGGGAGACATAAATGTGCAGAATATTTTCTAAACTGGGAGAAAATCCTAAAAATCTGAGGTGCAAAGGAAGACCTTGTGCAGAAAACCCTAAAGGTTAACTTGCAGGTTGAGCCAATGATGAGGAAGGCAAATGTAATGTGCCCAGAATACAAGAGCAGGGATGTGATACTGAGGATTTATAAGGCATTGGTGAGACCTCACCTTGAGTATTGTGAACAGATTTGTGCCTCTCATCTAAGAAAAGATGCGTTGGATTGGAGAGGGTTCAGAGGAGGATCACAAAGATGAGCCCGGGAATGAAAGGGTTAGCAAACAAGAAATGTTTGATGGTTCTGGGTGTGTACTCGCTGGAATTTAGAAGGATGAGAGGAGATCTCTTTGAAACATTTTGAATGTTGAAAGGCCTAGACCAGGGGTCGGCAACGTTTACCACTGGAAGAGCCAATATGGACCCATTTCCCACAGAAAAGAAAACACTGGGAGCCACAAAACCCGTTTGACATTTAAAATGAAATTACACTGCATACAACGGTTTTTTTTGCCTTTATGCTATGTATAAACAAACTATAATGTGTTGCATTTATGAAATTGATGAACTCCTGCAGATAAAATGAAATTACATTTCTGCATGCAACAAAAACATTTTGAACTCTGAAAAAAAGATGTTGGGTTGAAGGTTACTCCATAGGTAGCCTACCTTGGATCGAAGAATTAAAAGAAAGCGCGCACTAGCGGGTGTCAGGCATTGGCAGTGGTGATGTATATTAATAGTGATAAAAAACACGTTGTAGCGGTGTAGCACTACACGCAGCGCTAAAATAAAGACACTGCAGTCAAAGGTAACTTTATTCGAACTAAACAGCCTTGCTTTAAAGCCTCCCTCAACCCGTCCCCGTGGGCGCGGATGCTCCAAAAGACACGTACTCACAAACCCCCATAGGCTATCTCCCTTAGCCAGAACGGTGGCTAATTGTGAGCCGGTTCGGATGTGCCAGGAAATGGGGTCTCCAGAACGTTTTTAGATTGTACAAGATCACCATAATCTTCAAATTTCGAATTACATTTCAAAAACTAACAAACTACGGGGAGTCGCATGCGGCTCCGGAGCCGCGGCTTGCCAACCCTTGGCCTAGACGGAGTAGATGTGGAAAGCTTGGAACTCTAGGACAAGTGAGCACGGCCTCAGGATAGACAGATATCCATTTAAAACAGCAATGCGGAAAAATTGCTTTGGCTGGAGGATGGTAATTTAGTGGAACGCTACTACAGGCAGTTGTGGAGGCCAGATCTTTGAGTGTATTTAACAGATATTGACCGATTCCTGATTGGACATGGCATAAAGGTTATGGGGAGAGGGCCAGGGAGTGAGGCTGAGGAGGGGGAAAAAGGACTCATCCATAATTGAATAGAGGAGCAGACTCAATGGGCCATATGGCTTAATTCTACTCCTTATGGTCTTACATTGCAGTTCAACACATGGCTAAAAAGTAGGTGCAGGTACAGGGAATTCAGATTTATGGATCACTGCATTCTCTTCCAGAGCAAATGCAACCTTGACAAATAAAAAAGATTGCATCCGAGTTTTGCTAGTGAGGATATTGGTTCCCCTCTAGGAGGATTCAATCTAGAGTAACAAGGGGATAGGAAAGTCAGCTGTACTCATACAGCTGGTAGGGCTGAAACTAAGAAATATGGTATGATAAGTAAGACTGAAAGGAAGGACAACAAGGGATAGGCTCTTAAGCAAGATAAGACTGATGGGCCGAAATGTGGTTTATAATTGGATCTGATGGGATGATACCAAACTGGGCCAGGGCAAATTATGACAGGATAAAATAAGAGCTAAGGAGTAGTTGACTGAAGGCAGATGCTGTTGAACAAGTCCATGTCTGATCTCTGTTTAGAGTTCAAGTTCAGCATTTTTCGGTTTGGGCAAGAATAGTAGGGTATGGGAACACTGGATAACCCATGAGGTCCTAAATTTAATTGGTAAGGAAAAGGAAGAAAATAAACTGTTTAGGATGCCTTGGGGAGTATGAAGATGGCAGTGAAGTTGGAGAAATTTAAGATACTCTCAGATAGGCACATGGATGAAAGGATCATCCATGTCACATAGGATGAAAGTTGTTAGATTGATCTTGGAGTATCTCAAAAAGTCAGCACAACATCATGGACTGAAGGGCCTATTCTGTGTTGTAGTGCTCTATGTTAAGTGCTCAAGCAAGTGATTAAAAAGGATTCAGGTTTATTATCGACATATGTCATGAAGTTTGAAGGCCATAAGGGGCCATGAAATGTCCTTGGCCCTTGGCAAACAGGATCCAGGAAAATCTCAAAGGTATTTTAAACTTTATTAAAGAAATGAAGGCAACTGGGAGGGCAAGTCCACTCAAAGTTAAAGGGAAAAAAATGGTGCTTTGAGACAGAGAGTGTGGGCTGAGGTATTACTTGTTGCTGGTGTTTACTGAGAAGTTTTCCTAATAGATAGGAAACCTTACCTATCCATATTCCCGTCTAAGGATCTTTTAAGTGTTAATGTACCACCTCAACTACTTCCAGCTCATTCCATATACTTTTCTCACTCAGTGGAAAAAGCTCCCCCTTAAGTTCAAATTCAGTCTCCCCCTTTCTCACATTAAGCCTATGCACTTTAGTTCTCAATTCACCAACCCTGGGAAAAAGTCTGTGCGTTGGCCCCATCGGTGACCTTCATTATTTTATAGACCTCTGTAAGATCAGCACTCAGTCTCCTGAAAACCACTGAAAAAACTTCCAACCTGCTCAATCTCTGCATACGTCAGTCCCTCAAGTCCAGACAACATCCTTGTAAATCATAGTTTGGGGCTGCATAGAAGAATGAAGGAAGATATGGAAACCTATTGAATATAGAAAAGCACATATAGAGTGGATGTGGAATGGATATTTTCTACAGTAAGAGAGTCTGAAACCAGAGGCACAGCCTCAGAATACAGGGTGTCCATTTAGAACAAAGTTGAGGAGGAATTTCTTTAGTCAGAGGATGGTGAATCGGTGGAATTCATTACCACAGATGACTGTGGAGGCCAAGTCATTGGGTAATTTAAAATGGATGTAGAGAGGTTCTTGGTTCGTAAGGGTGTCAAAGGTTTTGGGGAGAAGGGAGGTGATTGAGGTTGACAGGGACAATAAATCAGCTATGCTAGAAGATTAATGTAATCATTTATTTATTGAGATACAGCATGGAATAGGCCCTTCCAGCCCTTTGAGCCATGCTACTCGGCAGTCCCCTGATCTAATGCTAGCCTAATCATGGAACAATTTACAAGGATCAATTAACCTGCAAACCAGTACGTCTTTGAAACATGGGAGGAAACTGAAGCACCTGGAGGAAACCCACGTGGTCAAGGAGATAACCTCCTTACAGGCAGTGGTAGGAATTGAACCTAGGTCCCTTATACTGTAGAGGCAACCACCGTGTTTCTTGCTTCTGGCAGAGCATGATGGGCAGAATGGCCTAATTCTGCTCCTATGTCTTATGGTCTGATGGTCTAAATCTCCTCTGCACACTTTTCACCCTTAATGGCATCTTTCCTATTGCAGGCCAACCAAAGCTGAGCACAGTATTCCAAATGCAGCCTCACCATTATTTTTTCCCATAGCACGACGTTGTGTAGTTGGGCTTGTAGCTCATCTACATTTCCTCAGGCTTCGCTTGTGAAGTTTGCTGAGAATTCGCAGAAATAAATTCTAGTGAGCAAAGCAATTGGAGGCAATTTATATGCTGCAAGCCATCACACAGATTTTAAAACATCTAAGGCTGATTGACTTCCCTGGATGACAAGACAGTCATGGAAACCCTGAGAATATTAAACTCAATTTGTGGAAACATGGTCCAAATGACATGGCATAGATAAAAACACAGGTCGAGAATACTAACTTGTCAACATCTCTTCGTAATCAGCTGCAAAGTATTTTTCGATAATCCTGCTGCAGTGACATTGCAATCATTGTTTCCTTAATGTGGCAATTTATTTACATCAATAACATGGTGTTCCTGAATTAGTATCACTGTTGTCAACACATGAAAACCTCAAGCATACATCATTAAATATTCATAGTAAGTAATTGATATGGTACTGATATTGAAATAGGGATTTCCCAAGCACTTGGTCTCACCTTCATGGTTCAATGATGTTCAGTGTAAACTGGACAAGGCTTGCACCTCTATGCTGGAAAAGAGGATATTGTATTATACATGACAGTTCTTAGCACAACAATGGGCACTTTAAACTGCCCAGTGCATTGCTAGTCTACCTGCCATCAAGGATATATATATATGGAAAGGTGACAGAAAAAGGCCAGCAATGGCATAAAGGATACGCTTATGGACTGTTTGTCCCCCATGTATCAGGAAAGAGACTATGCAGCATCCATGGCAGGACTACTAGACTCAAAACCAGCTACTTCCCCCGAACTTTTAGGCTGATCAACACCTCCACCCGTTAACTAGCCCCACTCCATCACTATATGCACATCAACTAGTGTCACTTGATGTACGTACAATCAGTCCCTATATGTATATCACAGATACTTGTACATTGTGCTTTATCGGATTTCTCTTATATTTATATTTTGTTTCGTTTTATTGTGTTCTTTAAGCTTATTGTGCTTTTTAGGCTGCAGCAGAAATGCAGAAACAATCATTTTGTTCTCCTTTACACTCGTGTTCTGAAGACTTGAGTCTTAGTGGAACAAGTGTGGGCTTGTTCATTTGGAATTGGATAGAAAATCCCAGATTTAACCATCAGCATCTCAGTCATGGTCTGTACCTGACTCCTTCACATTGCTTCTTACTGTTCAGTGTGAGAATGACAAAGCATTATCCTAATCTATGCAAATAAAAGCAACAAGAACATTTACTGATAAACCAAAACTCATGCTGTGATAATTGGTGTTGGTCTTGCTTTATTATTGTCACATGTACCAAGATACAGTGAAAGCTTGTTTTATACAGATCTATTGTTACACAGTGCATTGAAGAGGAATAAGGTAAAGCAATAACAATGCAGAATAAGGTGTAAAAGCTAGCAGTGCAGATAAATGTTAAAATGCAATATCATAATGATTGTAAGGACAAGAGTCCATCTCAATAAACAAGAATTCCTTGCGAGGGATTGATGGAAGCTGTCCTTGAGCCTCATAATACATGCTTATATACTTATGTATCTTCTGCCAGATCTTGCTAAGGATCAAATCTAACATTTTTTCACAATTTTTTTTTGTTGTTGAACCTTCTCATTAAATGTTTGAAAATAAAAATTTAAGTAGTACAACATGGCGGGAGGGGGTTGTGTTCAAAGGGGTAGGGTTTCCATTCCGCCATCCAGGCCTAAAATGATGATTTTGATTATGAAGGCCATTCCTGAACACGCGGTAGAGCCTTTTGTATGGCCAGAGAGCAAGCAAAAGGCTTCCTCCACTTCCCTGTGAAGTCTGAGTAAGATAACCCAGCCCAAGGCTCTTGATTAGGCCAAATTTCTTTGATGTAGAGGTAGCCCCATTGGTAATACTACTTGTCTGAGGTACATCACTGTGAATGACATTTTAACAGTCATATATTTTCATTGCCTAGATGTTTTATTGATGATCCTCATTAGTTAAAAGAAACTATTGAGACAGCTAGCATCCATAGGAATTTGTAGAAGCTGTAGAGAGCGTGCAATGCAGATTACCAGGACGCTGCCTGGATTGGAGAATGTGTTTTATGAAGATAAGTTGAGTGAGCTTGGGCTTTTCTCTTTGGAGCAAAGGAGGATGAGAGGTGACTTGATAGAGGTGTACAAGATAGTAAGAGGCATTGACAGAGTAGCCAAAGACTTTTCCTATAGTGAAAATGACTAATAGCAGGTGGTATAATTTTAAGGTGACTGGAGGGAAGTATAGAGGGATGTCAGAGCTATTTTTTTTTTACACACAGGGAGTTGTGAGTGTGTGGAATGCCCTACCAGACGTGGCGGTAAAGGCAGATACATTAGGGTATTTAAGGAACCCTTGGATTGGCACATGGACAAAAGCAAAATGGAGGGCTATGTAGGAGGGAAGGGTTAGATTGATATTAGATTGTTAAACCCCCCAAGGGGACTACAACCTCGTCACAGAGTTTAGAGGCTTGAGTGCCTCAATGAGATGGAGAGTTACGTTGGTTGGAGTCAGGGTTTTTTCTTTGAATCTTGGTAGTGTCACCCATGCCCAAGAGGTTAAAGGATAGAAGCCAGACCAAAAGTGGTCCACCATTCCTCCAGGTTTGGGATTCAGCTCAGGGCTAACAACCCTGACTGGTAAAAAAAACTGTTAAGAAAATGGTAATGAAGAATCTTTCTACATCTGTGCGTGATGGTATTCCTGAGCCTCCACCTGGGACTTTCATGACTGATAGTAGTGAAAACCAAGCTACTGACCTGATTAAGGAAGCCCTAAGCACTGCCAGAGATGGGGGAACTTCATTGCTGCCTTAAACACCAGTGGCATTACAGACAATAGGGAGGTAAATTGAAAGCTTTGCTCAACATCAAGGACTGAAGGGTCTGTACAGAGCTGCAGTGTTCTTTGTTCTATGAGCTTGTGAAGAATGACACTATTGTTCGGGAAATACAATAGTGAAGCCAGTGGAGTCGTGGCTTGACAACTCCAATGATTTGGGTTCAACACTGATTTCCAGCACTGATACTGTGTTGTTTGGTCGGTTCGCCCTGTGACCCTGCCTGTTCCTTCAGAGTGCTTCAGTTTCCCCCTCACATTCCAAAACCATGCAAGCTGGGAGGTGAACTGGCCACAGTAGATTATGTCCTCAGTGCACAGATGAGTGGCAGAATTGGGGATGGATGAAATTTATGAGAGAATAAAATGGGTTAGTTCATGAACAAATAGGTGCTTGATGGTGGGCATTGACTCGATGGGCTGAAGGTACTGCTTCCCTGCAGAATGACGCGATCTATCACAGAGTGGACCTCGAGTATAGTGACATCTAGACCCATCACAGCACTTTCCAACTAAATCAGAAGGCTGATGCCTCAGGAAAACAGTCAGGGAACAATTGACTGAACAAAATAAAAACAAAGAAATATTTAAAATACAAGGCAGCATCTGGCAGAGAGAGAAAAACAGGGTTGATGTTTCAGGTCAGTGACTTGTCATCAGACCTGCGATGGGCAAACAGAATTCCTCAATACTCAGAGCGAAGCAGCAGTGAATCAACAGTCATCTGCAAGTTGAAATACTGCAGATGCTAACAATCTGAAACAAAAGAACACAGCATATGTTAGATACACTCCCCCTTCATGATGAGTGAAGCAATTAATGATACATTTCAGAAATAAATACCAAGCTTGGATACTTGCTTTTCCTTCCAGTATTATAAGCAGAATTATGCTATTTGGCCCATCAAGTTTGCTCCACCATGGCTGATCCAATTTTCCTCAGCCCCAATTTCCTCCCTTCTTCCCATATCCCTTCATGCCCTGACCTATCAAGAATCTATCAACCTCTGCCTTGAGTATACATAAAGACTTGGCTTCCACAGCCACAAGTAGCAAAGAATTCCACAGATTCACCACTCTGGCAAAAGAAATTCCTCCTCATCTCCATTCTAAAAGGACACACCTCTATTCTGAGGATGTGTACTCTGGCCTTAGGCTCTCCCACCTTAGGAATCATCCTCTCCACATTCACTCTATCAAGGTCTTTCACTATGTGACAGATTTCAATGAGGTTACCTCTCATTCTTCTGAATTCTAGTGAATACAGGCCCAGAGCCATCAAATGCTTTTCTCATGACAAGCCTTTCAATCCTAGAATCATTTTAGTGAACCTTGTTTGAACCCTCTCCAGTTTCAGCACATTGTTTCTAAGATAAGGGGCCCAAACTTGTTCATAATACTCCAAGTGAGGTCTCAACAGTGCTTTATAAATTCTCAGCATCACATTCTTGCTTTTATATTCTAGTCCCCTTGAAATGAAAGCTAACATTACATTTGCCTTCCTCACCACAGACTCACCCTGCAAATTAACCTTTCAGGAATCCTGCACAAGGACTCCCAAGTTCCTTTGCACCTCAGTTTTTTTTGTATTTTCTCTCCATTTAGAAAATAGTCAATCCTTTCCTTTCTTCTGCCAAAGAAACCATAGACTTAGACTTACCATACCATACCATAGACATACCATAGACTTCCCAACACTGTTTTCCATTTACCACCTCTTTGTCCATTCTCCTAGTCCTTCTGTAGCCTCTTTGCTCCCTCAAAACTACCTCATCCTCTACTTATCTTCATCTTGGCAACAAACTTTACAACAAAGCCATCAATTCCATCACCAAATCATTTACATATAATGTAAAAAGAATCAGTCCTAACACAGACCCCTGTGGAACACCACTAGGCACTGGCAACCAATTTCAAAAGGCTCCCTTTATTCCCACCCTTTGGCTCCTGCCAATCGGCCACTGCTTTATCCATGCTAAAATCTTTCCTGTAATATCATAGGCTCATAGCTTGTTAAGCAGACTCATGTATAGCACCTTGTCATACTGAAAATCCAAGTATACAACATCAACCGATTCTCAGTTGTCTATCTTGCTTGTTACTTCTTCAATGAATTCCGACAGATTTTTAGGCATGATTTTCCCTTGAGGAAACAATGTTGACCAGGGCCTACTTTATCATGTGCCTCCAAGCTCTGTGAGACTCCATCCTTAATAATCAGCTCCAACATCTTCCCAACAACTGAGGTCTAATTAACAGGGCTACAGTTTCCTTTCTTCTGCCTCTCTCCCTTCTTGAAGAGCGGAGTGACATTTGCTACTATGCAGTCTGTTGGATCCATTCCAGAATCCAGTGATTTTGGAAAGATCATTACTTTTGCCTCCATGATCTCTTCAGCCACCTCTCAGAACTCTGGGGTGTACACCATCTGGGCCAAGTGACTTATCTACCTTCAGGCCTTTCAGTTTCCCAAGAACCTTCTCTCTAGTTATGTCAACTTCACACACTTCATGTCTCCTGACACCTGGAACTTCCACCATACAACTAGTGTCTTTCACAGTGAAGACTAATGCAAAATACTTATTCAGTTCATCTGCTAATCCATTGTCCCTCATTACTATCTCTCCAGCCTCATTTTGCAGTGGTCCTATATCCACTCTCATCTCTCTTTTACACTTTAAGTAACTGAAGAAACTTTTGGTTTCCTCTTAAATATTACTGGCTGGCTTACTTTCATATTCCATCTTTACCTTCTTAATGACTTTTTTTATTATGCTGAAGTCTCACTTTACAATCCAATCTACTTCAACACCTCAAAGCAAATTTATTATCAAAGTACATATATATCACCATGTACAACCCTGAGATTTATTTTCTCGCAGGCTTTCTCAAACCGTAATAGAATAATAGACATAATAAAATCAATAAAAGACCGCACCAATTTGCGCATTCTACCAGTGTGCAAAAGACAGCAAACTGTGCAAATACAAAAAGTAATAAATAACAATAATAAATAAATAAACAATAAATATCAAGAGCATAAGGTGAAAAGCCCTTGAAAGTGAGTCCATAGTTTGTGGGAACATTTCAATGATGGGGCAAGTGAAGTTGCGTGATGTTATCCCCTTTGGTTCAAGAGCCTGATGATTGAAGGGTAATAACTGTTCCTGGACCTGGTGGTGTAGGTCCTGAGGCTCCTGTATCTTCTTTCTGATGGCAGCAGTGAGAAGAGAACATGTCCTGGTTGGTGGGGGGGAGGAGATCCCAAATGATGAAAGCTGCTTTCCTGTGACAAATCTTCATGTAGATGTGCTCGGTGTTGCAGAGGGCTTTACCCATGATGGACTGTTCCATATCCACTACTTTTTGTAGGATTTTCCATTCAAGGGCATTGGTGTTTCCATACCAGGCTGTGATGCAGCCAATCAATATTCTCTCCACTACACATGTATAGAAGTTTGTCCAAGTTTTTGATCTCATGCCAAACCTCCACAAAGTCCTAAGGAAGCAGAGCCACTTTCTTTGTAAAAGGACAGGTCTTCTGACATAATAACACTGAGGACACTACAGCTTCAATGTGTGTTGAAGTTAGGATTCCTCATATTCTCTACACTTCTGATAACTTTATCCCTTAGGGGTTGACACTGGGACTTGCACATATCTGATAAGCAAAGGTGTAAACTACCATCCTGTTTGTTTATTCCTCCTTTCCTTTTACTCTTTACAACATTGAGTGGCTTCTTATGGGCTCTTCTCCTTTGCTGCTTATTTGAAAAGAAAACATATTTCCCTCCAGCTTGTGGAACTAGTACAAAATCTCTCATGTTCTTTGCTGTCCTAAATTAGTTGCAAGCAAAGCTGGAGAACAGAATGTCACAGATTTCCAATGTTCTTGGGTCGCGCAGTTTGCCATCTGTAGTGCAAACCACCCCTACAATGCTATTGTAATATCATTTACACTTTCCTGCTGTTCTGAGTAAGTCTGTTGACTTTCTTCACCATCTCCTGGTACTGGCATCTGTTGCTGCTTGACAGCATCAACAGGGAACAGAACAAAGTGTGTTAGCACCCTTGAGGCAGACTGGGAAGAATCATCATGAGCTGGCAACGTGCTTCACCTGAGCTCAGAGAACCGAAAGATCTGTAACTTTTAAATCAATTGTATTCCTTCAGTTAACAGATAATTGAAATTGTGGGCAATAGAGGTTAGGATGGAATATTGTGCTTTGAATCCATAACTTTTTTTAACTTTCACATTAAGAATGCAAGAATTTCAGTGCAATAAGGCACATCTAATACATAATATAAAGAACTCAAAACTTAAGACTCATTGGCCTTGGAGTAACATTGCTTCCCAGAATGTATAGAAAATTCACCACTTCTACTTTCCGTAATGGAGTTTATTTCAGACTTCAGAAAGGTCGTATAACAATTAAATTACACAAATGAGAAAATTACAGAAATACATTTAAAAACACTCTGCTGGGCAGATGGATGTAAGAACAATGAAGAGTTATGGGCAGTGTAGCAAGGAAGGGCTAGATTGATCATGGAGTAAGTTTATATAGGGGAAAGTCAAAATAAATTTATTATTAATTTACATACATATGTTACCATACACCACCTTGAAATTCATTTCCTTGCAGCCAATTACAGGAAAATGAAGAAATACAATAGAATTTATGAAAAGCTATACATAAACAAAGACTGACCAACAACCATTGTGTAAAAGAAGACAAATTATATAAATAAAAAATAACACTGAGAACATGAGTTGTAAAGAGTCCTTAAAGTGATTCTGTTAGAGTCAATTCAGATTTGAGGTGAATGAAGTTCTCCAAGCCGGTTCAGGAGCCTGGTGGTTGTAGGGTTATAATCATTACTGAACTTGGTGGTCTACGATTTAAGGTTCCAGTACCTCCTATCCAATGGTAAAAATGTGGAGGGAGCATTAGCTAGATGGTGGGGGTCTTGATATTGGATGCTGCTTTCTTGTGGCAGTGCCCGATGTAAATGTGGTTAGGGCTTTGCCTGTGATGGGCTAGGCTGTATCCAATACCTTCTGTAGACTTTTCTGTTCCTGGGCATTGATGCTTCCATAGCAACATACACAACTGGTGTTTACATATCAGACCAAAATGCAACCAGTTAGGATGCTCTCTGCTGTGCATCTTTTGAAGTTTGTTAAAATTTTAGGTGACTTGCCGAACTTATGCAAACTTCTAAGAAAGTGTAGCCTCTGTCATACTTTCTTTGTGAAAGTACTTAAAACATCATGGGCCGAAGGGCCTGTACTGTTTTATACTCTATGTCCTTTGTATTGATTGTCTCTTATGGAAAAAGATGAAGTCATAAATATCACTATAAGACATTGAGTTTGCTAAGAATTGACCTAATTGACCTGAATACATCATGTATATGTGGGTTATGAGCACCGTGAAGTAATTTTCATGTTGTAACCACTGATACCTCTTGTAAATGCTGACCAATTAGTTAGTAATTGAGTGTGTTTCAATGGTAAGATATTGGAAAGCAACACATTCAAAATGCTGGATGGGATTCAGCAGGTCAGGCAGAATTAATGGAAATGAATAAACAATCAACATTTTGGGCTGAAACGTTTCATCAGGACTGGAAAGGAAGGGGGAAGACACCAGAATAAAAATGTGGGGTAGAGGAAGGAGGACTAGTAGAAGGTGATAGATAAAACCAGGTAGGTGGCTGGAGAGGAAAGAATCTGATGGAAAAGGAGGGAGGGCCATGGGAGAAAGGGACGTAGGAGGGGCACCCAGGTTGACATGATAAGCAAGTGAAGAGACGAAGTAAGAAGCCAGCATGGGAAATTAGAAACAGAGGGAAGGGAGAGGGAAGATGAATTACCGGAAGGTGAAATCAATATCCATGCCATCAGTTTGGAGTCTACCCAAATGAGATGTTGCTCCTCCACCCTGAGAGTGGCCTCATTGTGACAAAAGAGGAGCCCATGGACTGACATGTTGGAATGGGAATGGGGATAGGCAGTAAAATGGTTGGTCATTGGGAAATGCCACTTTAGGCAGATGAAGCCAAGCTGCTCAACAAATATCCCCCAGTTTTCCCCAGTCTTGCCAATGCAGATGAGGCTACATTAGGAACACTGGATACAATAGATGATCCAAACAGATTTAGAGGTGAAGTGTTGTCCCAATTGGAAAGCTGTTTGGAGTCCTGAATAGAGGTATGGGAAGAGATGAATGGGCAGGTATAGCATTTCTGTTGCTTGCAAGGATATATAGCAGGAGGGAGATTAGTGGGGAATCGTGGAGGGAGCGATCTCTGTGGAAAGTGGAGAGTGGGGGTGTGGTAAAAATGTGTTTGGTGATAAAGTGTCGTTGAAGATGGTGGAAGTTGTTGAGAATGATGCATTGGATGCAGAGGCTCATGTAGTGGTAGGTGAGGACAAGAGGAACTCTTTCCCTGTTAAGGCAGCGGGAAATGCCTGGGAAATGGAGGAGATACAGGTGAGGGCGGAGGAAGAGAAACCATGTTCTTTGAAGAAGGAGGACATCCCTGATGCCATGGAAAGGAAAGCCTTAGATATTAGAAGGGTTATCTTAACCTGTGTTGCATAAGATTTGGTGAAGTACAGATAGAAATTAAAGAAAATTGGGAAAAATTGACCTAATAAAAGATGATAGTTGCTTAAATAGGGCCAATTACTGACACAGTAATGAATAATCTGAGCTACTCTAGTGATGCTAAGTGAATCTGCTTACAATATAAAGTTCAAAGTAAATTATTAAAGTATGTATACTATATACAATCTTGAAGACCATCAAACACCCAATGTGCAGAAAGAAAACAAAAAAAGTAGACAATAAAAGTAGGTAAATAACATTCATAACTGAAGTTCACAAATGTGAGTCCACAGGCAGAAAGTCAGTCATCACTGCAGCCAATCCAGGAGCCCATTAGTTGCAGGCCGCAGCCTCAGTTAAATGCAGAGAGGAGGAAATCTCATGGAGCATTGAGCTGAACACCAGCCCATCCCTCTTCTCTGGCTTCGACACACTGACCTTCTCAATCTGGTCCAGTGCTTAAATTGGCTATTTCTCACTCTGGGACTGAGCCCTACCACTTCAATATGCTCTCCTGCCAACCTTGATTCATCCCCTACCCAACCTTTAGAGTTTAGAGATGGTTTGGATGAATCAATGGAAGGGCTGAATTTACGTTCTTGGAAGTTGGGTTCTCTAATATCAGCATTTGCTTCAGACATAATTGCTTCATTTCCTGCACCATATCATTGAGTTTGAGAATCTCCAAGGATCTGTCTTTTGTCCCTATTGCTTCTCATGCCCTCAGCAACATCTCCTTAAAACACTATTTCCACATGCATGTAAATGGCATGTCAGCCCTTCAGTCTTTCATAGTCCCTGAGCTGACAGTTGCATAATGTTTACAAATCTCCAACTAAACACAAGGGTGCTATAGCCTCTGTTCAGTAGCAGATCATTTCCCTGACCACTGACTCTATCCTCGTCAATGGCAACTGTTATAAGTTGGACTAGAATGACTGTAACCATGATATTACTCTCCAAAGATGAGCATTGCTTCAGAGTTTCAAGTGGTTCAAATAGTTCAAATGGTTCTGTTTATTACCAGAGATTGTATACAGTATACAACCTGAAATACTTATCTCTGCAGACATTGATGAAAAACGGAACCCCAAAAGAATGAACGACACAATAAGATAGAACTTCAAAGCACCCTCTCCCCCATCCTGCACAAGCAGCAGCAAGCATCAACGCATCGAGCTCCTCCCTCCCCCGCCCATTTCAGCAAAAAGCATCAGCGCCCACCAACAAAGACCATGATCTGCAGTCCACAAAAACTATTGTTTACCCAACAGTTCGACATGCTACAGGTGTTCTCTCTCACTGTCTAGTGAAACCAGAGACTGACAGTTGCTGTTATGATATTACAGTTTGCTACATATGAGGTTACATACTTCCACTTCTGTAACAGTTCAGCCCTGCCCCATTTCAGCATTATAGCATGGCATCGTAAGTGATAGCACTGTCTGAATTGCCCAGGCCAAGGTCTGGTTAATGAATTGCTCATCCGAATATCATTGTAGTGGTGGCGTACACTACAGTTTCTTAACACCTCACCCACACCTTTATTGTCTACAAATTTGACTCCTTTTCAACCAAGCTCATTCTTTTCCCAATAAATTTGAGACAGACCAAAACAAATTTACCACAAGTTCACTTTATTCGTCTCACCTTGCATTAGCTCCCAATTGTTCAATTCAGCTTCAAAGTCACACCCTTCTTTTAAGGTTCACTCCTTGCCACCTCCGTAATCCCACAGAAATAATTGTGACCCTTTGATCAAACCCAAATTACATTTACTTAGTTATTGAGATATAAAGTGGAGTAGCCCTTTCTGGACCTTCGAGCTATGCTGCACAACAACATCTGATTAATCCCTAGCCGTATTATGGGATAATTTACAATGACCAATTAACCCACCAACTGGCACATTTTTGAACTGTGGGAGGAAACCAGATCACCCAGAGGAAACCCACGCAATCATGGAGAACATGTACTAACTCCTCGTAGACAGCAGTGGGAATTGAACCCGGGTTGCTAACCACTATGTTACTGTGCCAGCCATGGTTCTCCTCGTGATAGTTGGTCTTCAATCATTACGGCCCCAAGCTCTGGAATACCATTGTAATTCTCTCTGCCAATCTATCTCTTTCCTCTTTTAAAATTCTCGTTAGGACCGGCCTTTTTGTCCAAGATTTGCTAAGCCAGTGTAACTTGTTTGGTAAGGCACCTCTGAGTTAGTATGAGCTACCTTGCTTCATTAAAGGTGCTTTAGAAAACAAGTAGTTGTGCAAATGCAATTGTAGTGTCTCCCCTTTTAATGGAAGCCCCAGCTGAAAATATTGTTTTGAAATACCTGAGAAAATAATTATGTGTACATGTGTCCAGTGTCTGTGATGTAAAATTGCATAGCCATGTCTTATTGTGGAAGGTGTCTTTGCCTGAACCTCAAGCAACAATATAAGTTTAGTTAGCCACTTTTGTGCTCTTGAGGGAAGGGAATATGTTTCTGTAACATCATTAAATCTACCAACCAGTCCCTGTTGTACTGAACAGTATTTTGCTAATAATGGTTCATGGCAAGACCCAGAAAAATGTGGATCACGTACTATATCTCAGAGCCACCTTTCGATGAAAGCGGACACTGCCTATAATTTGTCAATACAGCCTTTGGCAGATTAAGAAAAAGTATATTTGAAGATCTCACCTCTTGCACAAAACTTCTGTTCCACTGGGCAGCAGCAATCTCTGCATCCTGTATTTTTTCTTACACCTGACTACTTAGAGCATTCAAAAAATATCATTAAAATTGTCTATGGAAAATCAAAGTTCAAAGTAAATTCCTTATCAAAATATACATATGTGTCACCGGATACAACTTTGGTATTCATTTCCTTGCAGGCATTTAAGGGAAAATAAAATACAATAGGATTTTGAAAAATTATAAATAACAAAGACTAATAAACAACCAATGTGCAAAGGAAGAAAAATCATACAAATAATAAAAACAAGTAAATAAATTCTACTGAGTTGCAGAGTCCTTGAATCCTCAAAATTCATTGCGAAGGAAAAATAAAACAATGTTTGTTCCTCTGCCAGGGCAACATTGAAATAGATGCCATTGACAAAGTTAGATTCAGTGGCCAAGGAAGAGGGCTGCTATTGAACAGAGGCAATGGTGTCCTCGTGCTTAATTGGAGCTGATTTACTGTGTTTAATTCTGGTCAGCTCATTGTGGGAAGAATGTAGACGCTTTAGAGAGGGTGCAGAGGAGATTTATCAGGATGCTGCCCAAGGTAGAGAACATGTATTATGCAAAAAGTTTAAGCAAACTAGTGCCTTTCTTTCTTTTTGGAGTGAAGGAGGATAAGAAGTGACTTGAGAGAGGTGTACAAGATGATAAGAGGCATTGACAGAGTGGACTGCCAATGCCTTTTTTTCTCACAGGGTGAAAATGGCTAATGCAGGAGGGCATAATTTTGAAGTGATTTGAGGAAAGCATCATTGGGGGTTAGAACATAGAAAACCTACAGCACAATACAGGCCCTTCGGCCCACAATGCTGTGCCAAACATGTACTTACTTCAGAAATTACCTAGGGTTATCCATAGCCCTCTATTTTTCTAAGCTCCATGTACCTATCCAGGACCCTCTTAAAAGACCCTATCGTATCCGCCTCCACCACCGCCGCCGGTAGCCCATTCCACTCTCTGCGTTAAAAGCTTGCCCCTGACATCTCCTCTGTACCTACTTCCAAGCACCTTAAAACTATGCCCTCTCGTGCTAGCCATTTCAACCCTGGGAAAAAGCCTCTGACCATCCACACGGTCAATGCCTTTCACCTTGTACACCTCTATCAGGTCACCTCTCATCCTCCATTGGGAGAAAAGGCTGAGTTCACTCAACCTATTCTCATAAGACATGCACCCCATTCCAAATAAGATTCTTGTAAATCACCTCTGCATCCTTAATATGGTTTCCACATCCTTCCTGTAGTGAGGTGACCAGAATTGATCACAGCATTCCAAGTGGGGTCTGACCAGGGTCCTATATAGCTGCAACATTACCTTTTGGCTCTTAAACTCAATCTCATGGTTGATGAAGGCCAATGCACCATATGCCTTCTTAACCACAGAATCAACCTGCATAACAGCTTTGAGTGTCCTATGGACTTGGACCCCAAGATCTCCCTGATCCTCCACACAGCCAAGAGTCTTACCATTAATGCTATATAATGCACTGCCAGGGATTGTGTAGACATAGGTACATTAGGGACACTTAAGAGACTCTTAGATAGGCACATGGCTGAAGAAAAATGGACAGCTATGCAGGAGTGAAGCATAAGATTGATCTTGGTTAAAAGGTCGACAGAACATAGTAGACTGAATGGCTTGTACAATGCTATACTATTCTGTGTTCTTAATATCTCCTCTACTGATGGCCTAGTTGCACTCAGCCATCCAACCATGGGAAAGCTGTGATGTCTGACTCCTGAAACACAAACTTTATTCCCAGCTCCACCATGGGATAAGATACTAGGTGGACATAAGAAGATTCTGGTTCATTCCTGCAATGTGTTGTTCTTAGTTCCATCCAAGGATGTGTTTAATGCTTCTGTGAAGAAGTGTAATGTCCCTTCTGACTTATGGAAATCTTTGGCCCAAAGAGGAGAAGCATTGGCATGGTATTGAAAACCTCAAGGCCAAACACTGTGAAGTTGAAAAAGACCCTTCATTAGAGAAGAAGGAATGCAGTAACTCACTGCATTGCCCAGCTATCTGCTTTCTGTCCGCCACCACCCGGCCCATCTACGGAAGAGTCTTTAACTTACTTTTGGCCTCAATTACAGCTGATAGCCCACAAAACCAGAGTGGAAATAAATCATCATTATTCACAAGAGATTGCCCTTGGAGAAAAAGAAAAGTGATCAGACTGTTGATATGTGTTCCATGCTTTATTTGGAGTTGCTATTTGTGCCACTGTATCCATCCATCATATTTTTATTGAGATACAATAGACCGCTGCAGCACTTCGAGCCGCACCGCCCAGTAACTCCCAATTTAAACCTAGGACTATTTACAATAACCAATTAACCTACTAACTGGTACGTCTTTGGACTATGGAAGGAAACTAGAGCACCCGGAGGAAACCCACGAGGTCACAGGGAGATCTTAGAAACTCCTTGCAGACAGCAGCGGGAATTGAAACTGGGTGGCTGGTACTAGGAAGCTTTGTGCTAGCTACAGTGCCATAGTGCAGGTCATATCCACAAGGCCTTACTTTTGGATTGAAGATTAGATCATGGAGCTGAAACAAGAAAAGTCTGACATTTACCCACAATGCAACCTCAGTTTCATTTTAAGAATGATCTCAGGCCTGATCACTTCAAACAATTGACATTTCCATTTTTAAACCAGTACCGTTTGCTCTCCAATTATTTTTGTTTTGATTATTATTGTATGAAGAACCTTTACGCAGACTGGTGATTGATTCAGTGCTTAACACTTACCACAGACTGATATTCTATTTTCAACATCAATATCATTGAATGTGCTTAACAATTCCACAACTGGGATCTGAGGAAAGTAGCTTAAAAGGAAGTTCTGAACTCATTTTTAGCCTCTGGTCATTATAACTGAAAGGAATCTGCTCTGATCGGAAGCTTTGTTTTTAATTACTTCCCACTGCACTGGAAGATATGACCCAAGCTATCCCTGTGAATGACAAATGAAATCATATCACTCTACTGACATCCAGATGATGTACTATTAAGAAAATGAAAAGAGACAAATCTCAGGTAAGATGACTGACAGCATTTTATTGCTAAGGTATCTTATTGGAACAACGTGTACCAAACCTGTCAACAGTGATTTTAATGTCCCACTTATATTATAACATGCCAGAAACATTTATTGTAAATTCAATTTTAATGTATTGGTACACTAAAATTGCAAAGTCTTCAAGCATGTTTTTGTTTCTTCCATCTGGAATCTCATAAACAAATAAACAGCAAGCCAGAACTGACAGTGATAGTATTGCATGAATAATTAATATTTAAACACTTTAAGTTCAGTTAAAGTAGTCCATAGAAGAATTAAGTTGGATGAATAGAGAGGTGGCAAGATAGTAAGGCCGAGGGTAACCAGAACTAGGGCTAATAAATATTAGCTCGTCATGAACAAATCATTTTGCTCAGAGAATAATGACGACAGGGAAACTATTGCCACTATGAGAAGCTGAGGTAGATTTCAAGATTGTTTAATGTCATTTCCAGAACACAAGTGAAAAGGAGAATAAACTAATTGTTACTCCAGAACATAATAAGATAAAGAACATAATGGTAAAAAAAAACATTAAATATAGATACATGAGATTAACTTATATACATAAACTGATTGTAAGTATTTAAAGTGACACTGGTTACAGGAGTATCTGAACATTAAGGGGACTCTGACAGGAAATGGTAAGGTATTGGTGGTAGGGGTTGTGCTGTGGTGGGTTAACTCATGGAGAAGTTGAGGAGTTTGATGGCTCGTGGAAAGTAACTGTTTTTTGAGTCTGGTGGTTCTGGTGTTAATGTTGTGTAGCCTCTTCACTGGTGGGAGTGGGACAAATAATCCATTAGCTGGGCAGCTGGGATCCTTCATGATGTTAGTGCCCCTTTCCCGGCACTTTTCTCCATATACAGCATGCCCTTGATGGCGGGTAGGCTGGTGATGGTAATATGTTGGGCAGTTTTGACTACCCATTGTAGAGCCTTCACTGTCCACTGCAGTCCAGTTTCTACACCATGCAGGAATACAGCAGGTTAGGGCGCTTTCTACTGCGCACCTGTAGAAGGAAGTGAGAATAGATTTGCATAGCCCAGCTCTCTTCAGCCTCCTCAGAAAGTAGAGGTGCTCAAGGCACTCAGGGAAAAACTGTCTGAGCACATGAGGAAGAAAGAAAGGAATAACAGGCTATTTTCCTTCCATTCATTTGTGTTATGTGATTATTAATTGTTAATTATCCCCTACATTGAATTTTTTTTAAGCAGTTAAGTCAACAATGCTTTGGAGGCTCGAGAGCCACAGGAGTTTAGGGGAGCAGACTTCAGAAACAGAATCAGAATCAGGTTTAACATCACCGGCATATGTCATGATAATTATAGAGTAAAAAACATGAATTACATAATAGATAGATACATATAAAAAATAGTTAAATTAAAAGAGTAGTGCATAAAAATAGAAATAAAAAATTATCGAGGTCGTGTTCATGGTTTCAATGTCCATTCAAAAAGCGGATGGCAGAGGGGAAGAAGCTGTTCTTGAAATGGAGAGTTTAAAGAAGCCTTTAGGCTTCTGTACCACCTTCCTGATGGTGGCAACGAGAAGGGGGCATGTCCTGGGTGATGGGGGTCCTTAATGATAGACGCTGCTTTATTGAGGCACCATTCCTTGAAGATGTCTTGGATACTACAGAGGCTAGCGTCTTTGATGGAGCTGACTAATTCTATAACTCTCCGCAGTTTACTTCGACCCTGTGCAGTAGCCCACCCCCAATACCAGACAGTGATGCTGCTAGTTAGAATTCTCTCCAGGGTACATCCGTGGAAAATTGCATGTGTTTTTCAACTTCCAACTTGAAGGAAAGTAACCTACCAGGCAGTTCCTTATCAGGTAATTACACTGTCCCCATTACAGAAACTACATTTATTTGATTACCTAAATTTAAATTCCTCTCCTAGTGTGATATGCTTTGAACTTGAACCCGCCTAGTTCAAAAGTTATTGCCTCTAGAAAAAGATTCTGTTGCATTTAAAAGAGTAACTGTAAGAAGTTTGTATCATCTTGTGCCTGTTAAACCAAATGACTTATGTCTACACTGCTGCATTATTTAATATAAAATCTCCCCTCACAGAAATACACCTCACATAATGTCCTGGTTACAGAACAGGGCTTCGTGATTTCCATTGCTCCATTGCACATAAGTTCTGGTGGAAATAAATGGCCTTAACCAAATAGCTAATGGTGCACAAGCTCTTCATTCCTGTCCAAATTCGATCATTAGACATACTTTAATTTACCATAGAACAGATACATGCTGTATAACTGTAGTTAAACAGTAATACACAACAATATTATTAACTCAAAAAAACTAGCTATGGTCAATATCTTCCACCAAAAAAAAGTGGAAGAATACTTGGTTTTCTAGACCCAAACAGACATTTGTATTAATTTATACACAGCAGCTGTACTTCATTAAGATACAGCAACTACATTTCACCAAAAGCACTCAAATTTCACTAGATCTGCAGAAGCAGCATTCTAACTGGCTTCATCACCATCCAGTATTGGGGTGGGGGGTGAGAGAGTGCTGCTACTGCACAGAGAGCTGTAAACTTAGTCAGCTCTGTCATGGGCATGAGCCTCCGTAGTATCCACGACAACTTCAAGGAGCAGTTCCTCAAAAAGATGGACCCCCATTACCCAGGATATGCCCTCTTCTCATCGTTACCATCAGGAAGGAGGTACAGAAGCATGAGGGCACACACTCAGCGAATCAGGAACAGCTGCTTCCCCTCTGCTGTCCGATTTCTGAATGGACATTAAACCCATGAACATTACATCACTGATTCTTTCTTAATTTCTGTTTTTACATGACTTATTTAATTTAAATAGTGTATAAACTTACTGTAATTCATGTTTTTTCTATTATTATGCATTACATTGTACTGCTGCTGCAAAGACGACACATTTCACAACGTATGCCAGTGATAGTAAACCTGATTCAGCTTTAATTTCTATAAACATCGTTCACAGTTTACATCACAGATTATTCTCATAGTTAATTCTCATATGCTTCCAGAAATGAATGAAATCTAGTATAAACTGTTGGAAGAACACAAGGGGTCAAGAAGTGGAGGCAAAAGGATGGTCAACATTTTGGGTCAAGCCCCCTAACTCAGGACTGAGACTGTAGCGGGAAGATAGCCAGTATAAAAAAGTGAGGGGGAGGGCTGAGAGAAAGGTTGGTAAAAGATGGTGGAAGCAGAAGGAAAACCAGGTCATTTTTGGCATTTGGCACTACATGGAGGAAGTGGAGAAGAGGAGTCTGGAGAGAAACTGGTGGACGATAGATTGAACCAAATAAGGGAGGGATGTGAGGCAGATGGAAGTAGGTGGGGCAAGGTGATGGGTCAAATGGGGCGGAGGTAAGATGGCACTTAACAGCGACCCTTCGAGATCATCTGCGGAAACAGCCTAATTTCTACCTCTGAGGTCTAACTTTTTCCTTTTCAAGGTGGATGGGGCTCTGTTGGAGACCCTGACCTGAAGTTACATTCAGACTTTGGTTCTTTGTAGTGGTGGAACCCACACCCAGGGGCTCATGACTGGCCACTTTTCCATATCCTAAGGACATATCCAAGCACATTTCAGGATTCTGAGGCTACACAGCCCTGTAGATGAGCTAACTCTCTGACGGTGGTGCCAATTAAAGAGTTGTGGGAGAAAACGAACATTGGGAACGGTGGATCGGATGTCAGGGGCTCTGTTCTCAGTTAATCGCGAGCTCTCTCTCTCTCTCTCGTTGGTGGGGGAGAGTTTGGTGCCAACTCTCGACTGGGAGAACTTGGGGAAAAAAAATGCCACATCCTTTATCATCACAACACAGCGAGTTGTTTTGTTATGTCTCCTCTCTCACTGTGAAAGGGCGACACCTCTCTTTCCCTTGATTAGGGAGAGAGAGCCTGTGGTATGTCGAATTGCCAGGTGAACAATTAGTTCTTGTTGTACTGCAGATCATGGTCTTTCTTGGGGCCTTTGCTATTGCTTGTTTGCTATGTGGAGAGTGCTGATGCTTTTTTTGCTGAAGTAAATGGGAGGGGGAGATTTCTTGCTTTGCTGCTGTTCGTGCGTGAGTGGGGGATTTGGGGTTCGAACGATTTTAGAGTCACTTATTCTTTGGGCCACTCTTCTGTTTTTGTGAATGTCATGTGGTATATCGTATACATTTCTCTGTTATTAAATGGAACTATTGAAACTATTGACAACTACTATTGGATCCTCCTTGAATTATTTTATTTTCAAGACAAGGATTTCATTTTTCAGGTCAACACTCCCTCTTCCTGGAAACAGATCCTGGAAAGGCGTAATAATAACGGAGTTGTCGTGGTGGGAGATTTTAATTTCCCAAATATCAATTGACATCTCTTTAGAGCAAGGGGTTTAGATGGGGTGGAGTTTGTTAGGTGTGTTCAGGAAGGTTTTTGACACAATATGTAGATAAGCCTACAAGAGGAGAGACTGGACTTGATTTGGTATTGGGAAATGAACCTGGTCAGGTGTCAGATCTCTCAGTGGGAGAGCATTTTGGAGATAGCAATCATAATTCTATCTCCTTTACAATAGCATTGGAGAGAGATAGGAACAGACAAGTTAGAAAAGTGTTTAATTGGAGTAAGGGGAATTATGAGACATCAGGCAGGAACACAGAAGTTTAAATTGGGAACAGATGTTCTCAGGAAAAGGTATGGAAGATGTGTGGCAAATATTCAGGGGAAACTTGTGTAGAGTTCTGTATAGGTATACTCCAATGAGACAGGGAAGTTATGGTAGGGTAAAGGAACTGTGATGTACAAAGGCTGTAATAAATCTAGTCAAGAAGAAATTAGGAGAGCCAGAAGGGGCCATGAGAAGGCCTTGGCGGGCAGGATTAAGGAAAACCCCAAGGCGTTCTACAAGGATGCGAAGAGCAAGAGGATAAGACATGAAAGAATAAGACTTATCAAGTGTGACAGTAGGGAAGTGTGTATGGAACTGGAAGAAATGGCAGGGGTACTTAATGAATACTTTACTTCAGTATTCACTATAGGAAAGGATCTTGGTGATTGTAGTGATGACTTGCAGCAGATTGAAAAGCTTCAGCATGTAGATATTAAGAAAGAGGATGTGCTGGAGCTTTTGGGAAGCAAAAAGATGCATAAGTCACCAGGACCAGATGAGATATACCCCAGGCTACTGTGGGAGGTGAGTAAGGAGATTGCTGAGCCTTCAGTGATGATCTTTGCATCATCAATGGGACGGGAGAGGTTCCAGAGAATTGGAGGGTTGTGGAAGTTGTTCCCTTATTCAAGAAAGGGAGTAGAGATAACGCAGGAAATTGTAGGCCAGTGAGTCTTACTTTAGTGGTTGGTAAGTTGATGGAGAAGATCCTGAGAGGCAGGCCTTATGAACATTTGGAGAGGTATAATATGAATAGGAATAGTCAGCATGGCTTTGTCAAAGGCAGGTTGTGCCTTACGAGCCTGATTGAATTTTTTGAGAATGTGACTAAACATATTGATGAAGGAAGA
The DNA here is from genome assembly GCF_030144855.1 of Hypanus sabinus. NCBI lineage: Eukaryota > Metazoa > Chordata > Chondrichthyes > Myliobatiformes > Dasyatidae > Hypanus > Hypanus sabinus. Next base: position 24,001,860 of record NC_082708.1, read on the forward strand.
GCAGTAGAAGTCGTGTATATGGATTTCAGCAAGGCATTTGATAGGGTACCCATGCAAAGCTTACTGAGAAAGTAAGGAGGCATGGATTCCAAGAGGACATTGCTTTGTGGATCCAGAACTGTCTTGTCCACAGAAGGCAAAGAGTGGTTGTAGATGGGTCATATTCTGCATGGAGGTCGGTAACCAGTTGTGTGCTTCAGAGATCTGTTCTGGGACCCTTACACTTCGTGATTTTTATAAATGACCTGGATGAGGAAGTGGAGGGATGGGTTAGTAAGTTTGCTGATGACACAAAGGTTGGGGGTGTTGTGGATAGTGTACAGGGCTGTCAGAGGTTACAGCGGGATATTGATAGGATGCAAAACTGGGCTGAGAAGTGGCAGATGGAGTTCAACCAAGATAAGTGTGAAGTAGTTCATTTTGGTAGGTCAAATATGGTGGCAGGATATAGTATTAATGAGACTCTTGGCAGTGTGGAGGATCAGAGGGATCTTGGGATCCGAGTCCACAGGATGCTCAAGGCAGCTGCGGAGGTTGACTCTGTGGTTAAGAAGGTGTACGGTGTATTGGCCTTTATCAATTGTGGAATTGAATTTAGGAGCTGAGAGGTAATGTTGCAGCTATATAGGACCCTTGTCAGACCCTACTTGGAGTACTGTGTTCAGTTCTGGTTGCTTCACTACAGGAAGGATGTGGAAGCCATAGAAAGGGTGTAGAGGAGATTCACAAGAATGTTGCCTGGATTGGGGAACATGTCTTATGAAAACAATTTGAGTGAACTCAGCCTTTTCTCCTTGGAGCGACGGAGGATGAGAGGTGACCTGACAGAAGTGTATAAGATGATGAGAGGCATTGATTATATGGATAGTCAGAGGCTTTTTCACGGGGCTGAAATGGCTGCCACAAGAGGGCACAGGTTTAAGGTGCCTGGGAGAAGGTACAGAGGAGATGTCAGGGGTAAGTTTTTTACTCAGGGAATGGTGACTGCATGGAATGGGCTGCCGGCAATGGTGGTGGAGGTGGATAGGATAGAGTCTTTTAAGAGACTTTTGGATAGGTACATGGAACAGAAAAATAGAGGGCTATGTGACCCTAGTAATTTCTAAGATAGGGGCATGTTCAGCGCAACCTTATGGGCTGAAGGGCCTGTATTGTGCTGTAGGTTTTCTATGTTTTGTTTCTCCCACCTGGCTGCACCTGCCCTTCATCTCCCCCTCATCTGGTTCCACCTACCGCCTCTGTTACCCCTCCTTCTCTCTCCTATATACTAGCAAAAATGTCCTCATTTTTTGCTCCATGTTCCAGTGCCTGCAGTCATTTATGTATCCAGAAAGAATGAGAATCACCTTTATTATCACTGGCACACTGTATGTCATGAAAGATGTTGTTTTCCAGCACCTCTGCAGAGCAATACATAATAAGTGCTATGCTACAATAAGACCAAAATTTTAAAAAGTGGTACAAAAAGAGCAAAATAGTGAGGTAGTGTTCACAGACAGTTCAGAAATCAGATGGTGGGGAGGAAGAAGCTGTTCTTAAAGTATTGAGTATGGGTCTTCAGGCTCCTGTACCTCCTCCCTGATGGTGGTAATGAGAAGAGGGTATATCCTGGGCGATGGGGGTCCTTAATGATGGATACTGCCATCTTGAGGCATTTGAAAGTGGTTTGACTATTCTAGTCGGGCAGCATTGTAATTTATCTATGTTTCTCCATTGTCAGCAGAAGTGCGATAATGTAAAATGCACCGTCTCATTATGATCCTATTAAGGTTGCACTTTCTGCTCAGGCATCGGGAATCAGGCTTTCTATTTATAGCACTCAGTCTGGGATGAAATAGGGTGGGGTGAAGCGATGCAGACGTATATCAACACAAAAGATGCCGGATGTGCTTAAAACGATTCACATTTGAAAAATAACTTGAAATGAATTTCACTTTGAAAATTGCATTCTATAACAAAACACTTTTTGTACAGAATGCCTAAAACTAGAAACAGATGTCTGTATTTACGTAAAATGTTTTTGCACCCTAAAAAATTGTCTTGTATTTGTAATGCAAGAATTTGAGAAATGTGGGTTATTTCATTTAATTCATTGGAGCTCATCCCTCTAAGGTATTAACATTCATGACTCTTTTTTTGAATTATTTTATTTTCAAGACATTGTCCAGGTCATATTTATTCCCCAGACTGAGAATTATATTTTGAAGGGGGACGAGTACCCATAATAATTCAGGTCTCTTGAAGAAAACCAATTAGATTTGAGTTGCTGCTTACTTGACAGGCAGGCATACTAAAGAGCACAAGGCAGAGCACAATGTACAAACCCAAATGGTGTCAGACTATCCCTGGATGCAGTCTCCCATCTCTCACTTTAAGTGTGAACAGCTGTCACTTCAACAAGCCAGTACTGGTGTTATAATACCCACTTGAGCGTTAACTCAAAGGCAAAAAGTCATCAGAAAGAGGACACAGGGAACATAAGGACTTGGCTGCATGCTCCCGCACTCTGACTGACATTCAATAAGACCATGCCTGATGTGATCTGTGCCCCAACTCCGCTCTCTTTCCTCTTGCCATAACCTTTAGCTGCCCTGCGATCCAAAAAGAAAATCTGTCAACCTGAGCCTTGAATGAATTCAACGATGAAGTGTCTACCGCAGAGATTCACAGTGCTCTGACAGGAGTAATTCCCCTTCATCTCTAACTCATCCGACTGACCCCATCTTGTCTATAAGTGGCTACTGAGGATTAATAAACGTGCAGTCATGCCTCCGAATTTCAATAAGGCATTAACTTCTGCACTGGAAACTGTTGCTGATGCTGTAATGGGAACAATTAATGCTACTAAATTTAGGTCCGATGATTTCTTTACGATAATAAATGCAGCACATAAAATTTACTTACACCATATAGTCCTTAAAAATAGGATAGGAAATTGGTGCTGTGAAACCGAAAGAGGTTCATTCAGAATTCCATTAATTTAGACTGACAATATTAAACTCATTAGCAAAATAAAATACTCTATATTTCTGCAATTGCTTTGCAAAAGGTTATCCATTTAGGAAAGCTGATCAATTACTGAAAATCTGAAGAACTATCGTCAGCACATCTAGCATAGAGGTAGCTCCTTTTGTCTTTTTCACCTGCTTAATTTGCTGTTGTTCATGTAACTGCGCTTTAACAATTTCAGTTGAAGTCTGGGAAGTTGAAACAAGCTCAAGCGTACTGATCCTTTAGAGCAATTTTTTAATTAATATTTATCAATAAAGTCTCATATTTATAAAATATGTTTTACATTATTGTCAACTCACGTTCTCAAGATTATTTTTATGTGCATAGTTTGCCTTCTTTTGCAGATTGGTGTTTTTACATTACTGTGCAGAAGTCATAGGCATAGATATATATAGCTTAGCCTAAGACTTTTGCACAGTACTGCATTTGTCAATGTGGCGATAGAGCAAGTTTGTAAATCTGGTGGGAGCAAAGAATATTGGGAATGGCGAGGGTGAAGCACTGTGGGAGGGGTGAGGTGACAGGTGGCAGACAAGGAGTGCCAATGGCAGGAGGGGGCATTGGTGCAGACACACCCAGCCCTGAGACACCAGGCAAAGTCTCTTAATTCCAAACAATTGGTTTATTGATCATTACAGAATGTCTCTCAGATGTTCTCTCCTTTCTCCCTTCCCTTTCTCCCCCCTCCACCTTTTGAATCTACTCCTCATCTTTTTTTCTCCAGTCCTGCTGAAGGGTCTCGGCCCAAAATGTTGACTGTACACTTTCCCATAGATGCTACCTGGCTTTCCGAGCTCCTCCAGCATTTTGCATATGTTGCTTGGATTTCCAGCATCTGCAGAATTTGCCTTGTTTGTGATTCCCCTCCTCCTGCCCCCTTCCCATTCTCAATCCACAATAGAGACCCACATCAGAATCGGGTATATCATCTCTCGCATCCGTCATGAAATTTGATTTTTCTTGCAGCAGTACAGTGCAATAAATAAAATTGCTACATGACTGTGCAAAGTTCTTAGGCACCCTGACTATACATATCTGTCTATTTGCACATAGCCAGGAAGGAGGTATTGTGGGGATAAGCTCCCACTACCTATTAAATGCTCCCAATGGCGTACATCTGGTGTGTGAGATGTGTGACTGGCTACATAGAGAAGTGAGATCTGTGACTGGCTATAAAGAAAAGTGCACTGAGGACAACACCGTTATTAAACACATCTCTGTGAGGCAAATCAGAAGCCATGACTGACAGCAGAGGTTCTGGCATGACTGAAAGATCAGGATGCTGCCTTCAGATCGGGGCAAAAGACAGCAAGAGCTGCACTTTACTGCGTCGTCAGGAAGACAAAAGCAGGATTATCCACAGAAAATATTCAGCTGTTTCTGTGACACCAGAGACAAGAGGCACATGTGGCAGAACATTCAGACCATTATGGATGTCAAGTCCAGCTTTTGCATCAACAGTAGTGATACTTCTCTTCCTGATAGGCTGAATGTCTTTTACGCTTGGCTTGATTCACAGAAAGATAAGCCTGCAAGGAAGGCCCCTACTCCACTTCCCACCCCACTGAGGTTCAGGCACTCTGTCTGGCCACAGCTGATGTGAAGAAGACCCTAGCCAGGGGCAACCCATGTAAAGCTCCGGGGCCTGGTAATGTACCTGGTCAGCTGTGGAGGGACAGTGCAACTGAGGCTCTACCAGACATCTTCAACATCTCTCTGGAACAATCCACTGTCCCCTCATGCTTCAAGGAGGCTACCAGCATCCCAGTAGCCAGGAGGGTAACAGTATCCTGCCTCAAAGACAATGGGACTGACCTCAATAATAATGAAGTGCTTTGAGTGGCTAGATATGGATTGCATTAATTCCTGTCTTCCTGTTACACTGGACCCTTTCCAGTTCACTTAATACTGAAGTCAGTCCACTGATGATGCCATAGCCTCTGCACTCCACTCAGTCCTGGCCCACCAGGAAAATGGTGCCTCACATACCAGAATGACTTCAGCTTGGTGTTCAATACGATCATCCTTCAGAAAATAATGGGTAAACTGTCCTGGTTGGGTCTCAACAACTCTCTCTGTAACTGGATCCTGGACTTCTTGACAGAAAGGCCACAATCAGTCTGTGTTTGCTGAAATATCTCCAGCTCCATCATACTGAGCACCAACACTCCCCTGGACAGCCCACTGTTGTTCACACTGCTGACGCATGACTGCACTGCTTGATCCAGTTCAAACCTAACCATCAGCTTCTCCGAGGACACAACAGTTGTTGGCCTCACCAACCACAACAATGAGACAGAGTTCAGAGAGGAGGTAGAGTGGCTGGTAGAATGGTGCGAACACAAGAATTTGAGTCTCAGTATGGACAAGACCAAGGAGACGATTGAGGACTTTGGAAAGGTGCAGGCTGACCACTCCTCACTGCAAATTCTCGGCTCCTCTGGGGAGAGAGTTTGGAGCACCAAGTTTCTGGGTGTGCACACAGCAGAGGATCTCACCCGATCCCGCAGCATCACCTCTTTGGTCAAGAAAGCACTTGAGCATCTCCCGTTCTTGAGTTGATGGCGGTGAGTGAGGCTAGCCCCCTCCCCACTCTATTCTAATCAATTTTTCGAGGAGCACCATCGAGAGTGCTCTGGGCGGCTGCATCACCATCTTCTATGGGAATTGCAAGGCATCTGACTCCAAATCCCTACAAAGGATTGCGAGGTCTGCTGAGAGAACCATTAGGGTCTCTCTTCCACCCATCAGAGATATTTACCAGGGAAGCAGGGCCCTCAGCATTATCAATCCTGCGATCAGGCAAGAGTATTGTAGCATTGGAACAAGAATTGTTAGGATGGGAAACAGCTTCTTCCCCCAGACCATGACAATACTGAGGTGTCATGAGGGAAGAAATGAAATGGCTGACTATTTTATAAATGGAGGGAAATTACAAAAACTGAGGTGCAAAGGGAATTGGGAGACCTTGTGTGGGATTCCCTAAATGTTAACTTGCAGGTTGAGTCTGTGGTGAGGAAGGCAAAAGCAATGTTAGCTTTCATTTCAAGAGGATTGGGGTATAAAAGCAAGAATGTAATGTGGAGACTTTATAAACACTGGTGAGGTCTCACCTAGAGCATTGTGAACAGGTTTAGGCTCCTTATCTTAGAAAGGATGTGCTGGAACTGGAGGGGGTTCAAAAGAGATTCACGAAAATGATTCTAGGTTTGAATGGCTTGTGATATGAAGAGTGTTTAATGGCTCTGTGCCTGTATTCACCAGAATTCAGAAGAATGAGGGGCGACCTCATTGAGACATATTGAATGGTGAAAGGCCTTGATGCAGTGGATGTGGAGAAGATGTTTCCTATGTTGGGAGAGTCATCTAAGATCAGAGGAGACAGCCTCAGAATAGAGGGGTGTCCCTTCAGAACAGAGATGTGGAGGAAATCTCTTAGCCACAGAGTGGTGAACCTGTGGAATTCTTTGCCACAGGCAGCTATGGAAGCCACGTCATTATGTATATTTAAGGCAGAGGTTGATAGATTCTTGATGATCAGGGCATGAAGGGATATGGGAAGAAGGCAGGAGAATGGGGCTGAGAGGAAAATTGGATCAGCCATGATGAAATGGTGGAGTAGTCTCAATGCTCCAAATGGCCTAGTTCTGCTCCTATATCTCATGGTCTTATAGTCTCATAGTCATCATGCATGAAGCACCAGTAGCGTTGTACTGTTTACTTTTAACTTGTGTTCAAAGGACCTGTTTCTGTGCTGAACTTTTCTATGACTGGTGAAAATATCCCTCCCTTCTGAGATGTAGTGCCGTAAGATCCTTCCTATCCCATGGTTTGTTTTAACATTTCATTGTACTGCTGCCATAAAGTTGACAAATTTCATGACTTATGCCGGTGATATGAAGCCTGATTCCGATTCTAGGTTTCTGACGATCTAGATTTCTATTTCAATGTCACCTCAGTCCACCTAGATGTAGCAGAGTGCCACCGTCTGAGTAACAGCTGACACTATGTGCCTAGCTACCTGCTTCAAAATGGTGGTTGGTAATGAGTTCTTTGTCTGTCCTTTGTGCCAGGCTCATTTTGCATGTCAGGAGGTCTTGCGCAGCTTATATTGTTTAGAGTTCCGAAGAACAAGAGGTGACATTATTCAAACACCTAACATCCTAAAGGGAATTCACAGAACAAGTATTGGGGTGGTTTCACTGGCGAGACAGTCTCAAACACAGCAACGTGCTACTAACTATCAAGCCAGTTAATGAAGGCTGAAATTTCTTCTCTCTGAGAGTGGTGAATTCTCTACCCAGTGAATGGTGGAAGTTAGATTAGCAGAAGTACCTTAAGTGGCGGTGGTTAAGTATTGACAGGTTGAGGAATAGAGTATTGAGAACAGATTTGAACAGGTCAAAATTATTACACAGTGCATTGAGGCAGAACAAGATAAAACAATTATAATGCAGAATAAAGTGTAAAGATAACCATAACATGCAAGATCATAATGAGGTAGTTTGCGTGGACAAGAGTCCATTTTATTGTACCAGAGGTCCTTTCAAGAGTCTGATAACAATGGGTTATACGCACTCCCTGAGCCTGATAGTATGTGTTTCCATGGTTTTGTATCTTCTGTTCAAAAAGGGGAGAAAAGATAATGTTTGGGGTTGGTGGAGGCTCTGATTATGCTTAGTGCTTTACAAAGCCAGTGAGAAGTATAGATATAATCCTTGGAAGGGAGGCTGGCTTCTGTGAAGTGCTGAGTTGCGTCCTCATCTTTCTGTAGTTTAATGTGGTCACGTGCAGAACAGGTGCTGTACCAAGCTACTAGCCGTCCAGGTAGAATGTTTTCATTGATGCATTGATAAAAATTGGTAAGGGCTGACAGGGATGTGCCAAATTTCCTTAGCATCCTGATGAAGTATTGACATTAGAGTGGTTTCTTGGCTTCAGTGTGCTTGGATCAGGACAGCTGGTGGTGAAGTTCAGGTGATGTTGACATGAAGCTGCCAACTCTTTAAACGTCAGCACTGTTGATGGCAGGCAGGTGGCCTAATCTTACTCATATTTTCTTGTGCTCTGTCACTTTTGGGTAGAAATGCCGTTTAGCTATTCCTGTACCCTGGGCACGATCATGGCTTCCAGTACTATATGTGTGGAGTTTGCACATTCTCCCTCTGAGCAAGAGGGTGTTCTGATTTCCTCCCACAACTATGCGGTTTGGTTGGTTAATTTGCCTGTGTAAAGTATCCCTAGAGTGTAGCTGAGTTTCACATTCAAGGAGTCTACAACTCATGGTCTCAGTATTATATTTGTAATTGCACGGTTTGTCTTATTTTGTGTAGTGGTTGCTTGTCAGTCTCTAATATTCTGACCTTTCACTTCTTCTCACCCGCCAATTACTTCTCCGTGAATCCCCTCCTCCATTCCTTTCCCCCACTGTCCACTCTCTTCTATCAGATATTTCTTCTCCAGCCTTTAATCTCTTCCACCTCCCTGGTTTCATGTATTACCTCCCAAAAAGCCTCTTTCCCCTCCCTCCACCTCATTATCCTGGCATCTTCCCCTTTCCTTCTTGGTCTTGAAGAAGGGTCTTGGCCAGAAACATTGGCTTTTTATTCTGCCTGACATGTTGAGTTCCTCCAGCGTTTTGTGTGTGTTGCTTTGGATTTCCGGCATCTGAAAACTTACTTGTGTTTGTCAGTCTTTGTTTTGCAAGTGACTCACAGGGTAATATATGGTGACATATACAAACTTTGATAATAAATTAACTCAGAACTTTTGAGTTGTAGAATTTAGGAGAACAATAAAATAGGATTGGTGTAACTGTGTGCTTGGTAGTCTGTGTGGACTTCAGAGTCTGAAAGTCCTATTTTTGCATTTTTATCTCTAAGGCAATGCAGTCTGTCATTATTCTTTGTTATTTTAAGCATTGTTTGACATCCAGTTCATTAAAGGTAAACAAAAGCCTGTGGCTAAATGGATCATTCAAGGTACTGTAATGTCTACAGAATTCTCATTCTGTAATGTAAATTCACTTTTCCTCCACACAGAACATCGCTTGAAGAGTGAGTATTTCCATTTTCTGGATTACTTCAAATTTGCCCTATCTGCATTATTTTCTTTTTCTTTGCTCACAAGCTACCTGTGTATGTTTTGAGCTTTGCTAAGTCAGAGGACATGCACTGAAGGGGTGGGTTCAAGAGGGATGTGAGGGGTGTTCTTTTACTCAGAGAGTGGTGGATGCCTGGAATGCCTGGTATGGTGGTGGAGGCAAATATATTAGAGGCTTTAAGAGATGTTTGGATAGGCACATGGAAATAATGAAGGTGGAGGGATATGGACTTTGTGTAGGTAGGAGGGATTAGTGTTTGAGTGTTTTTGATTTGCTTTTTAGCTGGTTTAGCACAATATTATGAGCCAAATGGCCTATTCCTGTGCTGTACTATTCTATTCTATAATTAAAGTACAGCTCATGATGACAAGCCATCTCATTTGTCCTTGATGGCTAGAGCCTCTGCTCAATGAATAACCAAATGAATACTGGGAGGACAGGATTACATAGAATATAGAACATAGAATAGTTCAGCACAGTACAGGTCCTTTGGCCCACAATGTAGTGCCGACCCTTAAACCCTGCCACCCATATATCCCCCCACCATAAATTCCTCCATAACCCAGGCCATGCTCTCTTCCCACTGCTGCCATCAGGTAGAAGGTACACAAGCCTCAGGATTCATACTGGAAGAGGAGAACACGGGACAAACCCAGGCCACGCTCTCTTCCCACTGCTGCCATCAGGTAGAAGGTACAAGAACCTCAGGACTCGCACCACCAGGTTCCAAAACAGTTACTACCCATCAGCCATCAGGTTCTTGAATAAAAAGGGGTTAAATACACTAACTTGCTCCAGCTTTGAGATGTTTCCCACAGCCAATGATCTCATGTTAAGGACTCTTTATCTCATTATCTTATGCTCTTCTCATTTATTGCTATTTATTTGTAATTGTGCTTACACAGTTTGTTGTCTTCTGCACTCTGGTTGATCTTTCGTTGATCCTGTTATAGTTACTATTCTGTAGATTTATTTATTTATTGAGATACAGTATAGAGTAGGAACTTACAGGTCTTTGAGCCATGCCGCCCAGCGATCCCTCAATTTAATACTAGCTTAATCAGGGGACAATTTAAAATGACCAATTAATTAACCTGCGTCTTGGGATTATGGGAGGAAACCGGAGGACCTGGAGAAAACCCTCGTGGTCACAGGGAGAATATACAACTCCTTATAGGCAGCGGTGGGCATTGAACCCAAGTCACTGGTACCGTAAACCATTGTCCTAACCATTACGCTACTGCATCGCCTCACGATTTGCTGAGCATGCCTTCAGGAAAATGAATCTCAGGATTGTATATGGTGACAGGTATATATAATTGTTAATAAAATTTATTTTGAACTTTGAACTTTAATCTGTGGAAAGATCCCGAGCTGAATTGACACTCGTGTGATAAGTAAACATTTTGCGACAGATACCGGAAAAGCTGTCTGTACTGCTCGTTCAAGATGAAAACTAACATTAATCTGCTGGTGATGTTGCAATGTAGCCCTTCATGCACTTTTGCTCATTGACCTTCAGAAAGAGGAAGGTGGAATGAGTAATATCATAGGCAACTGATGCAATATTGCCTGCTTTACAGCGTTAGCTATAATGTAAATGAACTCCTAATGATTTAAAATCTTGCTGTTGTTGGCAATAGTCCAGATATAACTCCCTATTCCGCGTTTCCCACCAAGAATTCCGGTGTTGACACTTTTCTATGGTCTGTGATTAATGAATTTTCAGCTTCTGAAAATGCTCTCAAATGCCCGGCAGCCACAATAACTTTGAGCTCTAGGTGGCCAGTAAGTAATGTTAGGTCCTTAACGAATAAGCGTCCCTACTGATGCATGCAGACAGTGAACAGCAGGTGGATCACACAATAATCGAGATGTTCTCTGCCTCATAATAACAGGTGGTTGATTAATCACTCATCACGATCCTGAGCAGATTATGGGAATATTGTGATGTCTCTAAAAAATGGTCACACATTTTTAGCATATTGCAAATGTGGAGCACATTTGTACAATTTTTACACTTCATCTAATTTCCTTTGTTGTTCTGCATAATATTACTGACTAAAAATAAACAAATAATGATCTTAGCTATTGCTTCTAAAGATGATGATTGCCACTTTAGAAATCTGGTGTCTGTCTGATCACTTCACAAAGCCATGAGTTTTAGCAGTTTAGAGTTTAGTGCTGAGCATTACAAGCCATTGTGTTTGTAACACAATGTCAACATGCACACAGCTAAATACAAAAACATACACAAATAATATCAGTCATATACACTGTCAGATACGTGGGTTATGATTGAAGAAAAAAATGGCTGGAGTCGCCTAGCACTAACATGCAAGTGCATTTATTAAGTGCATCAAAAGCAAACTTACAAAAATTAATGAAAGTAGTGGAAAGAAAACTGCTAATTTTGACAAAAAGATATCTGCCAGAAAACAGAAAAATAGCTCCATACCATTTGTCCAGTCTCTCTCTCTCTCTCTCTCTCTCCCCCCTCTCTCTCTCACACACACACACGTACACACTCATTTGCTTACACATGCAATGCACACAACAATGTAATTACCAAATATATTACAAAATAAACTGAAGTATCTTCCTTAAGTACAAAATACAAACAACATATAGACATTTACACATCCACATTACTAAAGAAATGGAATATTCCACCATGCATGGTGGGAAAGACACAATAAAGGCAAACCCTTTTAGGACCCAGTTGTAGAATATACTGGAGAAGACACTGGAATTGTCTGAACCACTTAGTTTCTCCACCATTTTTTGTGGGTTCCAATGCTCTACTGCTCACTGTCCCTGAAAGGTTTCCTGAACTATATCAAGGTGGTAAAGAATTTTATGGAGAACAAGTTCACATATATTGGGTGTGGTCTTTCATTGATTCTATTGTGTTTTCAGGAATTACTGTGTAAGCCTTCTAGAAAAAGATATCTCAGGGTTGTATATGATGACATACATGCACTTCGATAATAAATTTATTTTGAACTTTGAGCTTCAGAAATCTATCAGAAGTAAATACATCTTCCTGAATTTTATTATACTCCATTTCACTGCTCTTTCAGAAGTTCCATGCGACTGCCAGTGAATTTGAGTTTTTCAGTAATATTTCATGAGTAGGCAATTACTTGGAGCTTCCTCTTTCCATGATTCTTTGGTTAAGTGATAACAGGGTCAGCAAAAGTAAACTTAGAAAACAGTACAGGTCACAAACCTGAGGCCTGGAAACAAATACATGTTATTTTTAAATCTATTCTATTCATGAAGATTATTTTACAGAACATTATGCATACCTACAACTAACTAACCCTTGGCAAGAGAATTATGTGGCTGACATCAACAACAACTTTAGATTATGCAGTATGTTTAAAGTAGCAAAAAAAGGCCTCAAGGAGCCCACAGGAGTGTTGAGTAGATAACTGATGCAGAACCACATAGGAAGATGTTCGGAAAAACCTGGTCAGAGTTTTGTCTTAAAGGAAAAAAGAGCGTTGTAACCAATAGAGTAGCAATCTCTCAGTTCTGTGATTTGGGTATAATTCCAACCTCTGATACTGCCTGTGTGGAGTTTGCATGTTTCCCTGGGAATGGTTTGCTTTCATGCCATCATTCCAGTTTCACATAGTCATTAAACAGGCCGTTTGGTCCATCAAGTTCGCACCAATTGTCATGCAGGGGTTCCCAACCATGGGTCCACAGATGGTAGGGTTAATGGTAGGGGTCCATGGTATAAAAAAAGTTTGGGAACCCTTGCTTCAAGCTAACCATACACTAATCCCCTATAATTGTAACCATATCCCCAAAAACTGTTCCCCAAATTCTGCCACTCCCTAAGAGCATTTTACAGTGATTATTTAACATAGCAACCACCGGTGTTTGATTGGAAAAGGGTACCAGAATGTTTAAGTTCTCCCCAGTGTATCATCTCCTGATTTATGTTCAACCTATACATCTGAGTGAAAAATTGGGAGACCAATGGGATGGATTTGCCAAAGGATGCAGACGTACATGAAAGATAAGGGCTATGGGTAGCCCTATGTAATTTCCAAGGTAGGGACATGTTCAGCACAGCCTTGTGAGCCAAGAGGCCTGTATTGTGCTGTAGGTTTTCTATGTTTCTGTCTTCTGTCCGGGAACTCGGTCAGTCACCACATTTCTGACTTGCAAACTTTTCAGATTATGAGCAGTTCAACCCTGTGATTTGCGGGGGAGAGCCTGTTTAGGAAAAATACCTACAATTACAGGGAGAACATGCAAACACAACACAGATGGCAGTCAATGTCAGGATTGCTGGTGCTGTGGGTCTTCAGCTCTATTTTGTGGGGCAGCCCAGTGCTGCCCACACCCCAAATACCAGCTGGTTAACAAGACAATTAGGCCACTGTAAATTGCCTCTTGTGTAAGTGGTGGTCAAATTTGGAGTATGTTGATAACAATGGGAAGAGACTATGTTATGGAGGAATATTGGAGAGGTATATCTATGAGAGCTGGCATTAGCTTGATGACCCAAATGGAATAGGAATGAGCTGCCAGAGGAAGTGGTAGAGGCAAACATAATTTCAACAACTGGAAGGCATTTGGATAGGTACTTACTTCTGGAAAGATGTAGAGGGATGTGGGCCTAAAACAGGCATGGGGTTAGCATAGACAGGCATAATGGTTGGCATGGACAAAGTGGGCTGAGCAGTCTTTGATTCTGTCTTGTTACGAACTTCCCAGGTCCAGGCAGTTGGGAATGAACAACAAACCGGCCTAGCCACCAAATCTGCATTCCAGAAATGACCAAGTAAAGTCGATTTACCTTCCTTGCAGAACATCCAGCAGTAGAACGAGAGATTCTGCAGATGCTGGAAATCCAGAGCAATGGAGAGCAGCACACACAAAATTCTGGAGAGCAATAAAAAGTTGATGTTTTGAGCCATCAGGACTGGTTCTCGTATATGATTGCTTATTTATTTAGTGATACGGCCCTTTAAGCCATGCCACTCCAGCAAACCCCGACAAGCTTGATTAACCGTACCCTAATTTACAATGACTAATTAACCTATCCAGTATGTTGTTGGAATGTGGGAGGAAACTGAAGCACCCAGGGAAAACCCACGCATCCACAGGGAGGATGTACAGATTCCTCACGGAATGGCACTGGAATTGAACTCCAGACTCCGGGCTGTAGTAGTGTTGCGCTAACTGCTACATCAGCATGGAGCTAACTGTAGAATTGGATAGAAAACTTCTGAATAATCCATTTTAAAACAATTCAATCTCAACACACTTGCTGTCGAACATCTCATCTCACACTTTTGTTATCTCTGAACTAAACCACTCTAGTTCTCCTACAGTGTCATCGACATTTTGAGACACTGCAATTCAAAACAATCTCCCGTTGTCACTGCCACAGTTATCTTGCAGAAGGAGATGATGCACAGGCTGCCAATCGGCTCAGGTGTCATCATGATGCAACATGTTACTGCCAAATGGATGTTCAAATGTTGCCAAATGTCTCTGATTGCACAGACATTTTAAAACCATTGAATAGATTTACATAATTTAAAATAGGTAAACATAAAAAACTACCATAAGAGATTCTGCAGATCCAATTCAAGTTTAAGTTGATTGTTATTCAACCATATGCATTTATACAGCTAAACGAAACATCATTCCTCTGGGGCCAAGGTGCAAAACACAGTACATACAGTCACACACAGTACTTATAGTTACAATCCAGACCATGCAGTCACAAGACAATACCAGTACAAGTCCCTGAGTGACACAGCCTGAAGATCGACAGGTTGTCAAAAAGTGTGAGGAGCATGTTTATGTAAGACAGTGTAATAATAAAACAAGGTGCTAGCAATCTAGAGCAACACACACAAAATGCTGGAAGAACTCAACAAGTCAGCAGCATCTGTGAAGAGGAATAAAGAGGGTGAAACTCTCCTTCAGGATGAGATAGGAAGGGGGAAGAGGTCGGAATAAGAAGGCGGGGAGATGAAGGATTACAAGAAGGCAAGTTGTAGGTGACACCAGGTGAGGGAGGAGGTGGAAAGGTGGAGGGGTAGGATCAAGTGAGAAGCTGGGAGGTGTTAGGTGGACAGGTGTAAAGGGCTGAAGATGAAGGAATCTTATAGGAGAAGAGAGTGACCCTTGGAAGAAAAGGAAGGAGGAAGGCAATCAGAGTGAGGTGATGGGAGGGTGAAGAGAAGAGTCTGGGAAGAATGGATTCAGAATGGTGAATGGAAAAAGAGAAAAGGGGTGTGGAGAAATTACTGGAAATTAGAGAAATCAATGTTAATGCAATCAGGCTGGAGGTTACCCAAAAAGAATCTGAGAGTGGCCTCATCTTGGCAGCAGAGAAGGCCAGTGGTTCGAACTGTTGGAATAAAAATGGGAAGTAGAATTAAAATGGGTGGCCATCAGAATATTCAAAAACACTAGCCTTTCTTTTAGAAGGTAATAAAATTAAATTGTGTAGAATGACGGAAAAAAGCATATATAACCTATCTTTTCAATCTAGGTCAATAACGCAAGGACATTAGAATTTATTGCATTATTTGAAGAAAATCAGGGAATTAACTGGCCAATCTTTATCCCTCATCAAATGGCACTAAAATTAAATTATCTCTTTGCTGTCTTACTTCATATCATTGGGTTTTGCTTAGCAGTGATTGAACATTGAACATAGAATATTACAACACAGTCCAAGTACTTTGGTCCATGATGTTGTGCTGGCCTACTCTAAGATCAATCTAACCCTTCCCCCTAGATAGCCCTCCATTTTTTAATCATCCAAATGCCTATCTAAGATCTTCTTAAATGTCCATAATGTATCTCCCTCAACCAGTACACCAGGCAGAGCTTCCTGCACACCCACCAATCTCTGTGTGAAAAGCTTAAATCTGACATTGCCCTATACTTCCCTCTAATCACCTTATATTATGCCACCTGGTATTAGCTATTTCCACTTGGAAAGGAGTCTCACGAGGATAGGTTGAGCAAGCTAGGGATTTTCTCTTTGGAGCGAAGGATAAGCGGAGACTTGATAGAAGTGTACAGAATGATAAGAGGCATAGATCAATAAGTACCAAACTTCCTCTATCCTCAAAATGCCTGCTGCATTTCCTATAGTGACTAGAAAGCAAAATGCCTCATTCATTATAAAATGTTTTAAGAAGATCTGACACAGTGAAAAGCAATACTTAGATGAAAACCTTCAATTTGAAGTCAGTGTACTTTTAAAGCAAAGGCCCAAAGGGTTTGAGTAAAAGTCAACATAGTATCTTCAGATTACCTCTGACTTTAATTTCATTGATAATCATTAATGTGCTTTAATTGGGTTGAATATATTGCTTCATATATTCAGAAGGTTGAGTTTAGCATGAATGTTAGGAATTGCAACATTAAGAGATGAAGATGAGACATTTCACATACCAAACACACAAGGAGTGAGGGTTTGATTAATGGTAACTTGTGAGCTTTTGCAGTGAAGATAATCCTGAATCATTCTCAAGCCATCTGTCCATCACATTGCGCAGGAAAGGCCACAGGTTGATATACAATTCTATTTTTAAAACATGTGAATGGTATTATAGACAAATTTGCATATGGCTCCGTTAACACCGATAGACTGTTCGTTTTCCTCCAGCTAAGAACGTTCCAAAATGGAGTTTGTGTGAAAACGTTCTGAAGCAGACATCTGTGATAATATCCTGCTGCCATCTGCTCTTTATCAATAGACGTATGCAACATTGTGGGTGATAATTCTAAGGCTAAGTAATAGATAATAGCTCTTTAAAATAGCATTTTATGGAGGAAGTTATTTTTTGTCCTAGTTTTAATACTCGTGGGATATCAAAGCTCAATGTATTACGTCAATGGGTTTTAATAGCCAGCGAGCCTCATAAGTACAAGATCTCCAACCTTCATTGCTGCAATGCTTCCTCTAAAACTTGCTAAATACTTGAACTTTACTGGTAAGTGTACCCCTCTCTGAAATTTTCTCTTGTTTAAGACCATTAGTCATAGGAGCATAATTAAGCTATTCAGCCCATCGAGTCTGCTCTGCTATTCCATCATGGCTGCTGTATTATACCTTTCAGCCCCATTCTCCTGCTTTCTCCCTGTAATCTTTGATGCTCTTACTAATCAAGAACCGATCAACTTCCGCTTTGAATGCACCCATTGACTTGGCCTCCACAGCCATCTCTGGCAGTGAATTACATATATTCACCACCCTCCAGCTAAAGAAATTTCTCCTCATCTCTATTCTAAAGGGACATCCTTCTGCTCTGAGATTGTATTTCAGTAAAGTACAATCAAACGTTCCTCATATGATAACCTTCTCATTCTTGGGATCATACTTGTGAACCTCCTCCAGACCTTCGCCAATGCCAACACATCCATTCTTAGCCAAAACTACCCGCAATATCCAAGTACGGTCTGACCAGTGACTCCGCATTACATCCTGGCTTTTATATTTCAAAAATCAAGAATTGACTTTGAACTCTTAGAAGGGATAAAGGAAGGATGTCCACAGTACCCGATCACAGGTGCCAGTGTGGCCAAAAGACTGGTTTCAGTGTAAAGTTATAGAAAAGATTTCCAAGGATTCTGACAGGGTAATTGGTAACTATTATTCTTGTCACGTGTATTAAGATTCAGGGAAAAACTTTGCATGCCTTCCATTCAGGGCATTCCACACAAAGGTACAGCATGGAAAATTATGAGGAAATTCTATCCAGGATGAACTTCCTTCCTTTAGAATAGAGGAGGTGCGGCTGTGGGAGGATTTAAATATGGTGTTTCAAATAAGATGACATTTACAGTAGATGTGGTACACAAGAAGAACCCATTTCCTCCAGCAGGGAGGTCAACAACTGTGAGCTATAGGTTTGAGGAGAATTGGAGAAAAATATTTTTACTCAAGAATAGTCTGTAATTCATTGCCTGAAAGAGTTACTGAGGCATAAACAACCATTACTTTTGAACACTTGTCATCTTGTAACCTGTAGGGCTAAGAACTGAGAGATGGAAAATAGATTTAGTACCAATAAGCATGGACAGAGTTATCTTCTGCATTGCACGTTTTTATGGTTCTATGGTTGTTAATGATGCAATCTTTCAATGAAATATTCAACTACTTAATCAGATAAAAGCAAAATATCACATTACTCAATAAAAAGCCAGAGGTTACCTTGGATCCGAACCAGAATGCCTCATGTACTAACACCACAACAGACAAATGATCTGGTTCATTTATTAAGCAGCTTTTGGTCTTGGCGTTTCAAACCAAGTATCATGGGGGCCTACTTTTGAGCAGCAACCGATGCAGTGAGTTAACATTGTGTGGAACATTATGGGATATTGAAAAAGTTGTTTAATTAAATTATTTTTCACACATCAATAGATTCCTGCCAGTTTTGGAAAATAGCTGTATCCTTAAACATTATTTAAATAATCAATTGCATTATGTATGGTTGTGACTGTTAGAAATGAAATAATATAGGAATTGTTATTAATGATGTCCAATTTATTTTCTGTTAAATTATAGCTTAATGAAATGTTATTTTCTTTATATTATTGATATTCCATTACTTCATGATTAGAGTAATTTAACATTAGCATTTGCCTCTATTTCCTGAATTACCATGAAACTACTTCATTAGTAAATTAGTGCTCTAGAGATGTTTTACATTGACATTCAGTGCTTTGTAGAAATGATATGTTATCTCAATATATTTTTCAAAGAAACCTTGTATGAATAAGAGGTGCAGAGATTAAAAATGCAACAAAATGTTTTATGTATTTTGGAAGCTGTTGGAAGTCCAGACTGTTGTTACATGAACCAGAATAATTTACTCATCCTTCCACCCATTCTCTAAACCAGGGGTTCCCAGACTGGGCTCCATAGACCCCTCAGTTAATGGTAGGGGTTCATGGCATAAAAAGAGGTTGGAACCCCTACTCTAAAATGTTGCAGAGATCTAGTGTTCATAATGTATAAAACACATTCAGCTGGCATACACTCAGAAAACTAATGGAATGTCAGTCTTTATTGCAAAGGGGATGGAGTATAAATGTGGGAAGTTTTAATGTAAAATACAGGGTGCTGGTCAGATTGGACCTTGAGTACCATATACTGTACAGTCAGAATCAGAATCAGGTTTATAATCACTGACATACTGTATGTCGTTCAGTTTGTTGTTTTGTGGCAGCAGTATTGTGCAAGGTATAAAAAATGTAAGTTAAAAAAGTATTAGACATTACCATAGGTATATTGTAAGTGTATATGTATGTTGTAAATATGAATGTAATAAGTTAAAATAAGCACTAAACATTACCATAAGTTTTGGCCTCCATAATTTAAAGAAATCTATACTTGGAAGCTGTGAGGGAACTTCAACATTTAGATCACTTGAGACCAAATCTAAAATAGCTATCAAAGGTTTACTGCTTAGCATTGGAACTTGGGAAGAAAGAGTGAGTGAGTGAGTGAGTGAGTGAGTGTGTGTGTGTGTGTGTGTGTGTGTGTGTGTGTGTGTGTGTGTGTGTGTGAGTGTGTGTGTGTGTGAGTGAGTGTGTGTGTGTGTGTGAGTGAGTGAGTGTGTGTGTGTGTGTGTGTGAGTGTGTGTGTGTGAGTGTGTGTGTGTGTGTGCGAGTGAGTGAGTGTGTGTGTGTGTGTGCGTGTGAGTGTGTGTGTGTGTGAGTGAGTGAGTGAGTGTGTGTGTGTGTATGTGTGTGTGTGTGAGTGAGTGAGTGAGTGAGTGAGTGAGTGAGTGTGTGTGTGTGTGTGAGTGTGTGTGTGTGTGTGTGTGTGTGTGTGTGTGTGTGTGTGTGTGTGTGTGTGTGTGTGTGTGTGCGCATTTTTTTCAGACAATCCCTCCACAGGACAAAGGAAAACATCCATTATGGCTTTCCCAGTCCATTCCTGGCTGACTATAGGCCAATAATATTAATAACTTGCTGTCTGGTAAAATGGAGGGGACAGTTTAACCATCTTAGGGACAGATTATAGGGAGCTCTGGATAATACCTTGATGCTTACCAGACACCCTGTTCACTGTCCCTGAGTCAAAACAATGGCCCTAGTATTGAGTGTCTAGCTTGAATGACCTCAAGAGGTCATAGGTTAAAAGTGAAAGGTGAAATATTTAAGGGGAATCTGAGGGGGAACATCTTCACTCAGAGGGCGGTGTGAGTGTACCAATGGAAGTGGTGGACGTTGCTTTGATTATAACACTTAAGAAAAATGTATTAGGCACATGATGGGGCAGGTATGAAGGGTTATGGTTCAGGTTGATGGGACCTGGCAGAATAACAGTTCAGCACAGACAAGATGGGCTGAAGCGCCTATTGCTGTGCTGTAGTGTTTGACAGCTTGATGACTATATGGCATAGACACGGTAAGTGGTCACAGTCCTTTTCCCAGTGCAGAGGCATCTATAACTAGAGGGCGCAGGTTAAAAACAGGAGGGGAAATATTTAAGTTCAAAGTAAATTTATTATCTAAGTACATATATGTTCTTGTATACTATCCTGAGATTCTTTTTTTCAGGTTACAGGATAATGGGGCAACCTTTTCACAGACGGTGATGGATTTATGAAGCAAGTTGTCAGATGTGGATACAATTAGAAGTTTATAGGACATTTGGATAGGGACATGGATAGGAAAGAGTTAGAACGATATGCACCTGATGCAAACAAATGGGATTAGCTCAGCTGGGCATGTTGGTCTGCAAAGACAAGTTGGGCCGAAGGACTTGCTTCCTTCCTGTATAACTCTCCAACGTTACTTCAGGAAGTTTGTTCTTCTCTTTCTCCATTGGTAGTAGGGCATTCTCTCACTGTACCCAAAAGGAATGGTGGGAGGTGGGTTCGCTATTAGATGAAGGGGGCCTGCAAGACAAAAATGGCAGATGGAAGCTTTCCTCATCACTTAGGAAATTAAAACAAAGGATATTAAGACTAAAGGAAGAAAAGGGAATGCAGACATCGGAATCCAGAACAAAAACAGAACACCGGGAGAACTCATTGGGTCAAGTGGCATCTGTGGGAACAAAAGATGTAAGTCAAGATTCCTTCAACAGGTTCAGAGGGAAGACAGCCAGAATATAAGAGAGCAACGTATGGGTAGGGCAGAGGCCGGTATGTGGTGGGTGGAAGCTGATTGGGGTGGAATGATTGGCAGGTGGAATCAGGTGATGCAGTGGAGCAGACAAAAGAGACTGAAAATGCTGGAGACTTACACCTTTTGCCTCTACAGAGGCTGCTTGATCCATTGAGTTCCTCCCACATTCTCTTTTTATTTGAGACGTGAAGAAAATTTAGCTGATGGCCCCTTTAACACTGCCTGTGGCCATTTCATTGATTTCCTATTAACCAGACCTCTGTGGTGATGAGCCAAAGCAAGTGGCAGACTTTATCAGACATCCCACCTCTCCCGGAAGTTCCGGGAGTCTCCCGCATATTGATAGCGGCTCCCTGACGCCTGCAAGTTATATACAATATCCCAGAAATCGATTTTTTTGAGAGGGAGAGGGAGGGGGAGGGGAGAGGAAGAGCAAGAGCAAGAGGGAGCATCCTGATTGGTCTCTCTTCGTGCTAAGTAGACCTATCAGTTTTCTCTGTGGGCGGGCTTTACAGTCGACCTCAAAAATAATGACAGTGTTGCTCACTGCACTGTTTGCAACAGTGACTTTTCCATTGCCCATGGTGGGTTAAAATGTAAAAGACATGTTGAGGTGAGTTTAACAGGTGTCGTTCATTATTAGCATAACTAACGTTATTTAAACTAGCTGGCTAGCTGCTAAGGAGCTACTCTATTGGTGTCCAAGGTGATGAGGCCAAACTCCCCGTAGACGTGCTTAAAGTTGTAATAGAATAAAAAAATAATTCCATGATAATATGATATAACATAACATAAGTACATATTTTAATGTTACATTTTCTGCATATACCCAACAGTGTACAGATTAGACAAGATCACTAAACAAAGTATTACATACAGCCTTGGAGATCAACTGGGGGTGTGCGGGGGAGGGAGGATATGGAGTTGCAGGGGGTGGGGGTGCTACCCCCATGAAATGAGTTTTTGCAGGGTGGGATGTCTGCTTTGTAACAGTGTCTGTAACAGAAGAGGCATAAGCCTACTGATGAAGCTGAAGGGCTATAGGGCTAATTACGTCCCAGTCTGCTTCTCAACTGTGAAATATGGACAGTGTACCAACAACATGCAGAGAAATTGAGCCATTTTAACACAGTCTACCTCAGAAAGCTTCTCAACATTAAGTGGCAAGACAGCATCCCTGATACTGAGGTCCTTATCAAGACAGGCCTGCCCAGTTCAAAGTTCTAAGTAAAATTATTGTCAAAATACTGTATCAAAGTCATCACCCCGACACAGTGGTGTCAAGAAAACAACCTCTCCCTCAAGTCATAAAATCAAAGGAGCTGGTTGTGGACTACAAGAGGAATGAAGACAAGTTAACCTTTAGTTACATCAGTGGATCTGGGGTTGAGAGGGTGAACAGCTTTAAGTTCCTCAGCATAAACGTCACTGAGAATCTCACGTGGTCTGTACATACCAGCTGTGTGTTGAGGAAGTTTGGTGTGGGCCCCCAAATCCTAAGAACTTTCTACAGGGGCACAATTGAGAGCATCCTGACTGGCTGCATCGCTGCCTGGTATGGGAACTGTACTTCCCTCAATCGCAGGACTCCGCAGAGAGTGGAGCGGACAGCCCAGCACATCTGTAGGTGTGAACTTCCCACTATTCAGGACATTTACAAAGACAGGTGTGTAAAATGGGCCCGAAGGATAATTGGGGACCCAAGCCATCCCAACCACAAACTGTACCAGCTGCTACCATCTGGGAAATGATACCGCAGCATAAAAGCCCGGACCAACAGGCTCCAGGACAGCTTCTTCCACCAGGCTATTAGACTGATTAATTCACACTGCGCATCTGTATTTCTATGTTATATTGACTATTCTGGTGTACATAATATTTATTATAAATTAGTATAAATTGCATATTGCATATTTAGACAGAGGTGTAATGTAAAGATTTTTATTCCTCATGTATATGATGTAAGTAATAAAGTAATGAGGTAGTGTTTGTAGAGTCAATGTGCATTTAGAAATCGGATAGCAGAGGGGAAGAAGCTGTTCCTGAATCACTGAGTGTGGGTTTTCAGGCTTCTGTATCTCCTTCCCAATGGTAACAATGAGAAGAGGGCATGTTCTGGGTGCTGGGGATCCTTAGTGATCACTCCTTGAAGACGTACAGAGGCTGTTACCCATGATGGAGCTGACTATTGTAACTTTTTGTACAGTAGCTCTGCCACCTTCCCCCATATCCTCTGTGTAGGTGTGCTCAACGATCAGGAGGGCTTTACCCATCATCAAGGACCCCCACCATCCAGGCCAACTCTCTTATCACTGCTGCCACCAGGGAGGAGTTGCAGGAGCCTCAGGACCCACACCACCAGGTTCAGAAACAGTTTTTACCCCTCAGCCATTGGGCCTTTGAACCAGAGGGGATGACTTCACTCCACTCCCCTCACCCAACACTGATCTGCTCCCACAACCTATGGACTCACTTTCAAGGACGCTTCATCTCATTTTCTTATTACTTATTTATTTTATTATTATTATTATTATTATTATAACATTTTTTTCTTTTTGGATCTGCAGTTTGTTCTATTTTGTTTGGTTTCCTGCCTGTTGTGTGCAATTTTCCATTGACTCCATTGAGTTTCTTTGTATTTATTGTGAATGCCCACTAGAAAATGATCTCAGGGTTGTACATGGTGACAAATATGTACTTTGATAATAAATTTACTTTGAAGGTGTAAATATGGAACAGATCCAGCAAAAGTAACGTGTTCTAATTTGCTGCTGTAAATATTCCTGCCCTCACACATCAGAATGAGAAGCAATGGCCGAGAACACTTCAACAACTGTAATAACATTACTTCCCCCATATTTTGCTGCGGAAGCCCGATGTTATTGTCTGCTTGCTGAATGCTGACGAGGCTCTTGTTAATCAGCAAAGAATAATATCCTTCAGTGCAATAAACACCAGGCATCGATCAACCTGAGCAAATGAATTATAGATGTTTACCTCTGTAACTAGAGTGACTACACTAGATCCAAATTAGGGTAAGACCAAACTCTGCAAAATATATATTGATGCATGAATGTGAGAAAAACCATTAAATGTAGAAGTGTGTGATTTCTGTATGTGTCTATGCTTCACCCCCATGTTACCTCTTCTCCCATATGTACTGATCACTCCTTGTACATGGTTGTCTAATAATTTCAAATCTAAATCATAAGTATTTGAACAGAGACCTCATCTAAATCAAAAGAATAACTTATGAGATCGATTGCACCCGATGTGGGCTCCTGTGAGACTGACATAGATTGGGAGACGACTTCACCGAACACCTATGCTCCGTCCACTGTCCTGTTCTTGGACTACAGTTCAGCATTCAACACCATAATCTCATTCAGGCTCGACAGGAAGCCCAGAGACCTCAGCCTTGACCCTGCCTTGTGCAGCTGGATCCTGAGCTTCCTGTCAGATCGCCGGCAGGGGGTAAGAGTGGGCTCCCTCACTTCCACCCCTCTGAATCTCGATACAGGAGCCCCTCAGTGGTGTACTAAGTCCTTTCCTTCACCCCCTGTATACCCATGACTATGTTGCCACCCACAGCTCTAATCTGCCAATTAATTTTGATGATGAGGCGATATTGATCGGCCTAATCTCAAACAATAACGAGGTGGCCTACAGGGAAGACTTCATCTCTCTGTCACAGTAGTGTCAAGACAACAATCTCTCCCTCAATGTCGCAAAAAGAAAGGAGCTGGTTCTGGATTACAGAAGGAATGGAGAAGGGCTAACCCCCATTGACATCAGTGGATCTGGGGTTGAGAGGGTAAATAGCTTTAAGTTCCTCAGCATCCACATCACCAAAGATCTCGCATGGTCTGTAAGCACCAGCTGTGAGGTGAAAAAGGCAAAACAGGGCCTCTTTCACCTCAGACGGTTGAGGAAGTTTGGTATGGGCCCCCAAATCCTGGTATGGGAACTGTACTGCCCTTAATCGCAGGACTCTGCAGAGAGTGGTACGGACTTCCCGTGATTCAGGACATTTACAAAGACAAGTGTGTAAAAAGGGCCCGTAGGATCATTAGGGACCTGAGTCACCCTGACCACGATCTATTCCAGCTGCTACCATTCAGGAAGTGATACTGCAGCATAAAAGCCAGGACCAACAGGCTCTGGGACAGCTTCTTCCACCAGACTGATGAACTCATTCTGATTTGAGTGTATTTCTATGTTACATTGACTGTTCTATTTATTATAAATGTCTATGATTGCACATTGCACATTTAAATGGAGACATAATGTAAAGATTTTTACTCCCCGTGTATGTGAAAGATGTAAGAAATGAAGTCAATTCAATTAAATTCAGTAAAAGCATGATCTCTTGGTGGCCACCCATTTCATTCCAACATATCAGTCCATGGCCTCCTCTATTGCCGTGATGAGGCCACAGTCAAGCTGGAGGAGCAACACCTTATATTCCATCTGGATAGCCTCCAACCTGTTGGCATGAGTATCAATTTCTCAAACTTCTGGTAATTGCTCACCACCCCCCTCCTTCGCCATTCTCCATTTCCCTCTCTCAACTTATCTCCCTACCTACCCATCACATCCCTCTGGTGCTCCTCCCCTTCCCTTTATTTCCATGACCTTCTGTCCTCTCCCATCAGCTTCCCCCTTTCTCCAGCCCATTATAACTTTCACCAATCAACTTCCCAGATCTTTATTTCACCCCTCCCCCTCTCCTGGTTTCACCTATCACCTACTACCTTGTACTTCTTCCACCCCTCCCCCTACGTTCTTTCCTCCTCATCTCTCTCTTCCAGTCCTGATGAAGGGTCTCGACCCAGAACGTCAACTGTTTACTCTCTTCCATAGATGCTGCCTGGCCTGCTGAGTTCCTCCAGCATTTTATGTGTAGTACTTTGATTTCCTGCAAGATTTTCTCTTGTTTGTCAAAAGGATGATGACAGTTAAAATCACACAGGCCTATTCTGTATGGGGATGCCTGCATCTTATATGCCACTGTGCCTTTCTCTCTGAAGTAAGTAACAAACAACAAACTTGGGAAAATCTGCAAATACTGAAAATCCAGACTAACACACACAATATGCTGGAGGAGCTCAGCAGACAGACAGCATCCACAGAAAAGAGTAAATAGTCAATGTTTTGGGCCGACACCCTTCATCAGAAACTTTAACTGTTTATTCCTCTCCATAGATGCTGGAAAAATACTGCAGGGAGAACATATGACAGAACTTTTGCTGAATGGCATATATTTCAATGTAATTTATTTCCAGACAAATTTTTACATATTTTAACAGTGTCTGTTTGCATTGGTCTGTGAATCCTCCAAAGCTTTGTTTCAAGGCTATAGCAGCACAATAGTGGTAGCAGTGTCTAGAATGCATTACTGTGAAATTTGGAATTCTGCTGTAAAGCAGTGTGAATCCAGGAATATCTGATTGCAACTTCCACCATGTTGTATGTTCACTGCACAACCTGGCTCATGGATTTGACCTGAAGCAGGGTGATGTAGCATGGAGCTTAAGGAGAGAGTCTCTGCCTGAATTGTCAGCTGTTTATCCCTCTCCATTGATGCTGCCTGACCTGCAGAGTTCCTCCAGCATTTATGTGTATTCCTCTCAAGTAAGTGTCCGGCAAAGCAATACAATACAACACAACGTGAAGATGGGCCTGCAATTCAATGGATTAAGATAACTTTAACTTCTTAAGATAACACTTAGTCTTGTTTTGACTAATTAGGATCATTGTAAGTTTGCTGAGCATAATCCCTGAAACATGATTTGGCTATTCACTACATCCTCAATCCTGGTGTCATCCACAAATATGCTCTTCTATTTTACCACTTCATCATCTAAATCGTTAATATAATTGATTAATAACAATGGACCCAGCACCAATCACTGCAGCACACCACTTGACAGAGGCTTCCACCTATTACCACTCTCCAGCTTCTCTTATTAAGCCAGTATCAAATTCATTTGATGACTTCATCCTGGGTGCCAGGCGACTGAACTTTCTTGACCAACCTTCCAAGTGGGACTTTATTATTGACATCACTAAGGTCCACCACCTTTCCTTTATCATCCTTTCTTGTAACCTTGTCAAAAAAATTCTTGACCGACCATGCATAAAGCCATGTTGACTATCCCTAATAAGGCCCAGTCTATCCAAATACTTACAGATTTTGTACGTCAGAATACCTTCCAATAATTTATCCACAACTGACGTTAGGCTCACCGGCCTTTAATTTTGCAGCTTATTCTTAGAGCTTTCTTGAACAGTTTCTTGTACTGCCTTTGGAGAAGCAGGTCCTGCCCTTTTACCCCCTTCCTTCCAGAGCCACAAACTCTTTCCAAGTGAAGCTTATTAGAAATTCTTCTAATTTAATGTACCGGATTCACTGTTCAATGCATTGTTTTCTCTGCACTAGGGAAACTAACTGTCAACTCGTTGACTATTTTGCAGAATAAATTCACTCACTATGCAAGCATAAGCCTGTTTGCAGTTGTTTGTCACCTCAGTTCCACATCCTACTCTCATTCTAACTGTTCTGACAAAGTCTTCCTGCACTCTTCCCATGAAACTGAATATAGATCATGCCGAGTACCGCTTACCTACTGGCTAGGTACATTGCAGCTTTCAGGGCTCAGCACTGAGTTCAATAATTTCAGACAATTAACATGTCCAATAGTTTCAATTTGCATTTCCAATATTCATTTGCATTTTCCCCCTACAGATCTGAAATCATTGGTTTTCATCTCTGAACCTCTTCTTCTCCTTGAACTTCTCTCCCTGAACTTCTCCTTCTGATTGTACACATCCTCCATATGGATCTTTTGTTTCCTTGTTTGTCTCATTAATATCTACATTCACTTTTCTCAATTGCAACTTTTTTAACAATCTTTTCCTCCCTTCCACTTTATTAGAGGCTAGAAGGTTCCCACCCTGGGGTAAAAGACCCCTCGGTTAATGGTAGGGGCCCATGGCATAAAAAAGGTTATAAGCTTCTCACGATGAAATCTGCAGATGCTGGAAATTCAAACAACACACACAAAATGCTGGTGGAACACAGCAGGCCAGGCAGCATCTGTAAGGAGAAGCACTGTCAACGTTTCGGGCCGAGAACCTTTGTCAGGACCTGAAACGTCGACAGTGCTTCTCCCTATAGATGCTGCCTGGCCTGCTGTGTTCCACCAGCATTTTGTGTGTGTTGTTTTTATAAGCTTCTCACTGCTTTACTTCCTTGCATCTTAAAAGATGTTTATTTACAACTTTTTCAGTAGTCTGACTAGTACCCATTGAAGTGAACCATTCGCTCCTTTCCCCTCATGATTGATGCTGTTTGACCTGCTGAGCATTTCCAGGATTTCGTATGGTGATTTGCTTCTGCACCGTCTCCAGTACATTCATGTCCTTTCTATAGAGTAGTGTCCAGAACTATACATTATAATCCAACTACGGTCAAACTAATGTTTTATAAAGTTGTGTGATTGCCTCTGCACTTACCTTTTAAGCCTCTGTTGATGCCAAAGCTTAGAGCTGCCCATCAGTAGAAGAACACGCTGGACCAGGCTAATCTACTTTCATGCCACTCAAGAAATTGGACTATATATATTTTGTTTTTGCTTAGGAGTTTGTACGTATGTATGGTTGAATTATGTTTATTATGAAATTGTAACCATATGTGCTATTTTGTTATGGGCAATGTGCAGTGTGCTGCTTGCTGTTAGTAATGTGCTTTGCACCTTGGCCCCAAAGAAACACTTTCATCTGGCTATATTCATGTATGGTTGAACTGCAATTTTGGATTTTAATATGCAGTCAGATTGGGAAAACCAGATTGGCAACAATATTTTATACAATTTCAAGAACATTCCAACTCCTGTACTCAATACATTGAGTTATGAAGGCCATTGTGCTAACAGCTTTCTTTATGACCCTATCTAGCTGTGACACCACTTTAAAGGAATTATGGATCTGTATTCCCAGATCCCTCTGTTCTTTTGCACTCTCTGTGCACTATCGCTCACCATATAAGACCTGCCTTGGTTAGTCCTCCCAAAGTGCAACACTTCTTATTTGTCTGCATTAAATTCTATCTGACGTTTTTCAGCCCATTTTTCCAACTGGTCCAGATCCCACTGCAAGCTTTGATAGTCTTCCTCACTGACCGCTATGCCCCTATTCTTGCTGTCATCCAAAAATTTGCTGATCCAGTTCACCACATTATCATCCAGGTCATTGATATAGATGACAAACAACAATGGACCCAGCACCAATCACTCATGAACACCAATCGCCTCAGGCCTCCAGTCAGAGAGGCAAACGTCTACGACCACTCTCTGGCTTTTTCCATAAATCCAATGTGTAATCCAATTAACTACTCATCTTGAATGCCAAGCCACTGAACCTTCTTGACCAACCTCCCATGCAGGCCCTTGTCAAAGGCCTTGCTAAAGTCCATGTAGCTAACATCCAATGCCTTGCATTCATCAACTTTCTTGGTAACTTACTTGAATAAATCTATAAGATTGATTAGACACAACTTACCACGCACAATGCTATGCTGACTATCCCTAATCAGTACCTATCTATATAAATTCTTATATATCCAGTCCTTTAGTATACTTTCCAAGGACTTTGCCACTGCTGATGCCAGTCTGAACAGCATATAATTTCCTTGTTTATTCTCAGAATCTTCCTTAAACAATGGAACAACATTGTCTGTCCTTCAATTCTCCAGCACCTAACCCGTGGCTAAGCATGATTTAAGTATCTCTGCTAGGGCCATTTCAATTTCTGCAGTTGTTTCCCACAGAGTCCAAGGGAACATCTTATCAGGCTCTGGGGACTTATCCACCATTATTTGCCTCAAGAAAGCAAATGCCTCCTCTTCTGTGAGCTATATAGCGTCTATGATCTCTCTGCTGCTTTGCCTCACTTCTAGTAACTCTTTGTCTGTCCCCCAAGTAAATACAGATGCAAAAAAAAGATCAATTAAAATCTCCCCAGTCTCTTTTGGCTCCATGCATAGATTACCATTCTGATCTTCCAGAACACTAATTATATTCCTTGTTATCTTTTTGCTCATGATATATCTGTCCCTGATTCTGGCACTCGGGAGGGAAACAAAACTTCTTGGAATCTCATTCTCATCCACATAATGTCCATTCTGCTCCCCTAACCAATGAATCCCTTGGACTGCAGTTTGTTGCTTCTCTCCCCCCACCCTTCCCTTCTGAGCCACGTAGCCATACTCAGTGTTGGAGACCTGACCACTGTTGCTTTCCTTTGATAAGGCATCCCCCACACACACCCCCAACAGTATCAAAAGCAGTATACCAGTTGTTGAAAAGAACAGCCACAAGGATACTCTGAACTGGCTGCCTATCCCCTTCTCCCCTTCCTGGCGGTCACCCAGTTACCTATGTCCTGCACCTCCCTGTATGTCCTGTCTATCAACCCTTCACCTCCAGAATGATCCAGACTTCATCCAGTTCCAGCTCCAACTCCAGGGAGGTCTCCCTGCCTTCTCACATCCCACAAGGTGAGCATTCCTGGAGCCTGTCTGGCATCTCCACTGCTCTAAGCGTGTAGTAACAAAGAAGGAATAAATAAATAATGAAATAAAAATCTAGTTATGGCCTATGCCTCTCCTCACCAATGCCTTGATAAGCCAAAGATGCAACTCCCCAGTCCAACACTGGCCCACTCACACAATGGCCATTCCATTTACACCTAACTTCTTTTTTTTGGTCTTAACCAAGTCCCTAATTATGCACAATCCAAATGGCTCCTCAGGAAATGTGGCACACAAAATGTGCTAACAGTCCCCACTGCTTCCTTTAAACTCTCTCCCTCTACGCAATCCAGTGCCTCCTTAAGACTACAGTGTACAAAATATTAGATGCATCAGTATTACAGTGGAGTAAAGTGAAATACAGAAGCATGAAGGTGGAGCTGACCAAAGTTAATTGGAAGTGGACTCTGTCAGGAAGGAAGGCTGAACATTAATGGCTGGAGTTTGAGGGGGTAATTCGGAAGGCACTGGAAGCATACATCCCAAAGATAAAGAATATTCTAAAGGGAGGATGAGACAACTGTGGCTGACAAGGGAGGTCAAAGAGCATAAAAACAAAAGAAAGGACATACAATATAGCAAAGCTTAGTTAAAAGGATCAGAAAGTTTTAAAAACCAACAGAAAGCAAGTTAAAAACCATAAGGAGGGAAAAGATGAAATATGAAAGGATCAGAAAGCTTTTAAAACCAACAGAAAGCAAGTTAAAAACCATAAGGAGGGAAAAGATGAAATATGAAGGTAACTTAGCCAATCATAAAAAAAGGATACCATAAGCTTTTTTAGATACATAAAAAGTAAAAGAGGGGCACGAGTGGATATTGAATATTGGAAATGATGCTGGAGAGCTGGTAATGGGGGAACAAAGAAATAATGGACAAACTTAATAAGCATTTTGTATTAGTCTTTACTGTGGAAGACACTGGCAGTATGTCTGAAATGCAGGTGTGTAAAAGGGCAGAAGTGAGTGTAGTTGATATTACTAAAGGGAAGGTGCTTGGAAAGCTGAAATGTCTGAAGGTAGGTAAGATGGACTACACCCCAGGGTTATGAAAGAGGTAACTGCAGAGATATTAGTAATGATCTTTCAAGAATCACTAGATCCTGAAATGATTCTGGAGGACTGGAAAATTGCAAATGTCAATCCACTCTTCAAGAGGGGAGGGAGGAAGAAGAAAGGAAATTATAGGCTGGTTAGCCTGAGTGGTTGGGAATATGGAAGATGTTGGAGACCATTATTCAGATGAGGTTTTGGCATACCTGGAGGCACATGATAAAATAGGCCCAAGTAATCATGGTTTCCATCAGAGGAATTCTTGCCTTACAAATCTGTTGAAATTCTTTGAGGAAATAACAGGCAGGACAGATGAAGGAGAGTCAGTAGGTATTGCTTATTTGGATTTTCAGAAGGC
Organism: Hypanus sabinus; assembly: GCF_030144855.1. NCBI lineage: Eukaryota > Metazoa > Chordata > Chondrichthyes > Myliobatiformes > Dasyatidae > Hypanus > Hypanus sabinus. Next base: position 24,034,118 of record NC_082708.1, read on the forward strand.
CATTGACAAGATGCCGCACATGAGACTGCTTAACAAGATAAGAGCCCGTGGTATCACAGGAAGATTCTAATTTGGATAGAAGATTGACTGACTGGCAGGAGGCAAAGTATCGGAATAATGTGGGCCTATTCTGGTTGTCTGTTGGTGACTAGTGGTCTTCCACAGCAGTCAGTATCGAGACTGCTTTTTTCATGTTATATGTCAATGATTTGGATGACAGAATTAATGGCTTTGTGGTCAAGTTTGCATATGATACTACATTACGTGGAGGGGCAAGTAGTATTGAGGATGCAGGGAGTCTGTGGAAGGACTGGGACAGATTAGGGGAATGGGCCAGGAAGTGGCAGTTCATGGTCATGCACTTTGTTAGAAGGAATAAAGATGTAGACTGTTGTCCAAATGTGGAGAAAATTCAACAACCACAGTTTCAAAGGGATGTGGGAGACCTTGTGCAGAATTCTCTAAAGGTTAACTTGCAGATTGGGTCAATGGCAAGGAAGGCTAATGCAATGTTAGCATTCATTTTGAGAGAACTAGAACATAAGAACAAGCATGTGATGCAGAGGTAATATAAGGCACTGGTAAAACTGCCCTTCAAGTATTGTGAGCAGTTTTGGGTCCCTTATCTAATTTAAAGATGTACTGGCACTGGAGAGGATCCAAAGTAATTTCATGACAATGATTTGGGGAACGAAAGGATTAATGTATGAGGATTATTTGATATCTCTGTGCCTGTACTCACTCAAGTTTCAAAGGATGAGGGGGGATCTCATTGAAATCTATTGAATATTGAAAGGGGTACTGTAGATAGAATGGATGTGGAGAGGATGTTTTGTATAGGGGGGGAGTCTAAGACTAGAGGCCACAAATTCAGAATAGAGGGAAATCTGCTTAGAAGAAAAAAATGAGGAGGAATTTATTTAGTCATAAGGTGGCAAATCTGTAGAATTCATTGGTATGCACAGCTGTGAAGACCAAGTCACTGAGTATATTTAAAGCAGAGGTTGATAGTTTCTTCATTAGTCAGGTCATCAAAGATTACAAGGAGAAGGCAGGAGAATGGGGTTGAGAGAGATAATAAATCAGCCATGGTGGAATGGCAGATCAGACTCGATGGGCTGAATAGCCTAATTCTGCTCCCATGTCTACGGTCTTATTGTATACAGTTGAGAATTTCAGCAACGGTAACTTAATGAAGGGTGCAAAACAATTTATATACGCCACTCAGAGGAACAAGCATGAGTAGTCTTCTACAGGAGGGCTTTTAAATTTGTTCTGCCACACCAGCACTGCTGTCAATAACATGTCCTCATTCCTTGCATTGAGTGTCGCAGTGACAGTAACGATAGGCAATGTGGCATCAGCTGTCATTGTGTCAGTGGTTTGAATGCACCGTTCCAGACTCGAATGGATGCCGTCTCCACTGATGGAGGATTGGTGACGCTCGATGGCAGAACATTGCAATAATGAAATAAGACCCAGAAAAGTAGGAAACAGTCAACAGATCTGGTGGCATCTGCTTAAAGGTAAACAGAGTCAACATTTCAGCTCAGAATTGAAAAAAGAGAGAAACGAGGTGGTCAGAGTAAAAGAGAAGATGGAAGGCGGCATCGAGTTATCAGGTACTACAGCACAGAAGCAGGCTCTTCAGACCATTTGGTCTGCACCAAACTATTATTCTGCCTAGTCCCATCCCTCAGCACCTGGACCACAGCCACTCTCATCCATGTATAGGTCCAAACTTCTCTTAAATGTTGAAACAAACCAGTATCTACAACTTGTTCCACACTTTCACCACCCTTGGAGTGAGGAAGCTCCCCCTCAGGTTCTCCTGAAATATTTTACGTCTCAGCCTTAACCTGTCACCTCTAGTTCCAGTTTCACCTGGCCCCTGGAAAACACCCGGTTGCATTTGTCCTATCCGTACACCTCAACATTTTGTATACCTGTATCAAATCATCCTGCATTCTCCTACGCTCTAGGGAATAAAGTCCAGGCAATTTGTGGAACAAAGGGAACTTCTTTAATGTAGGTGAAATAAAGGGACAGTTAATGTCTTAGTAATGCTGTGTAGTCTGTATACTGTTTCATTGTGTGATTATACAACATAAGAACATAAGTACATAAGAAATAGGAGCAGGAGTAGGCCATCCGGCCCATCAAGCCTGCCCTAGCATTCAATAAGATCATGGCTGATCTGTCTGTAAACTCATTTCCATCTTCCTGCCTTTTCCCCATAACCCTTAATTCCCCTACTATATAAAAATCTATCTAATTGTATCTTAAATATATTTAGTGAAGAAGCCTCAACTGCTTCCCCGGGCGGAGAATTCCACCGATTCACCACTCTCTGGGAAAAACAGTTTCTCCTCATCTCCATCTTCTCCCCTGAATCCTGAGGCAATGTCCCCCTAGTTTAAGTCTCACTTACCAATGGAAACAACTTCTATCTTATCTATCCCTTTCAAAATTTTGTATGGTTCTATAAGATTCCCTCTCATTCTTCTGATTTCCAGAGAGCATAGTCTGAAGTGACTCAATCTCTCTTCATAGGTTAACCCCTTCATCTCTGGAATCAACCTGGTGAACCTCCTCTGCACTACCTCCAAAGCCAATATATCCTTCAAATACAGAGACCAGAACTGCCCACAGTGCTCCAGGTGCAGCCTCACCAGTACCCTGTATAGTTGCAGCATGACCTCCCTGCTCTTGAATTCAAGCATTTTCCCGATTACACATGTAAAGCTAACTGGCCTATAGTTGCCCACCTTTGCCGACATCCTTTTTCAAAAAGTGGCGTGACATTTGCTGTCTTCCAATCTGCCGAGACCTGCCCAGAGTCTGGAGAGCATTGGTAAATGATTACCAACGTATCTACTATAACCTCTGCCAATTTCCTCAGCACCCTGGGATGCATCCCATCAGGACCAGGGGACTTATCTACCTTCAGGCCCTCTAATTTTCTCATCACTGTCTCTTTAGTGACAATGATTTTATCGAGGCCCTCACCTCCCATTTCATCCATAATATCATTCTTTGGTATATTGGACGTGTCCTCCACCATGACACCATGTCGTGTCCGACACAAAATAGTCATTCAATACCTCAGCCATTTCCTTATCACCCAGTATCAATTTCCCCTTCTGATCTTCCAAGGCACCTACACTGACTTTAGCCACCCTCTTACGCTTTATATATTTATAAACACTCTTGCTCTGTTTTTATATTTTATGCTAATTTACTTTCATACTCTATCTTCCCTTTCATTATATCTTGTTCAGTTTTTCTTTGTTGCCTTTTAAAGTTTTCCCAATCCTCCAGTCTCCCACTACTCTTTGCGACTTTGTTCACATGAGCTTTTAATTTGATACTATCTTTTATTTCCTTAGTTATCCCAGGCCGGCTCACCCCATATTTACTGTCCTGTCTTTTGACTGGAGTATAGTTTTGTTGAGCAAAAACAAGGAAAAAATCTCAAGCATGCAAAAAGTGGTCGGTCCTGAAAGAGCGTGCTGAGCCCTACAGGGTGCAGAAAATGAGGTTCTGTCGCTTGAGTTTGCGTTGGACTTCATTGCTACAGAGTGCCCATGGGTTGTTGAATTAAAGTGGCAAGGAACTACAAGTTCATGGTCACTTTGTGGACTATGCACAAGTATTTTCCAGAGTGATCACCCTCTCCATTGTAGAGAGGGTTCATACTGTGAACACTGAATACATTATACTCAATTGGAAGAAGAGCAAATGTGTCATTGTTTCATACGTACAAAATTAAGGGAGGGAAGTTTAGGGGAGACATCAGGGGTAAGTTTTTTTACGCAGAGGGTTGTGAGTGCCTGGAATGACTTGCCAGGGATGGTGGAGGAGGCTAAAACATTAGGGGTATTTAAGAGCCTCTTGGACAGACACATGGATGAAAGAAAAATGGAGGGTTATGGGGTAGTGCGGGTTTAGTATTTTTTTAAGGATTATATGGGTCAGCACAATATGGAAGGCTGAATAGCCTGTACTGTGCTGTAGTGTTCTATGGTTCAACTGAAAGGACTGTTTGGGTGATAGGAAGGGAAATAGAATTGCAATGGAATAAATCTTAGATTAATTTCCCAAATCTGTTTGTTGGTTTTCTGTCTCAACTTAGGTAGAAAGATATGAAAAAAGTTTGATGCAAAAGATCAAACTTTAATGTATCATGCATAGGAGTAAGGTCTTTGCATTGCTTGACCCTGCTTTGCTATTCAAATAGACCATTGAGTCAATGGGATCATAGCTAATCCTTTGACCATATGCTAGTTGTACTTGTGTATTTTAGATCAACCTAATAAAATCTATCAATCATAGTTCTAAATGCATCCACTACTCCTTTGGAAGATAAAGGTTCATGATTCAACAGATTGCATGAGGATGGCACAGTTAGATAGCAGTTAGCAGAATGCTGTTACTGTGCCAACAACCAGGGTTCAATTTCACCGCTGTCTGGAGTTTATATGTTCTTCCCATGACCACATGGGTTTCCTCCGGATGCTCCAGCTCCCTCCCACATTCTAAAGATGTACGGGCTAGTAGGTTAATTGGTCACATGGGTGTAACTGGGTGAAGTGGGCTTGTTTGGCCAGAAAAGCCTGTAACCTTGCAGTATGTATATATGGGGTGCACGGTAGTTAGTGCAATGTTATTACAGCTCGGGGTGTCAGAGTTCAGAGTCCAATTCTGATGTCAGCTGTAAGGAGTCTGTATGTCCTCCCCACAGAATGTGTGGGTTTACTCTGTGTGCCCCAGTTTCCTCCCACAGTCATTGCATATTGCATAAGTTGGTCATTGCATATTGTCCCTCGATTAGGCTAGGATTAAATCAGGATTTGCTAGGTGGCATGACTTGAAGTGCTGGAACAGCCTACTCTGTGCATTATCTCTGAATTTTAAAAAAATGATTAGGTTCAGTCTGTTGTTTTTACAACAACAATTTCTGAGTCACTTTTTAGACCATAAGATCATAAGCTATAGGAGGCCTTTTGGCCCATCGAGTCTGTTCCACCATTTCATCAGGGCTGATCCATTTTTCCTCTCAGCCCCAGTCTCCTGTCTTCTCCCCATATCCTTTCATGCCCTGACCAAACAAGGATTTATCAACCTCTGCCTTAAATATACAGAAAGACTTTTCAAAATTAAATTCCATGATATTTTAAACTAAATTCAAATTTTTCAAACACCAAGGTAGGATTTTATTTCACATTCTCTATAGTTTCACTCAATGCCTTTGGTTTAACAGTCAAGTCACATGTTAAGGCAGCAAATTAAGTTCCTACCTCTTTCAGCAGCCTCTCCATCTTCCATTAAAAAACCTTCTTGGTGCAGTTTCTTAAACTGAATAAGGATCAATATGATACAGTCAGCATGTGTGAACACGACTCTGCATACTGAGAGGCATATGCGATAGAAGTCGGTGTCCTGCAGTTCTATTTCTCCCAGTGCTTTCACGTGTCTGATCCTAAGGCAGGGCTTCACTCTGCAAAATAAGCTTTCCACATCAACTAGTTCTGCTGCTCCACATAACAAGAGGCTAATATTGAACCTAATATATAAAATGAAGCTAAGTTAACCTTGACCATAATTTCACTATACCTAGAGTGAGCTATCTTGTATTCCAGCCCTCAAAACATCCATGTTCAGAAAGTAAAAACAGAAAAAACTGGGGAAGAAATACTGGGCTGAGTTAACCAAAGAACTGCAGGCACTATCACAAACATGAGAAAATCTGCAGATGCTGGAAAACCAAAGCAACACACACAAAATGGTGGAGTAACTCAGCAGGCCAGGCAGCACGTAAGGAATTGAATAAGCAGTTGTCGTTTTTGGCCGAGGCCCTTCTTTAGAACAGAAAGGGAAGGGGAAAGAGATGAGAAGGTGGGGGTGGGGAGGGGGAATGAGGATAGCTGGAAGGTGATAGGTGAAGCCAGTTGGGTGGGAAAGGTAACGAATGGGAGAATAAGTAATCTGATAGGACAGGAGAGTGGACCATAGGAGAAAGAATATAAAAGCAAGGATGTAATCTTGAGGCTTCACATGGAGTACTGATGCACCATCAATAACTCTCTGAGACGTGAGGCAAGATATCAGCTTTTATTGACTGGAAGAAAGAACAAGCAGCAATTAACCACCACGCTACATCCTGGAGACTAAGAGGCCGGGCTCAGGCCTCAATCGCCTTTATACAGGGGTCTGTGGGAAGAGCCACAGGAGCAGTCAGCAGGGGGCGTGTCCAGACAGGTATATGTAGTTCACCACAAGTACTGTAAGCAGTTTTGGGCTCCTTCTCTAAGAAAGGATATGTTGACATTGTAAAGGATTTAACGGAGGTTCGCAAAAATGATTCCAGGATTGAAAGGCTTATTACATGAACAGTGTTTGATGGCTCCAGGATTGCACTCACTGGAACTCACAGGACCTCATTGAAACCTATTGAATTTGAAATGACTCAACAGAGTCGATATGGAGAGGATGTTTCCTATGATACGGGAATCAAAGACCGCCGGACTCAGCAGGTCATCCTTTTAGAACAGCGATGAGGAAGAATCTCTTTAGCCAGTCATTGGCGAGTCTGTCGAATTTGTTGCCCTAGGAGGCTGTGTAAGTCAAGTTATTGGGGTATATATAAGGCAGTGGTTGATATATTCTTGATTAGTCAGGGCATGAGGGTATACAGGGAGAAGGCAGGAGAATGAGGCTGAGGGAAATTCAGGATGAAATAGTAGAGCAGATGCGATGGGCCAGATGGCTTAATTCTGCACCAATATCTTTTGGTCTTATTGAAAGGGAAGGAGGGAATATCACAGCCACTATTGGGGCAATTGTCTGAGCACTAATATTGTGATGGGACCAAGATAAATTGCTACACTCAAACTGAGGAAATGCCAACCTAGAGAACTGTGGTACTGTAGAATCACAAACATGAGAAAATCTGTAGGTGCTAGAAACCCGAGCAAGACACACAAAATGCTGGAGGAACTCACGATGTTCTGGCCTGATGAAGGGTCTCAGCTCAAAATATCGACCGTTTACTCTTTTCCATAGATGCTGCCTGGTCTGCTGAGTTCCTCCAACATTTTGTGTGTGTGTTGCCTAGAGAACTGTGGCTATAGTTTGTCATGGCTTCGTTTGTTCTGTGAGACAGTGGAATCATTTGAGTTATAATTTGTCTTCTCCTCCTCTGTTCTAGAATCAGAGGTACATTAGTTATGGAGATGCCTGCTCTACAGCTAAGCAGCTTTTTTTGTATTTGGATCTACCCTGCAACAAATTATTTCAGAGCTGGATGGCACAGGAATGCAACGAAGGTACTTTCTTTACCAATAATATAGAAAAAAGACTCTTCAGTAGGTTTATATTCAAAATGATATGGCACTTTAAAACAACTTCACCTTCATCTCTTTGAGACCTGGAGTAAATTGCAGTTTGATTGCTCATTTGTGTAATATAGTATATGGTATTGCTTCTAAACTGTAAATTAGGTCTTGTATAATAGCTTTCTACAAATCACATGCAGTATTAATCTATAGTGATTGGATTACAGGCACTTCTGACAATCCTCAATCATTATCACACTACTACTAATTAGAAATAAAGTGACCCTGTTTATAATAGTTGCCTGTTAATCACATGATTATGTAACCCTTCTGTAATTAGGTCAATCATGCTGAGCAATCCATTTATATGAATGCATGCTTGTAGAAGTGCAATATCTCCAGACACTTATGGAAACTTCTGGCCTACTGCCACTCAATCTGATGCAGGACTTGGGGTACAATTGGATACTAATGATATATACATAAGATTCAAATTCAAGCTCAAGTTTATCGTCATTCAACCATGCGCATGTATACAACTAAATAAAACAAAGTTCCTTTGGGAACAACATGCAAAACACAGTACATATATCACATACAATGCATAAAATAATACTAACACAATAATATTAAAAGATAATAAAAATAGTTTGTAGATGTATAAGCGGACATAAAGTGCATATAGGACATACACTCAGTTGCCATTTTATTAGCTTCACTTGTATACCTGCACGTTAATGCAAATATCTAATCAGCCAGTCAGGTGGCAGCAACTCAATGCATCAAAGCGCAGACATGATCAAGAGATTCAGCTGCTGTTCAGACCAAACATGAGAATGGGAGAGAAGTGTGATCTAAGTGACTTTGACAATGAAATGATTGTAGGCACCAGTTTACAGAATATGCTGCAAAAAGCAAAAAAAAAGGTCTAGTAAGCAGCAGTTCTGTGGGCGAAAATATCTTGTTAATGAGAGAGGTCAGAGGAGAATGGCCAGACTGGTTCAATCTGACTGGAAGGTGACAGCAACTCAAATAACCACGTTACTACAGTGGTGTGCAGAAGAGCATCTCTGAACACACAACATGTCGAACTGTGAAGTGGATGGGCTACAGCAGCAGACCACAAACATATACTGAGTGGTCACTTTATTTAGTACTGGAGGTATACAACAGTATAGTGCTACTGGTGCTGTCATAGATCATGTGGTAGTGGGTGGTAGTACGTAGCTCAGAAGGCACACAGCCTAGGGGGAAGAAACTGTTACACAGACTAACAGTTCTTGCTTTATGCTGCAGTACTTCATGCCTGATGGTAGGAGGTCAAAGAAATTGTGGGATGGATGAGAGGGCTCTGTGACAATACTAAGTTCTCTGCAAATGCAGAATCTCTTGTGTATGTCCCAGTTGGTAAGGGTGTGAGGAGAGAGACCCAGGTGATTCTCTCAGCTGTCTTCACAATCTGTTGCACAGTCTTGCAGTTAGCTGCCTTGCAATTCCCATACCAGATGATGATACAGCACATCAGGACACTCTCAATGTTGCTCTAGTGGAATGTGCTTCGAATGTGAGTGAGGTGCCTTGCTCACCTCAACCTCCTCCAGAAGTGGAAATGTTGCTGTGATTTCCTGACTAAAGAGATGGTGTTGAGGGACCAGCTGAGACCCTTAATGATGTACTGTATGAATAAAAGAACATGGTTAATATTCCTATTTCAATAATTCAGGAAAAGCTTGCTGAAGCTTCAAATCCATGTCAGACTATATACAACAGGTAAATTTAATGTAGGAGAAAGGTATACAAAAATACATCCTGAAATTCTTTTGCTTCGCAAACATCCTCGAAAACAGAGGAGTGACTGTTAAACATTACAACCCTAAACGCGCCCCAGCTCCTCCCTCCCAAACACAAGCAGCAGCAAAGCAACGACCCCCCTCACCCCCACCAGCAAAAAAGCATCAGCGCCCTCCACCGAGCACTCAAGCATGCAGCAAAACATTAATAAATGCACAGACTTGCAGTACCCCAAAGACTCTACGTTCACCCGGTAATTTGACATACCACAGGCTCTCTCTGTCCATAATAACAGAAAAAGAGCTGTCCCCATTTCCCAGTGAGAGGGGAGACATAACAAACAACTCGCTGACTAACGATGTTAAAAGTCTGTTGTGTCATTTTTTCTGAGCTCTGCACCCAGAGAATCGGCTTTGGACACATGGCTCCCGACATTCCGTGTTCTCCCATCATGCCTCAGTTGGGGGCACCAGCCATGAATCAGCACATCTCCAGAGCCACAAAAATCTGGCACCCTGAAGGTGCACTAGTCTTCCAGGCCGTGTCCTTTGCGTATCGAAAAGCGGCCCGTTGTGAGGCCCTGAGAGTGTGTCCCGTTCCCACTAAGAACCAAAGCTAGAGTGTAACTCCAGGTCAGGGTCTTCAAAAGAACCTCGAAAAGGAAAAAAAACAGAGATATCAAAGGTAGAAATAGAGTTGCTTCCAAAGATGCAAGCAAAGGAGTCGTCATTTAATGCCATCTTAACTTTACTCCACCCTTTTCCGCTATGTCAAATTATGTAAGCCCATGTTAGCATTGCAAATGAAACTTTCTACTCCAGGACATGACATCCAAGATGGCTACCTTTATTAGGAAATAGTGTTTCTACCACCACTGTTGTTAATGGGAGTCCTCATTTACGTCTCTTCTATTTCCCAAAGCTTTCCCGCTCACCCATTTTCCTCACTCCACAGGCACAGAGTTCCCCTAGTCATCACCTGCCACCCCATCAGCCTATGCATTCAGTCGATCATTCTTTGCAACTTGGGCCAGCTGCAACGTGATGCCACCACCAAGCACATCTACTTCTCCCCATTCCTTTTTCAGGCAGTGCTCGCTCCATAACTCCCCGGTTCACTCATCTCTCCCTCCCAGGCATTCTCTCTGTAACCACAAGAGGTGACTACACCTCCACCCTCAACACCATCCAAGGCCCGAAACTGCCCTTCCAGGTGAGACAATCTATTTTGTGCAAATCCCCCAGCATTATTTGTTGCATCCAGTGGCCAGCAGTGAGATTGGACACAGACTGGCCAATTGCATCACTCAGCACCCACTCCATCTACAATGGATCTTCTGGTTGACAGCCATTTTAATTCCCCGCCCATTCCCACACTAATGTCAACCCTCAGCCTTCTCTACAGTGAGATGAGTTTAAACACAAACTGGAAGACCAGCAACATCTCTTCCACCAGGGTAGCCTACAACACAGTGGTAGTAACATCAAATTCTCCAGCTTCTAGTAACTGCTTTTAGTAACTCTCTTTTTTCTCTCTTACCCTGATACACCTGGCACCATCACCATTCCTTTTTCCCAACTTTCACTACCTCAATCTTCACAGCACCCACAGACTCCTCCTACTGAGACCATCCTCCAGCTGTTCCCATCTGCCCTCCGCTCCTTCCTCATTGATTTCCATGCTCCACCTTCCTCTCCTATCAAATTCCACCAATTTGTCACTTCTGCCTAACACCTCCCAGCTTTTGGCATTATTCCCATTCTCCTCTCCCCGATCTACCTGTCACTCCTCCTCACCTGGATCAACGTATCTGCAGCCAGCTCTCGCTCTGCCCCTCCCTCCGCCTTTTTACACTGGCTATCTGCCCTCTATCTTTCACTTCAGATGGAGGGTCTCAACCCAAATGTTGACTGTCCATTTCCCTCCATTGATGCTGCCGCCTGACCTGTTAAGTTCCTCCAGTGCTTTGTGTGTTATTCCAGATCCCAGCATCTATGGTCTTCTGCGCCTCCCTGGCTTGAAATCTGCTTATGTTGTGGGCTCTCTGTGCCTCTCTCTAAGTTAATGCTCCCTCATGTTAATGCGACCCAGAAGCCATGACGATCCTCTGGCTTACCGGCCGTGTCACAAGTCTGCAGACATGTCTGGGTCAATAAAACTCTCCGTTTTGCCCATGTCAAACAGGCAGCTTGTCCTGCACCCCTCCACCAGGATATCCATCATTGACCTTGCGAGCTGGTGGGGAGCACTTTGGTCGAGGGTCATGGAGCCCAGAGTTGAATCACTGTCTTGGTCCAGCGCGGTGGGGTGCCCGGTAAGCACCCGTGGGTCGTGGATGGTGCGAGGTGGCCCTGACCAAGATGGCTGCCCCCATGCCTCGCATGTGGCAGCAGGCAGGCAAGATGACGACCCCTATGCCTCACACGCGACGCTGCTCAATCCCGTTCGCGGTTTGGACTTACAGGCCTTGGCGAAGTGGCCCTTCTTTCCGCAGGTGGAGCAGATAGCTTCTCGGGCCGGGCAGCGTTTTCGGGGGTGCTTCATGACTGGCAGCAGCCGCGGTTGATTTGCCAGTGGGTTGCGGGGTCCGCGACGTCCACGAGGTCGTCAGGGGATCGCGTGCCTGGAGAGCGTCAGAGTTGTGCAGAGCAGCCTCCAGTGTGACGGCCAGCTCAATCGCCGAATGTAAGGTAAGATCAGTGTGGTCCAGCAGCCGTTGGCGCACGTACGCTGACCTGATCCCTGTGACAAAGGCGTCTCTTACTAGGAGATCGGCATGTTGTTCGGTGGTCAGCCCCCAGCAATCGCAGGCCCGCACGAATATCTGTAGGGCCCGGACAAACTCAACACTCGACTCTCCTGCCCACTGCTGCCGTGTCGCTAAGCGATGTCTTGCATAGATGGTATTTACCGGCCGCAGGTATTGTCTTTTGAGGGTGCTCATTGCACCGTTGTATCTCGGCTGGTCTCTAATCATCGAGTAGATCCATAAACTGACCCTGGAGAGGAGAACCCTGTGTTTGGCAGTGGACTCGATCACTTCAATCTCCTCCAGGTATGATTTGAAGCAGGCTAGCCAGAGTTCGAAAGCGTTGCTGGCCTCAGGTGTTTGCGGGTCGATGTCCAATTTGTCGGGCCTCAAAACGTGTTCTGTGCTTTAAAATTACTGCTAATAAAATTGATGCACTATCAATAACTCCAAAAGACTGGAAGTAGAGTAAATACTGAAAGGCTTTTATTATCAGTAAAATGGAGCACTTCCATGCTGGATGACTGTGGGAGGAGCAGAGACACAATCACCTTTATCCAGGGGTCTGTGGGAGGAGCCACAGGAGCAGTCAGCAGAGGGGCGTGTTCAGACAGGTATACATGGTTTACCACACAGGGATTGCCCTGTTTCATAGAGCCCTGGTGGCTGGCCTTGCCCATTTCCATAAGTCATGTGTTGAATCAGGACCCAACTGCAGGACACAGACACTGGAGTCCCAGAAACGGGACGATATGGAACCCAAGGATGGGACGGGATGCAGTCTAGGCAGGGGAAGCAGGACCAGGGCGAGGCACTGGGGACAAGGAGCCTGGGGTGGACTCCAAGCCTGAGACTGGACAAGGAGCCAGAACCTGGGTCTTGCCTCGGGCTCAGACCCCCAAACCCAGGCGAGGACGTGACGAGGCTTGGCTAGGGACTTGAGGCCTGGGTCGAGGCTTGAGGCTAGAGGTTGCAGGCTGTTATGGCCAGCAGCCTTGGCTGGCTACAGAAGCAACCAGATTCCTCCTTAGCTCAGAGTGGCTGACGGCCACCCAGCTGGCCCAGGAAACAGCTGAATCCCTACCACAGTGACCTCTCCAACTACTACCAGCAAGGCTCCCAGAAGCCATGGTTCTCCAACACAGCCCCAAGGATGGCAAGAGCCCATTCTAGCCTTCCACCAGCCATGAGTATCTTGACAAGACAACCCCCAACCACACTCAATACCAGGGCCACTTATATTCCCAGTTCCAATATGAGCCTCAGGTGTTTCTAGTTAAGTCCAACCACAGCAAGGGACCACCAGAAAACCCAGAGTCCACGGACCAGACCACGGACTTCGGGCTGAACCACCACAAGATTGGACCTTGAGAGGCTGGATGATTTGACTATGTGCCCCAAAATGGTGGTGAGGTGCCATTCCATTCAACCCCTAATCGAAATTAAAAATCGAGTGTTAAGCTACAATTCCTCATTTCACTTATTATATAACTAAAGGCAGTGATAGTTTCATTACAGATAAATTATAGTCAACATGCTTGGAAAAACTGAACATTGATCTTCCATTGCTTAGCCCATAAAGAAGAGTAAAAAGTGCCTCATAATCAATATAACCCAATGCCTCTGGTCATAAGGCATCTTATCTCTTTCTACGCATTGACTAAAAGCTTTAACTGATTGCTTAAATTGTTCCCTCCAAACAGGTGTCAGTAACTATCAGTTTCAATATTGCAATCTATCTTGTTAAATATAAAGTCACTTCCAGTTCGGACTTGCAACCTGAAGCAACAGAGACCGTAATAGCATCTCTTGCAGAGAGAAATCTTCAAACCACATCTGAATTAAACAAACAAGATCATTGTTCACTGTAGCTGGAACCCGAAGCAGGATTCCGAAAACGTCTATTTGTCTTTTTCTGCAGAAGCATTCATTGGACTGTTTACCACGTTCCCCCTACCAGCAAGGAGTTCCCTCTGCTGGGGCTGTGTAAAGGAGACTCAGTCTCAAAATCCTGCAGCTCTATAGATGAGTGGACAGCAAAGCATGCACAACATGTGCTCATATTTCCTGTTATCTCCTTATGGCAGCCCTTACACCGCGGGCACTTTTTTAAAGAACTCTCAGCTTTTTGATACCTCAGGATATCCCCGAATGAATTTAAAAGCCATTCTAGAGTGTGCTGTAGAGTCATAGGGTATTAAAGCACAGAAATAAGCCCTTAGGCCCTTCTAGTCAGTGCCAACCTGCTTTTACGCCTTGTCCCATCTACCTGCACCTGGGCATATTGCTCCTAAACCCCTTCCATCCACAAACTGTACCTATCCAAACTTCCCTTAAACGTTGCAATTCAATCCACACCCACCACTCTGGCAGCTCATTCTACAGCCGGAATGAAGAAGTCTCCCTTTCATCCGAAATTTATGACCTCTAGTTCCAGTCTCACCCAATCTCAGGGGGAAACAAAGCCTGCATACATTTACCCTCCATTGATTTTTTTTTATATCTATATATGATCTCCCCTCATTCTTCTACGCCCCAGGAAATAAAGTCCTAACCTATTCAACATTTCCCTATAAATCAGGTCCTCAAGTCCTGGCAACGTCCTTGTAAATTTTCTCTGCACTCTTTCAAGCTTACATTTAATTCTAATTATTATTAACAGAATTCTGAAGATTTCCACCACAGAATCCAAACTTCTCTCAGCTTTTAGCTTTGCTTCCCTGTTTCTCATTATACTTGCAAGAATATCATGCTCATAATGGCTCTGATTAAACATAGCAGAAGTCTGACTCATTTCCTTCATGTAACACTATCACAGCTTAAATATGATCCAGTTTAATGTCTGTCACTAAAGCAACAGAACTTTATAACTTCCAGCAATTTCTCCCCTGCTCATTTTTCTCTCCTTATCCTTTCCCCACTCTGGCTCCCCTCTAACCCATTCTTTTCCCCTCACCTCCCTCTGATGCCCCTCTTCCTTCCCTATTTCCCATGGTCCACTCTTCTCTCCTATCAGAATCTTTCTTCTTCAGCCCTTTACCTTTGCCACCTATCACCTCCCAGCTTCTCACTTCATCCCCCTCACCAGGTTTTGCCCATCTCCTTCTAGCTTGTACTCTTTCCCCTCCAACCAACTTCCTATTCTGGCTTCTTCACCCTTCCTTTACAATCCTGATGAAGGGTCTTGACCTGAATCATCAACTCTTTATTCCTCTCCATAGATGGTGCCTGACCTGCTGAATTCCTCCAGCACTTTTTGTGTGTTACTTAGGAAGATGAGTGAGGTTAATATGCATTTGTAATTTATATATATATATATCTCCCTAACACTATGAACCCTCTAAGGAAACCCATCAAACTCATTTATCAAGGGTATGACTCATATAGCTGCTACTTTTAAACATTCTCTATCAGAATGGCAGATCTGTCACATTAAAAGCCCTCACTAATTCACCTTGCAGGCATACCATTTGTAGCTCAGCTCCAGAGAAATCATCAAAACAAAGGGATGCTGATATCTGCGTGAGAATCTGGTTAGCTTTCTGGTTATATTTATTTGCTGACACTACCAGAAACAGCTAAAGGGAAATGTAAAGAGCAGGGTTTTTAAAATATGATTTGTCAAACAAGGTGGTTTGGGAAACTTCTTTTGGAACAGAAAGAGAACAAAGAGGACCAAAGTAAAAACAACGTCACCAATTAGAATTCACTTGGACGGTAAATGACTCAAGAGATGGGCATTGGGTAGGAAAACACAAATTTGAGAAGTGATTTTAGTGAATGGCAGAGCAGACTAATATAATTCCTGTGCGACATTGCTGCATGGTCTCACAGTTTAAATAGTGTTTAGAAATCTTTGAGCTTTACTGCCAACAAGTAACCGCACCTGATTAAGTTACAGAGTTTATTTTATTTATTTATTGAGTGATGCAGCATGGAGTAGGCATTTCTGGCCCTACAAGCCATGCTGCCCCAGTGACCCATGACAAACTCGATTAACCATAACCTAACCACGGGACAATTTACAGTGACCAAATGACCTACCTGGTACATCTTTGGACTGTGAGGGGGGGGGGGGGTAGCGGTGAGAAGCAGAAGAACATGAGAAAACCCACAGATTCCATGGGGACAATGTCAGAAAGCAGCCTGAGCTGTACTGCGAAGCTATAAAACCTTGCTTTCTGGATCCAGAACTGGCTTGCCCACAGAAGGCAAAGAGTGATTGTAGATGGATCGTATTCTGCATGGAGGTCGGTGACCAGTGGTGTGCCTCAGGGATCTGTTCTGGGACCTTTACTCTTTGTGATTTTTATAAATGACCTGGCTGAGGAAGTAGAGGGACAGGATAGCAAATTTGTTGATCACACAAATGTTGGGGGTGTTGTGATGGACGGCTGTCAGAGGTTACAGCGGGATATCGATAGGACACAAAACTGGGCTGAGAAGTGGCAGATGGAGTTCAAGCCAGATAAGTGTGAGGTGGTTCATTTTGGTAGATCAAATATGATGGCAGAATATAGTCTTAATGGTAAGACTTTTGGCAGTGTGGAGGATCAGAGGGATCTTGGGGTCGGAGTCCATATGACACACAAAGCTGCTGCGTAGGTTGACGCTGTGGTTAAGAAGGCATACAGTGTATTGGCCTTCATCAATCACGGGATTGAGTTCAAGAGCCGAGAGGTAATGTTGCAGCTAAATAGGACCCTGGTCAGACCCCACTTGGAGTACTGTGCTCAGTTCTGATCACCTCACTACAGGAAGGATGTGGAAACTATAGAAAGGCTGCAGAGGAGATTTACAAGGATGAAGGATGTTGTCTGGATTGGTGAGCATACCTTATGAGATTAGGATGAGTAAACTTGGCCTTTTCTCCTTGGAGCGAAGGAGGATGAGAGGTTACCTGATAGAGATATATAAGATGATGAGAGGCATTGATTGTGTGGATAGTCAGAGGTTTCTTCCCAAGGCTGAAATGGCTAACATGAGAGGATACAGTTTTAAGATGCTTGGAAGTAGGTACAGAGGAGATGTCAGAGGTAAGTTTTTTACGCAGAGAGTGGTGAGTGTGTGGAATGGGCTGCTGGTGAAGGTGGTGAAGGCGGATACAATAGGGCCTTTTAAGAGACTCCTGGATAGGTACATAGAGCTTAGAAAAATAGAGGGACATGAGTAACCTGAGGTAATTTCTAAAGTAAGGACATGTTCGGCACAGCATTGTGGGCCAAAGGGCCTGTATTGCGCTGTAGGTTTTCTATGATTCTATGTTTTCTAATATACAGTTATACACACCAATGGGTCCCTCTTCCCATTGCTACTATCATGGAGGAGGTACAAGAACCTGAAGACCGCATTCAGCATTTGAGGAACAGCCTCTTCCGCTCTGCCATCCGACTTCCGAGCAGTTCATAAACCTACAAACACTACCTCTCTTTACCTCTTTTGCACTATGCATTTTTGTTATTGTAAATTCTAGTCATTTGTTTTATCTGCATGTACTGGAGCTACAAAGTAACAGATTTCACAACTTCTGACAGTGAGAATAAACCTTGTTCTGGTTCTGAATCATTGTAGTTTTTACCTGTGCATACCATATCAAGTAGGCGTCAAGGATGCCAGCACAAACGTCTTTTGCCCTGTTTAAATCTCAGTTTCCCATTTTCTCCATGAGACCTGCCTTAGTTACAGTTATCGTTGCCAATTACTTTATTTATGCATCAGGTTTGCTAACTGGTCACATTTCCTTCTACAGGGTGGCATTTTAGCAGTAGAGTAGTGGTTGTCACAACACGTTAGAGCACCAAATGGAATATCAGGGTTCAATACTCTTCCCTATCTGTAAGGAGTTTGTATGTTCTCTCCATGACCATGGGGGTTTCCTCCAGGTGCTCAGGGTTCCTTCCTCTTTCCTAAGATGTACAAGTAGGATTAACAAGTTGTGACCATGTTACTTAGGTGCTAGAACTTGGGCTGCCCCCAGCACATCCCTTCTAATTTAATTTGATGCAAGAGACGCGTTTTACTTTATGTTTTGATACATGTGTGATAAGGCTAATCTCTTATATCTAGCTCATAACTCCGCACTTTCTGGATGATATTCATAGAGTATTGCAATGAAACAAAGAAATAGAAAGAGGATTGTGTTCACAGTGGAATTTCTGATGATACTTAATTCTGGAGGTTCCCTGCTTTATTATAATGATTAATGTGTGCGTTCATGTAACTTTGTAAACTCATCAAAATGTTCCAAGGCCTTTATACAATTAATTACTTTCCAAAGTGCTCTTACGCTTATAATGCAGGCAACCTCACAAAAGGTACACTGAGCATGGGCTGGTCAGACATTGTACATGCTAAATAGGAATTTTCTTCAGTCCAGAATCAGAATCAGGTTTATTATCTCTGGCATGTGATGTGAAATTTGGTAACTTAGCAGTAGCAGTTCAATACAATACATAATATAGAAGAGAGAAAAAAAAATAATAATAATAAGTAAGTAAATCAATTACAGTATACATATATTGAATAGATTAAAAATCATGTCAAAAACAGAAATATTGTATATTAAAAAAGAGGTAGTGTCCGATGGTTCAATGTCCATTTAGGAATCAGATGGCAGAGGGGAAGAAGCTGTTCCTGAATCGCTGAGTGTGTGCCTTCAGGCTTCTGTACCTCTTACCTGATGGTAACAGTGAGAAAAGGGAATGGCCCTGGGTGCTGGAGGTCCTTAATAATGGACGCTGCCTTTCTGAGACACTGCTCCCTGAAGACGTCTTGGGTACTTTGTAGGCTAGTACCCAAGATGGAGCTGAATAGATTTACAACCCCCTGCAGCTTCTTTTGGTCCTGTGCAGTAGCCCCTCCATACCAGACAGTGATGCAGCCTGTCAGAATGCTCTCCACAGTACAACTATAGAAGTTTTTGAGTGTATTTGTTGACATGCCAAATCTCTTCAAACTCCTAATGAACTATAACCACTGCCTTGCCTTCTTTATAACTACATCAATATGTTGGGAACAGGTTAGATCCTCAGAGATCTTGATACCCAAGACCTTGAAGCTGCTCACTCTCTCCATTTCTGATCCCTCTATGAGAATTGGTGTGTGTTCCTTCATCTTACCCTCTGGAAGTCCACAATCAGCTTTTTTGTCTTACGGATGTTGAGTGGCAGGTTGTTGCTGTGGCACCACTCCTCTAGTTGACGTATCTCACTCCTGTATGCCCTCTCGTCACCACTTAAGATTCTATCAACAATGGTTGTATCATCAGCAAATTTTTAGATGGTATCTGACCTATGCCTAGACACAGGGTCATGTGTATGTAGAGAGTAGAGCAGTGGGCTAAGCACACACCCCTGAGGTGCACCAGTGTTAATCGTCAGCGAGGAGGAGATGTTATCACCAATCCACACAGATTGTGGTCTTCCGGTTAGGAAGTTGAGGATCCAATTGCAGAGGGAGGTACGGAAGTCCAGGTTCTGCAACTTCTCAATCAGG
Organism: Hypanus sabinus; assembly: GCF_030144855.1. Classification (NCBI taxonomy): domain Eukaryota; kingdom Metazoa; phylum Chordata; class Chondrichthyes; order Myliobatiformes; family Dasyatidae; genus Hypanus; species Hypanus sabinus. Next base: position 24,053,489 of record NC_082708.1, read on the forward strand.
ATTGTGGGAATGATGGTACTAAATGCTAAGCTATAGTTGATGAACATAGGTATAGTCGGTGAGCATAGAGCATCCTGACATTGGTGTTTGTGTTGTCCAGTTGATCTAAAGCCATGTGGAGGGCCATTGGGATTGCCTCTGCCATTGACCTATTGTGGCATTAGGCAAATTGCAATGGGTCCAGGTCCTTGCTGAGGCAGGAGTTCAGTCTAGTCATGACAAATCAGTTAGATGTATGTATTGTAATTAACTTTATATTTCATTGTTTTGAGACACAATAATTTACTAATATTGAAGCAGCTAACATGGAAATGCAACAGAAGAGCACAAGGCAGCTGCCAGTCTTTATGTTCATTGCACACTCAAGAATCGATTACCTCTGAATCTGTTGGTAGATAGATAACATTCTATTCCATTCATCTGGTCTCATTTGTGCAATGGGCCAACTATGAACAAAAAATAAACTGCTGCACGTACTCAACCAGCCAAGCAGATATAATCTGTAGGGAAAAATAAAGCTTTCTTGAAGAGCAGAAGAGCAGTGAGAAGGAATTCTCAGAACTCCCATCAAAAAGAGAACTTCTTCAAAGAGTGCATATCCTGAAGAGAATCCGCATTGGAGCAGAAATGAGGTGACACAAAAGATTGAAGATGAATCAGAATCTAAATCAGTTTATTTTTACTGTAAGTTAAAAAAATAAGGCCAAAGACAATAAGATATAGGATTAGAATTAGACTACTTGTTCCAACCTATCAACCTCCACTTTAAATATACCCGATGACTTGGCCTCCACGGCCGTCTGTAGCAATGAATTCCATAGATGCACCTCCCTCTGACTAAAGGAATTCCTCTTCAATTCAGTTCTAAATAAACATCCCTCCGTTCTGACGTTTTGCCGCTGATTCTAGACTCTCTCTCTATAGGAAACATTCTGTCCATGTCCAGTCTATCTAGGCCTTTCAATATTTGATAGGCTTCAATAAAATCAGACAGACAGACAGACAGACAGACAGACAGACAGACAGACCCCATCATTCTTCTAAGATGCAGACTACTTGTATCACGTAAGAGTTTGGAGAAAAAGGGAAGAGGCTTTTATTGAATATCAGGTGTTTAATTACTGATGCTTTACAATAGTTAAACTAAGCTAAAAATGTTTTGTTGATGATTATCATTTATACTCTGTGTCGATGGCTTCTCGCTTCAGTGTCTAACAATCATCAGCCAGCATTGATGGATTCTATTTGCCCTGATACAGTTCCTGATGACTGCAATGACCTGGTGAAACCCTTCAGCATGCTCTTCACTGACAGTACGATGGTGTGTGACAGGGAAATTTCATGGTGATTTTCATGATCAATAGCCCAAAATCCATAAGATGCACGCAAAGTATCTGGGAAGCAAAATCTTTGTTGTCCAGTGTTATGAGGCAGTATTCATAGACCATTCTGATGGCAGGGGGCATTAATCTGTTTTTAAAATGCTAAATGTGGGCGCTCAGGCCCCTGTATCTCCTCCACTATTGTGATAAGCAAAGAGGGTATGTCCAGAGTAGTGATGCTCTCTTCTTGAGGCACTGTCTTTTGCAGATTTTGCCTGTGATGGAACCGGCTGAGTCTACAATATCTTGCATCGTGTATTGGAGGCTCCATATTAGTCAGTATGCAACCAGTCAGAATGCTCTGCATGGTATATCCAAAGAAATTTGTAAGTATCTTTAGTGACCTACCAAATCTCAAATTCCAGATGAAGCAGAGCCACTTCTTTGTGATTGCATCAATGTATTGGGCCCAGGATAGATCCTCTCAGATGCTGATGCCCAGGAACTTGAAGCTGCTCGCCCATTCCACCAATGACCCCTCAATAAGTACTGTTGTGAGTTTTTTCGTCTTCCCTCCCTGAAGTCCATGACTCCTTGGTCTTGTTGATGTTGACTGCGGGTAGGCATCAACAGCCAATCCATCTCACCTTCTTGTCACTGTCTGAGATTCTACCAACAATAGTGTCACTGGTGAATTTGGAGACTGTGCATCAGCCATGCAGTCATACTGGAATCTGGAGCAATAATGAACTGCAGGAAGGGACAAACCGCATTTGTGATCCCTCTGAACTCTTCCTGATCTTATCATAGATAATAGAAGCAAACACATCATGCTTCCAGGCTTATCAGCCTACTGATTCCAGCTTGAATTTCATAATGAATAACTTAAAAAGCAGATCTTATGTGCAGCCTTTGTGACCAAAGGGAGGATAGAAATTTAAAATAACTTCCTCCCCCTTCTTCTCTAACAAACATCATTATCTGCTAAGAATGTAAAGAATATCCTTTGTAACAGACGTTCTCATGATCGGTCCAGTGAACTCGGCCTTCTCTCCTTGGAGCGATGGAGGGTGAGAGGTGACCTGATAGAGGTGTATAAGATGATGAGAGGCATTGATTGTGAGGATAGTCAGAGTCTCATTCCAAGGGCTGAAATGGCTAACACGAGGGGGCATAGTTTTAAGGTGCTTGCAAGTAACAACAGAGGAAATGTCAGGGATAAGTTTTTCACACAGAGAGTGGTGGGTGCGTGGAATACATTGCCGGTGACGGTGGTACAGACAGATACAATAGGATCTTTTAAGAGACTCTTAGATAGGTACATGGAACTTAGAAAAATAGAGGGCTATGCAATGGGGAAATTCTAGGCAGCTTCTAGAGTAGATTACATGGTCAGCACAGCATTATAGGCCAAAAGACTTGTAATGTGCTGGAGATTTCTATTGTCTATGACTATATGTTCAACACAATTTGCAAGTACCACTCTCTCCCCTCACAGGGAAAAGAAATCACTTCCAGCATTAAGCATTTGGACATTTTCACTTGTATGAACTACCAGAAGTAAATTTAAATTTGTTTGAAGCAAGCAATTAGATTTTTTTTAGAAAGGAAGACTTTTGCTTTGCTGATGCACAATATTGAGTCATTGTAACAACTAATAGACTAATTTTGAAGTGCAGCCACTACCTTTAAGGGCTAAATGAGACCACCTGCTTGTTCAAGAGCAGCAAACTTAGGATGGCATGATGGTTTAACAAATAGTGCATTTGCTTTAGAATGCCGGCTTTCATAAATTGGGCTTCAATTCCTACCATTGTCTGTAAGGAGTATAAACGTTCTCTCCATGATCCCATGAGATTCCTCCAGGTTCTCCATTTCTTCCTGCATTACAAAGACGTGTAGTTAGGGTTAGCAGGTTGTGAGCATGCTATATTGGTTCTAGAAGCATTGCGATACATATGGACAGCCTAGAACAATCTTAGTTGAATTGAGTTCACAGAAACAACGCATTTCACTGTATATTTCAATACTTTGACGTACATGTGACTAATAAAGCTAAACTAATCAATATAATGAATAACTAAGATATTTATTGTTGGTGACCTTGCTCTGTGGAGGAATGTTGACCCAACAACTGAGTGAATTTCTTGTTCAACTTCACAAACTACACATCCAGCCAAATATACAGAGGTGGTTTCAAATTAAAGAGGTAGAAAAGAAATGACGCAGTTTGTTTGCTTGTACAACAGCAAGGTATTTTAAGTGTCTACTTCTTATTGTAATTTATAGTACTTTTATGTATTGCACTTACTTGGTGCCATAAAACAACAAATTTCATTATATATATCAATGATATGAAACGTTATTCTGATTCTGGAGAGAATTCTGATTGGTTGCAACCCAGCCTGGTATGGAGTCTCCAATGCAGAGGATCACAAGAGGATGCAAAGGGCTGTAGACTCAGTCATCTCCATCAGGGACATAACTCCCCAAACATCAAGGACATCTTCAAGAGATGGTGGCTCAAGAAGGCAGCAGCCATTATTAAGGACCCTCACCACCTACTAGTTTAAATCTCCAGGGAGGAGCTACAGGAGCTTGAAGACACACACTCAGTGATTCGGGAACAGCTTCTTCTCTTCCATCATCAGATTTCTGAATGTTCCATGAACCCGTGAACACCAATTTATTATTCTTTTTCTTTGCACTATTTACTTATTTTGTAATTGCATGTCTTTATACTATCCTGCTGCCACAAACCAACAACTTTCACATCATATACAATGGTAATAATAAAGCTGATTCTGAAACTGATTGTGATTCTAAAAGGAGGAATCAATTTCAGTACTCAAAACAATAATTGGATAAACATTTAAAAAGGAAAAAATTGTAAAGTTATATTCAAAAGAACAGGTGATTGAATTAATTGCAGAATCCACAAATAGCTGACAAAGACCTGGTGGGTGGTAGGGCCTTCTTCTGTGCGGTAACTTAATCCGATTCTCTTAATTTGCCACAGGAGGTCCATATTTATAAAAGCCTACTATCTTCCACCTGTTCTTCACAAGCGCTGAATATCCATCACATATAAATAAAACTATCCAGTAACCAATTAACACCACTCCACAGTGCTAAAACATGTCTCTCACAAACACCTTATAATAACCCACCTGCTGCTATATAAGCCCATAAGATTAAGGAGCAGAATTAAGCCTTTTGGCCCATTGGACTGCTCCGCCATTCCATCAGAGCTGATTTATCATCCCTCTCAAATCCATCCTCTTGCCTTTTCCTTGTAACCTTTGATACCCTTGCTAATCAAGAACTATCAGCTTCAGCTCTAAATATACCCAGTCACTTAGCCTCTACAGCCATCTGCGGCAATAAATTCCACAGATTCAACACCCTCTGACAAAGGAAATTCCTCCTCATCTCTGTTCTAATGCATCTTTCCTAACCTAACCCTTTTGACTACATTTCCTCTAACTCATTGTTCCACCAGTACTGGCCAGGAATTGGAAATGGTTTATGATTGTCACACGTACTGAAATATAGTGAATAGCTTGCCTTGTGTACAGATGTTCAGATCATTATAGTAGCTTTGAGTTAGAACAAGGCAAAACAATAACAAAATAGAATAAAGTATAATTTTAAAGTGATTGGAGGAAAGTATGGTGGGGGGGGGAAGAATGGTATTTTTGTTACATAGAGAGTGGTAGGTGCATAGCATGCGCTGCCAGGTTTATGCTAGAAGCAGATATACTTATTACTAACTTATATGTATTAAGAAACTCTTAAATCGGCACATGGATGACTGAAAAGTGGAGGGCTATGTAAGAGAGAAGGGTTTAAAGGTCAGCATAACATTGTGGGTGAAGGGCCTGTACTGTGCTGTGTTCTATGTTTTATGTACCATAAAGTGTAAAGGTGACAGAGAATGCGCAGTGGAAGTAAACAATAACATGTGATCTCATAACAACGTAGGTTGTAAAGTCAAAATCCATCTTATCGACCGTTTTATTCTCATGTGACAGCTGTGCTCGAGCCTGGTGTTACATGCTTTCAGAATTCTGTACCTCTTGCCTGATGGAAGAGTAGAGAAAAGCGGAAACGGGTGTCCGAAGGTAACGTAGGTCTCTTGGACGACAAGAAGGAGGGAACTAATATTGTGTAATGCAGAAATGGCCACTATTTGAACCACTATTTTGTGTCAGTCTTCAGGTAGAGGACGCGTCTGACGCACCAAACACAGATGAGATGTTTGCAATGGGAGCTCAAGGCCCTGACACACCCGGAATCATTAAAGAGGTAGTGCTGAGCAAACTAGAGGGCCTAAAGACAGATAAGTCCCCTCTCCTGATGGGATGCTTCCAGGGGAACTGGGTGAAAGGGTGGCAATTATAGTAGACCAGTGTGTGATAAAATTACCAAACTTCTCTGGATTCTGCACAGGTCACAGCAGACTCTAAGATGGCGAGTGTCACATCATTGCTTAAAAAAGGATGTGGACAAAAGCTACATAACTATAGACCAGATGGCTTAATAGCTGATTTTTCTAACTATCGGTAATTGCCCTCCCCCTGTCCTCACCATTCCACATTCCTGTTTCCCTTTCTCACCTTATCTCCTTACCTGTTTCTGGTGCTGTTCTCCCTTCCCTTTCTTCCTGGTCTTCTACCCTTCCTGTCAGATTCCCTGTTCTCCAGCCCTTACATCTCTTTCACCAATCAACTTCCCAGCTCTTTATTTCTCCCCTCCCCCCTCCCGGTTTCTCCTATCACCTACCGCATAGTACTTCTTCCTCCTCTCCCCTCACCTTCTTACTCTGCCTTTTCATCCCTTTTTTTTCCAATTCTGATGAAGAGTCTTGGTCCAAAACATCGACTGTCTGCTCTCTTCCATCGATGTTTTCTGGCCTGCTGAGTTCCTCCAACATTTCATGTGTGTAGTTTAATGTCAAGAGTCAGGAAAATACTTGAGGCATTCATTAAACAACAAATAGCAACACATAAGTTCTGAAATGGTTCTGCCAGGAAGGTCAGGGTCCTGCTTGACAAGCTTAATAAAGTTCTTAGAGAAAAGAAAAATTGTAGTGGATAGAGAGGAACAAATATTGTATATGTGGATTTCCAAAAGGTGCTGCATTAAGGAATTATGCAGAAGATAAGGAGATATGGGATAGCCAGTCACGTATTAGCATTGATAGAGGATTAGTTAACTAATAGAAGGGAGAGAGTTGAGATAAATGGATGTTTTTCTGGCCAACAATCAGTGGTGAGCAACTTCTCACAGGAGCCAGAACTGGATCTACAATTCTTCACTATATATATTAATGATTTGGAAGAATGGGACCAAGTGCAGTGCATCAACGTTTGCCGATGTCACTAAAATTAAGAGGATGCAGAGTGCTTGCAGAGAGATTTAGTAAATGGGCAAGGGTCTGGCAGATAGAGTATGAGGCTGGTAATTGCGTGGCCATCCACTTTGAAAGGAAAAATAGAAGATCAGATTGCTATTTAAATGGTAAATGCTGCTTTACAGTGGCACTTGTGAATGCCAGAACATGAATCACAAATGCAACAGGATTTCAATGAGGAAAATGGAATCTTAGCTTTCATTATTACAGGGATTGAATTTAAGAGCAGGGACATTATGCTGCAAATGTGAAGGATACTGGTTTGGAGTACTGCATGCTGTTCTGGTCTCCTTACCTGAGATAAGATGTACTGGCTTTGGAGGTGGTACAGAGGTGGTTTACTGGGTTTGTTCTGGAGTTGAGGGAATTAGCCTGTGAGGAGAGACGATAGTAGAAAGCAGCCATCGATCCCAGGGGTTCTTGGGTTTGCACCTCTGGTGGACTGTGTCCTCTCCAGGGTGCAAGCCTGGACGAGAAGATTTGAAGAACCGGCTGTTACCCATGAACATCTCTGATGTAGCCCAAGGGAAGGGCAAGCACCGATACAGCTTGACACTCGTGTTGTCACAGAGGTTGCCAGAGTGAAACATCAAACTTGCTTAGGGACCCCAGCTCCAGATTTCTTCCTCAGGGTTTACTCTCGAAGCCCTTCCCATGGGTGGGTATGGCCGCAAGGCAGAGGAAATTTAAAATCAGAGTTTTCCTTCTCCTAGGTGGGCTGCTGTCCAAAGCTGACCAGCCCCACCTGCCCAAAGGATTGTACTCACTAGAATTCAGAAGAATGAGAGGAGATCTTATGGAAACTCATAGAATTATAAACAGGATAGATAAGATAGAGGCAGGAAAGTTGTACTGGTAGGTGAGACTAGAACTAAGGGACATAGCCTCAAGATTCAGGACAGAGATGAGGAGAAATTGTTTTTCCCAGTGGGTTGTGAATCTGTGGAATTCTCTGTCCCAGAAAGAAGTAGGGGCTACCTTATTTAATATGTTTAAGACACAGATAGATTTTTCCACAGCTGAGGAATTAAGGATCATGGAGAAAGGCAGAGTAGAGCAGAGTTCATAACCAGATCAGCAATGATGTCATTGAATGCTGGAGCAAGGTTACCAGGCCAAATGGCCTACTCCTGCTCCCATTTCTTCTGTTCTTAAGCAACTTGGAGAATACCCCACATGCAGGAGGAAAATGAAAGAATTCTATGCATACATAATTAGGGACATCATTTTGTTTGCCCAACGCCAGTTTTGTTTGCAAAACAAATTTCACTGCCAAAGCTACAGCAAAGTAATGTTCTACCCAATCAATTAAAACAACACAAAACTAAATCTGGATGGATATCAAGATTTTTTTGTCCAAGATTACATAACATAGCCAATCAAAGCAGTATTCTACAGAATTACATTGAGCAGTTTAGCTCTCAGTTGTGGCTAAATGCACAGCTTTCTTTACTCTGAGCAGATTCAAGGCTCTCTCCAGAGATCTGAATGGACCGATCTTTGCTGACTCTACAGAAAGTTATTAGAGAAGTACTTCATTGTTGGACATAAATGATTTTGGATGAGACACCCATCCCCCTTCCACTCTAAAAATCATCTTGTATTGTTTGAAACAGAAAAAGGATGGGATACCCAATGGCCTAAACAACATTTATCCCAAGACATTGACAAAAAAGTAAGAAAATGCAAAAAGTACTAATTTGGTGAGTCTGGACATGTGGAGGCAGGAGCAAATTTAATGCTTACAGTTGATGACATTTCATTTTTTGTTAGCTTTTACTTCAGACTTCCAACATCTGTGATACTTTGACTGTTGGTATCTTGCTAAATTCCAATTATCAGGAGATCATCACACAATTAATTGTAGGATCTATCTGGGAACTGGTTGGCTGTAGTTTTCTTATATTATGACCATGACCTCTTTTCAGTAGGGTCTGATTGGCTGCATGGGATTTTAGGACATCCCACAGACCCTATATAAATGCAGGGTTTATTAATTCTGCATTCCTAATTTACAGAAGGAACTAATCCCCCCTGTGGAGAGCTGAAGTACTGCAAGCCTATTTAGACAGCCCTCAGACCAGCAACAGTACTAGTTATGAAACAACTGAAGTCAGCATTCTGTTAACTTTAATAGCATAGAGTTCTTCGTTAATGGAAAGGTCCAAGTGTGATATAAACACTGAAAATGAGCGAAAAGCCCAACAAGACCTTTGATGCAGAGACCTCACATGAAGCATCAGGAGATTGTGGATTGTTAAATAAGTGCTTTGTACTGAGAGTTACAAGTAAGTTAATGAAATGAGTAGAACCGATTCAATGGACATTGGAAAATTAGAAAATGTTGCTTCTCATGCTGATGTATTGCTGTACTGCTAGATCCAGTTCAAACTGAATCATCAGTCTCACTGAAGACATGACCGTGGTTAGCCTCATCAACAACAATGATGACACAGTGTACAGAGAGAAGGTAGAGTGGCTGGTACAATGGTGTGAAGACAACAACTTGAGTCTCAAAGCGGACAAGGCCAAAGGGATGATTGCGGTCTTTGGGAAGGTGCAGGCTGACCATTCCTCACTACAAATACACGGCTTCTCTGCGGAGAGGGTTAGGAGCGCTGAGGTTCTGGGAGTGCACACAACGGACACTCTCACCTGGTCCTTCAATGCCACATCTTTCCTCAAAAAGGCACTGTAGCATCTCCACTACCTAAGAAGATTGAGGTGAGTGAGGCCTACCTCCTGATTTTAGCCAATGTTTACAGGAGCATCACTGAAAGTGGCCAGATCAGCGACGGGAATTGCAAGGCAACTGACCACAACTCCGGACAATGGATTGCGAAGACGGCTGAGGGGATCATCGGGGTCTCTTTCCCACCCATTAGAGATATTCGTCAGGAGCACTGCATACACATGATCCTTAGCATTGTCAGTGATGCCTCCCATCCGTCCAACAATATCTTTGACCTGCTAACATCAGGCAGGAGGCTCCATAGCTTTATGATAACAACTGTTAGGATGGGAAACAGGATCTACCCCCAGGCTGTGAGACTGCTGAGCTCTAAGCCACCACCCAGGTCTCATCACGTATGAAGTGCCAGTAGCATTATACTGTTTACTTTTAAACTTCTAATGTATATGCACCTTATTATTAATTTATTTGTGGTAATACAGTGTCATGTTTGTGAGAAATGTGTACTGTGTTGTGCATCACAGTCCGGAGGAGTGTTGTCTCATTTGGTGTATCCATGTGTACATACAGTTGAATGACAATAAATTTGAATTGAACTTGCGTTGAAGTGAAAAGGAATGGTGTTTTGTGCAGTTTCTAACATATGCAAACAGTGAAAAACCTAGGTAGCAGACTGAAAGTCAGAATTATTTTTAGAGATGATTGAATATTTACCAAATAGTTTGCGTATTAAAAGTTCCATAGAGTCTCTGAAATGGTCAACATGAAAGATTGAGCTGGAACAATGATTGGTATTGGTGTTGAGGCCATGTTGTCACTATTGCATGGTTACCAGGGTTTCTACCAAGCTCTGAATGAGAAACTAGAAGGTATAAACCGCACTATCTGCTGCAGGACAGAAGGACTGTGAGTAAATCAGAAAAGAACCTCTCTTACCCAATGTGAGGCCACCAGGTCTGTCACTATCCACAATGAAGAAGCTGTTCACCTCTCCAACAGTTGTTGAGATACCGAGTGAAATGCCAACCTTTTAATCTACTCCAAAATTAATCTAACCCTTCCCTTCCTTCCACATAGCTCACCATTGTTCTTTTATTCATATGCCTATCTAAGAGTGTCTTAAATCTCCCTAATGTATCTACCTTGCGGTGTATTCCACTACCACTAGCATTCTCTGGGCAAAAATACTTTCCACTATGTAAAAAACATCCTCCCTATACCTTGCTCCAACAATCTTCAAAATTATGCCCTCTCATATTAGCCATTCCTGCCCTGGAAAAAAGCCACTGTCTGTCCACTGTTCCTATACTTCCCATCATCTTGTAAACCATTATGAAGTCATCTCTCATTCTCCTTCACTCCCTGCTCGCTCGACCTGTTAATACTTTAAATATGTAGATGTAAGGACCCTGCGCATACCGAACCTCCAAAATTATATCTAATCAGCAACGGAATGATAAAGGTGCAAGGCAAATACAGATTCTGGTAGTCAGATATCAAGATGAAAATAGACAAAGTTTCAAACAGGTGAAGTAAACAACAAATTGGGAAACCTCAGCAGGTCAGGCAACAGCTATGGAGGGAAAGTAATTAGGATCTTGCATCTAGACTGATATTAAACAGGAGACAGTGTAGCAGTTAGCGCAACAGGACTATAGCTCGGGGAGCTCTGGAACTTGGAGTTCAATTCTGCTGCTGTTCTGTGAAGAGTTTCTTTACATCCTCCCCGTGGAATGCATGGATTTTCTCCAGGATCTCTGGTTTCCTTCAGCAGACTAAAGACGGATTGGGTAAGTTAATTGGCCATTGAAAGTTGATCTCTGATTAGATTAGGTTTATTCGGGATTGTCGAGGATTGGACGGCACAGTTTGAAGCACTAGAAGAGGCAACTCCATGCCTCTTATTTACTTAGAGATAAAGTAAATAATAGGTGAAGGAGGGCTGGAGCAAGAGCTGCCAAGTGATTGATGGACTAAGGTGTGGAGGTGGATAGAGGAGGGGAGAATGGAAATAGCTGAGAGGTGATAGGTGAAGATGACAAAATGGCCGAAAATGATGGAACCTGACTGGAGAGGAGGATGAAGCATGGAATCGAGTAAAAGTGTTGGGGAGGCCAATGTGGTCAGTGGAAGAGAGGAACCAGTGTGAAGAATGTGTGGGTGAAGGACGAATGGAATCGGTGGAGGACTGTAAATAAACAGCGTGACGGAGACAGGGGTGGGTGTAGGAGGAACTGGGTAGTTCAGGAAAAGAGCGCAACAGGACAGAGAGGGAACAGTTCACCTAAATTTTGAAGAATTCGATATTAGTGTCCAGATGAAGGGTCTTGACCTGAATGGTTAACTGTCCATTTCCCTTTACAGATCCTACCTGACCCTCTGAGCTTGACCCGGTATCTTGTCTTCCAATAGCTCCAGATCCAGCATCTGCAAGCTTGGATGTCTCCAAAGTTATGAACAGTTAGGTCTTGGTAGAACGCTATCCACTTAACTGATTTCACCATTTATTCAAGATAAATCCCCAGGTCTCTAAGAAGTAATTTTGCATGGTATCCATTAATTTATACAAGGCTGCTGTAGTATTTTATATGGATCGATTACACATCATTTCTGCAAAACTTACATTGGCTCCCAGGCAAAATGTGTTGGGCCCATACAGATTTTTTCTGCTGCTGCTGCCTCTATGTATGGCTTCATTTTACCCCTGGGCTAAACGCAGTTACAAAAGTAACACATGATACTTAATCGGTGTGTGAGAATAATGGGTAGACATAGATCATTCTCAAAGCTCTGGAGACTACGTAATAAACCTCAGAGAAAAAAGGAGTCATAAAGTATAAAGAATGCTAACAAGGAATTGATGATTATCAGAATCTAACAGAGAATGCATTGTCAGAAAGAAGAGCACTATTTGAAAATATGCTGTCAATACTAATTAAATTCATGCTCACAATTTAATTACATAACTTCCAGCAAACAGTGTATGGGTCCTCCCTGGATTATCACCATGGGGCACTGGTCAGGAAGGCAATGCCCATCATCAGAAATCCCCACCATCTGAGCCATGCCTTTTTCTCCATCGAGCAGAAGGTATAGAACCCTGAGGGTCAAAGTTGCAGATTCAAGAACTGCTGCTTCCCTTTAGCCTACAGACACAAATGCTGGAGAAACTTAGCAAGTCAGGCAGCATCTATGGAGGGTAATAAATAGTCGATGTTTTGGGTCCAGACCCTTTATTAGGACTAGAGCGGTTAAGATCACAGATGGAGAGCAGTGAGAGAGGGTCTCATTGAACTCCTGTTGAAGAGAACATTTAAACGTCTTCAGGGTAGGCATACCTCAAAGAGTCTTCATAGTGGATCATCAAATCCCTTCAACTATTCAGTTCTTGAACCAATCTGCACAACCCCTTATTACTCTCTCAGTATAGCATCACTATAATCACTTTGACTACTTTGCACTACAATAGAATCTGACTTCTTTTTAGTCATAATTGTATCTTTTTCTTGCTTAAAATTGTGCATAATTTATGTATTTTTTTTTAATGCTGTGTAATTGATGCTATGACCCTGTGATTCTCATGCGAGTACATACCTTGTATTTGCCCATCTGACAAGAAGCTCAATTTTGACTCTACAGCAGGGTTCCATTCCTGTGAGCTCTTTGTAGCCCAAAGCTTCATGTCAGAGATGCCACCGCAGGCTGAGTTCCCACACAGTGTAAGATTAACCTGCAGCCCTTCAGTAGGCGGCAAATCCATCAGTTGGTTTCCAAATGTTCATTTATATGTATTGATGGAGATTGAAGGCTGGGAAGAACCCATGCATAATATGTCACTGTCATCCATCCCTTCACATTCTCTGTAAACTCTAGAGACTGGTGTGTGTGAAAATCCTACAAGATCAACAGTTTCTCAAGCCTCACCAATTGCCACTACCAATCATTCCATGGTCAAAAGCACTTAGGTCATACTTCTTCTATTCTGATATTTGGTCTGAACAACAGCCAAACCAGTTGACCACATCTGTGTGCTTTTATGCATTGAGTTGCCTGCCATCACTGCCTGGTTCGGGAATTGCACCACCTCAGATCGCAAGACCCTGCAGCGGATAGTGAGGTCAGCTGAGAAGATCATCGGGGTCTCCCGTCCCACTGTTACAGACATTTCACCACATGCTGCACCCGCAAAGCTAACAGCATTGTGAAGGACCCCACGCACCGCTCACACAAACTCTTCTCCCTCCTGCCATCCAGCAAAAAGTACCGAAGCATTCGGGCTCTCACGACCAGACTATGTAACAGTTTCTTCCCCCAAGCCATCAGACTCCTCAATACTCAGAGTCTAGACTAACATCTACATTATTTATTATTATATTGTAATTTGTCCACTACGGTGCCTATTGTCTTGTTTATTAATTATTGTACTGTCCTGCACTGTTTTGTGCACTTTATGTAGTCCTGTGCAGGTCTGTAGTCTAGTGTAGTTTTTATGTTGTTTTACGTAGTCTAGGGTAGCCTTGTGCTGTCTCACATAGTCTAGTGTAGTTTTGTGTTGTTTCATGTAGCACCAGGGTCCTGGAGGAACGTTGTTTTGTTTTTACTGTGTACTGTACCAGCAGTTTATGATCAAAGTGACAATAAACTTGACTTGACTTGCCACATGATTGGCTGATTAGATATTTACATTAACAAGCAGATGTACAGGTGTACCTAATAAAGTGGCCACTGTGTGCAGTGTAGCCACTACTCAAAAGTTAGATAAAATTTGTTTACTCTACCTACATCTTTATGTGACACATACACTTCTTGTTAACTGATTACATGAAGCTACTTGTCATTACTTCATAAAATATGTGAGTAAATAAAGTCTTTGTCATTGAACACAGAAGAACTGTATAAGAAGGATTGCTTCAAGTTGTGAGTGTGGCAGACTGTCAGGAATATGGAGGTATCAAAACACAATTGAAAATTTGAATTTTAGAACAGAGGATGGGAATCCACCAAGTTATTGCAGGAACACCCAGGGCTACTAGACAAGGAGAAGATATGTTATTTTTGCATGTGTCAATTCACCACTGAGGGAGTTTAGACTAAAACCTCTTAAGATTACCTGAGGTTTGGAGATCTCCTTCATGAAGATGTATCCAATCATTGACTCATACATATTTCTTCCTTGTATAAAATTGTTTGTTACATCCTCAGGAGAGTCGAGGATGGACAGATCTTTTACCACGAGCCATTATATGATTGCAACATATAAGATTATTAAGGGATTGGACAAGATAGAGGCAGGAAATATGTTCCAGATGCTGAGAGAGTCCAGTACCAGAGGGCATGGTTTAAGAATAAGAGGTAGGTCATTTAGGACAGAGTTAAGGAAAAACCTTCTCCCAGAGAGTTGTGGGGATCTGGAATGCACTGCCTCGGAAGGCAGTGGAGGCCAATTCTCTGGATGTTTTCAAGAAGGAGCTAGATAGGTATCTTATGGATAGGGGAATCAAGGGATATGGGGACAAGGCAGGAACCGGGTATTGATAGTAGATGATCAGCCGTGATCTCAGAATGGCAGTGCAGGCTCGAAGGGCCGAATGTTCTACTTCTGCACCTATTGTCTATTGTCTATTATTGTTTCGTCCATTGGATCCCAAATCCAAATTCATTCCAATCTAAGATCTTTAACCATGCTTTGGTTTCTCAAGATTTAACTACTTGTTTGATACCTTTGATGGCCTGACTTGCTCTACCTTCCACAGTCCTCCACTTTGTAAGGCCATGCGAGTATTCCCCATTGCCCTGAACCTGAGCCTCAGTGTAACCCTTTGCTTCCTTTTGTTAAGATTCGAATTAGAATTGGTTTATTATTGTCTCATGTGCCAAGGTAGAGTGAAAAGCTTGATTGGCATACTGTTCATACAGATCAGTTCATGACAGGGTGTACTGACAAAATAATAATAGAAAGCAGAATAAAGTGCTACAACTATGCAGAAATTGCACTTCTGTTAGACAATGAGAAAGAGAGAGCCAGTCTGAGATACCAAGGTAGCTGGTTTGAGGACCATAGTATTGATGGACTCTGGATAGGGGTTTCTTTTGGGGAGGCTTCTGCTGTTGCTGCATAGGAGGGGGTGAGCGGGGTCAGTGCTTCTGCTGGTGCAAGTGGAGATGGGGGAGTTGATGCCTTTGCTGCTAATTCAGCAAGGGAAGGGGAAGGAGCTTCAGGGCTTCATTGTTTCTATCATTCATTCTATGGATTCTTGTTTTGTGGATGTCTATGAATTTTGGGTTGTCTACCGTATACCTTTCCAATATTAAATTAACTTCTGCACCTTTTGAACAGTAAAGTGAAAGTTCATAGCAAGTTAGATTGTGAGGTCAAGTGTCCATTTTATTATACTAGGGAACCAGTCAATTGTTTTACAACAATGGGATAGAAGCTGTCCTAGAGACTGGTGGTATATGCTTTTAAGCTTTTATATCTTCTGATTGATGGAAGAGTGAAGACATAATGTCCAGAATTAGTGGATACATAATGTCCAGAATCTTTGATGATGCTGGCTATTTTACTGAGACAGCAAAAAATAGAGACTGAGTCCTTGAAGAGGTGGCTGGTTTCCATGATTTGCTGAGCTGTATCCATAACTAGCAGTTTCTAGTGGTCACAGGCAGAAGCAGTCCATGATGCATCCAGATAGGATTGTTTCTATGGCACATCAATAAAAATTGGTTGAGAGTCAGTGGGGACATGCCAAATTTCTTCACTCTCCTGAGGAAGTACAGGCATTGGTGACCTTTTCTTGGCTGTAAGCTCTGAGCTCTGAAACTATTGTCCTAAGCCTGTCAGTCTCTATTTACTCCTTTAAAATTCTCCTCCAAAGTGAGAAATGCTTTAGGATGCTTCGCTCCAGTAATGAGGCAGGTGTGCTCTGAGTTCAGTTCTTGCACTTCTCTCCATGCTATATTTATCACTATAGTGCCACTCTAAATAGATCAAAATACATCCCAAAAAACTTACCTGTAAATTATGGTTGAAAGTCAAACCAGGCTTCAACAGTATCCCGCTAATAACAATGCACTCCATGGAACATAACCAATTATAATAAACTTATGCAATAAAACTAGTGGAAAGAAAAAAAATAACAATGAGAGCATAGGATATAATGCACTGAGTTACAATATGCCCCTTGATATAATGTGGCTCTTGCTAAGAACTCACGTACCACTCATCACCCATTATATAACCATTTCTTCAAAGCATATCATTGCCTATTCATTACACAGAGTGCCTGACAGCCTAGCTCACAAATTCCTTCTCCCCTCAACCTCTCCGTCAAACTATACAGCAATCAGGCAGTGAGTGCTGCCATGGAAACTGAAAGCTCTTAAACCAATATTCCGAGGCTCATTTTAACCTTTTCTACTTACTGAAGTCATGCATGTTCTGCTGCACATTGTAGTCTCTCCACTCTAATAACTCTAAAATGATTTTAAAAACCAGGCCCAAATGATGATCAAATGAAACAAGTTTTAAATTAATACTGGATGTGTTGTGGTAAAAAAAACAGGGGAGCTTTAGCTCAAGCTCCCACTTCACTGACAAAAGTGAGGCGAAGATACTGGATTGGTTCATATTGTCACGTGTACCAAGATACAGTGGAAAGCTGGTCTTCCATAGTGTTCATACAGATCAAATACTGATCACAGTGTATTGAGGTAAAACAATACAATGCAGAATAAAGTGTAAAGGCTACAGGAAAAGTGCAGTGCAGGGAAACGATAAGGTGCAAGATCCAGGGTAGATTGTGAGGTCAAGATTCCCTCTTATCATACAAGAGGTCCGCCTTGCGGAATAACGTCCAGGTCATGGACACAGGGAGCAAGTTCCTCCTTGTTGGGTTACTAATACTCCGGAGCATGGTTTCAGAATAAGAGGTTGCTTATTTAATATGGAGGCAAGAAGGAATTTCTTTTCTAAATATGCCATGAAAGTTTGGAGTTTACTTTCTCAAAGAGCTGTGAAAGCAGAGGGGACAGAAGAGACTATGGATGCTGGAATGTGGAGCAACAACCTATCAACTGGAGAAACTCAGTGTGTTGAGCACCTCTGTAGGAGAACAGGAACTGTTGACATTTCAGTTCAAAAGCCTCCATTGGGTCTGAGTGTGGAGAGGGGAACAGTCAGTGTAAAGAGCACAAAGGTGAGTGGGGATCCAGGAGTCTGAAATGGTTGGGTGGCTGAGGAGGACTGCTTTAAACTGACCATGCTGGACAGCAAAGATTTTGCTTCCTGAATATTTGTGGGTACTGTATATCTTATGGATTCTGTGCTGCTGATCATGAAAATCACCAGGAAATTTCCCTATTACACACCATTTTTTAAAATTGCCTATATTTGTTATTTTAATTCATAATTCAAATCAGAATAACTGATGCCAAAATTAAGCAAGATGTTTTTGTTGGTCCACAAATCCAATAGGCTATCAGTGACAGGCAATTTGAAGAACTTTTAGGGGGACTGGAGAAAAATCACATGAAAAGCATTCAAACGTGGTGCTGAAAATTTTCTTGGCAACTACAGAGAACCAAACTACAGGCAGCTGGTTGACAACATGCTTCAAGCACACTAAACCATGAAGTGCAACATGTCACTAAAGATTCGTTTTCTGCATTCCCATTTAGACTTCTTCCCTGCAAGTATTGGCACCGTCAGTGACGAGCATGGTAGAAGCCTTCACCAGGACATAGAGGTCTTGGAGAAAATGATATCAGGACAATTGGAATCCATCAATGCTGGCTGATTGATGTTGGACACAAACAAGAAGCCCCAGACACTGAGCACAAATGAAAATCAACAATAAAGCATTTTCAGCTTTGTTGAACTTTTGCAAAGCATCACCACCGTTATGTGATTTAATGCATTATAGTCAATAAAAGTTAATTTCTTGTTTCTCCAAATTCCTATGTGTTATAAGTCATCTGAAACTATACCTGAGTTCAGTTTCAAGTGGTCTTTCATGAACAAAAAATAATTTCTAAGGAAGCAACACTTTTGAGCCTATGGTTCTCTGTAGTAGCAAAGAAAATTTTCAGCACCACATTTGAATGCCTTCCACGTGATTTTTCCCCCTAAAAGTTCTTCAAGTTGCCTGTCACTGATAGCCTATGGACAACACTTGTTGTCTAGTGCTATCTCTGCTCACAATCCTCTGTCCTGATGCAGGATTCTGACCGGAAATATTGACAATTCCTTTCCTCCACAGATGCTGCTCCTCCCACTGACTTCATCCAGTAGTCTGTCAGCTACGGAAGCAGGTTCATTGAATGTATTCAAGTTAGAGACTTAAACTATAAGAGAGTCAAGGGTACAGGGAGAGAGGAGAAAAGGGGTGTTGAAGACCAGGGAGGAGTCACTATATTATCAAATGGCAGGACAACTTCCAAGGGCAACTTAGCCTTCTTCACTTCATGCTGTTCTTCTCTTTCTATTCCTGATCCACTTCAACCATGACCACTTTAACTAATCTAAAATCAGGTGTAAATCATAATTGTCACTTGTAGTATAGACCAAGTCTTCTAAAAACCAGAAACTTTCCCTATTTGGCCTATGGTCAATCCTCCTCGCTTTGTGTTCACAAGATCTTCTGCAGATGCTGGAAATTCAAGACAACACACACAAAATGCTGAAGGAACTCAGTAGGCCAGGCAGCGTCTACTGAGAGAAATAAACAGTCGATATTTCACACCGAGAACCTGATAAAGGGTCTCAGTCTGACTGTTTATTCCTCTCCATAGGTGCTGTCTGATCTGCTTACCTCTTCCACCATCTTGTGTGTGCATCCCTCTTTGTTCTGTGTTTCACCAATTTCAGCCAAACACCAATACACAGTTTTGACAGGTGGGCTGAACCAGGTGAGTGTAGCTGGTGGCCTCATACCCCAGTGAGACAGGTTCATGGCTGTCCTAGCATGTGAAGTCAGCTCTGGCAGACTAGATGGTTGAGATCTACGGTGAGATCAAACAGCCAGGAAGGCTTTTCTGCAACACTTCATGGAGAGCGAAAAGTATGACAGGGCACAGGAGATGCTATGGTCACCTACTGCAACCAAGGAAGACGCCAGTTCGTCATGCTTGTTTGTACCTCTGGACCTGGGCTTCTGAGGTCGAGGGAATGGAACTGCCTCCAGTGAAACAGCTTTCCCACTTCCAAAATTCTTCCACACAGGTTTCCTGTCATTGTTGGACACAATAGACAACGCCACCATTGGCACTGGGCAGAAGACCTTTCAATTGTAACCAGGTTGTAGTAGGCTACTACAGTCCCTCGTTAACATCCTGTACTCCATTCATACCTGCAATTTGCCATTGGGGCTTGAATGCTTTGATTCAACCCAAAGAAGTAATTGCAATTGCAGTAATTAATTAAAGTCTGTTGGCAGTATCGTGCTCATCTCTAAGTGGGGAGTGAAAATTACCCAATAGTATTAACAAACTTACAAAACAATGCCAAAAATATGTTAGAAGTAATGTTGTATTTTCTTCAACAGCTCTGCAAGTCTCACAATAGCAGTAAATTAATCGTGAGAAAAATGCTGACCTAACCCCAATGTAATATGCAAGAACTTTAAGTCAATTTAAGATTCTAGTTCTGTGCCAAATTCAATAAGAAGTTTCATTAATTTGTGCCTGCAGCTAGGATTATTTTAAAGGTGTGCCAACGCCAAAGTCCATTGGTGTTTAGTTATGATTTGTCATAGTTGCTAACGTGTCCTATTTAAAGCCGAACCAAATGCATATCAAGTAATGTTCCCATTGCTCTATCATTTTAGGTAGCTAAGCATAAGCACTGATTTTGGAAGTATAAGTTCATGAAGATTGTGGTAAACTATGTGTATACCTGGCTGGACACGCCCCTCTGCTGACTGCTCCTGTGGCTCCTCCTACAGACCCCTGTATAAAGGCAAATGGAGGCACTGCTCCTCCCTCAGTCTCCAAGATGTTGTGGTAACTTTTGCAGCTAATAAAAGCCTATTGTTTGCCTCCCGTCTCCGAGAGTTATTGATGGTGTATCAAAGATCCATGCTCAAAGTCTGAGAAACAGCTTCTTCCCCTCTGCCAACAGATTTCTGACCGTCCTTAAAACAATGAACACTACCTCGTTATTCTTCTTTTGCATTGTTTACTCATTTTTGTAACTTATAGTAATTTTATTTATTGTGCTATACTGCTGCTGCATTACACATCTGCCAGAGATAATAAACCTGATTCTGATTTTCTGTCAGATTCTGGTCACATACTTCATGAGGCATTGATTATAGGTTGCTTCAGGCAAAGTGTGCAAAGTATGTTCATTCTTAGATTTAATAGGAAATATTGTTAGGGTTATTTTACGATATGATCTGAAACCTAGAACTCTGGTTCTTTTTAGTACAGAATAAAATACAGAAGCAGAGTCATACATTACAGAAATTATTATTTGAGAATCTATTTTTGCAGGATTGTGCCTTACTCCAGCTTTTGATGATATTGATTCCAATCAGTCCTTCACAGTTCCCAAATCAGCAAAACTATGGTCTCAGCATCTACATTAACAAGAGCAATTCTCGAGTTTACTCCAACCAAAATAAAGCAAAGGATGTGCTGATGATACGCAAGCTGACAAAAAAATTCCACAAATCTGCTTCCACAGCTCTCTGTGGACAAAAGAGAACTCCAAAGATTAATAAACATAAGAGATGAAATTCCAGCTCGCCTCTATGTGAAGTGGACCAGCTTGTACTGAAACTATACCCCCAAGTTCAAGCTAACCCAGCAAGAAGAAACTCGCCTCTCAGCATCCATGATATGAGGTTTATTCCTCAAGTCTGATATCTTTATATCTTCGTCTCTCTCCCCCACTGTCTCTCTGAGTCCTTCTCTCTCCCCTCCCCCTCCTCCCTCCCTCCCCCCCCCCTCTCTCTCTCTCTCTCTCTCTCTCTCTCTCTCTCTCTCTCTCTCTCTCTCTCTCTCTCTCTCTCGCTCACTCTCACTCTCTCTTTTTCTTTCCCTCTCTCACTCTCACTCTCTTTCCCCACTCTCTCTGCTTCTCTCTCCATTGCACTGGTATGCTAAGCGTTCCAGCATTCCTTTCAACATTTAGATATAGGGACAAGGCATAAGACAGGAGCTTCCTCTGCATCTCGGAGTGTGCACCAGCACCTGTCTCTTTGGGATGGGGTGCTGGTGTCACAGCAGTTAGTGCTGTTGAATTTACATACGATCCAGAGTCAATCCTGACTGCAGATGCTGTCTTTGTGCAGCTTATATTTTCTCTCTGTCACCACATGCATTACTTCCCACATCCCAAAGATGTTCTGGTAGGTTAACTCGTTACATTAGATTATTCCTTAAAGGGAAATCAAAGGTAAAAAGTTTAAAGACAAATATGGAAAAGGAAGATGGGAATAATGGGATTGCTCTTTTGGGAACACACAGAGCTTCTGACGGTTTTAAGTAAGGAGAGAAACATGGCTATGACAAGCTGTAGTTTGCAAAATAGAAGTCCCAGTACTATTAAATATTCAATAGTAAGGGATGTTATTTATAGGACTGAGATGATACTGTCAAAATTAACATTTATTTTTCACTGCTAATTAAAGTGGGTAGTTTGCAACAGCAATTTAGAGTTAACCACATTAATGAAATCTGAATTCAGTGTTAGCCACTCTAGATATATAAAGCACAATAATCATGCATTTGATTGCGGCATCTGGAGTAATTTATTTCATTTATGTAGTAATATAAAAATTATAGTTGCCCTAAGCTAAGAAGAGCTATGGCAACTTTGGGAGCTCAGAGAATCATTGAGTCATTGAGCATAAAAACAGGCCCTACAGCCCAACTGGTCATTGTCGATCTAGACTCCCATCAGATCTAGTTCCACCTTCCCACATTAGCTTATATACCTTTAAATATTTCCTATCCATGTATCTGTCCAAGTGATTTTTAAATGATGTCAGTGTTACTGCCACTGGCAGTTCATTTCACATATGGACCACTATCTGGTAGCAGCTCAGGTTCTGATTAACTCTCTAACCTCTCACCTTAAATCTGAGTTCTCTAGTTGTTGACGGCCCAACGCTGGGGAAAGGGCAGTGTACATACACTTTGTCTATGTCCCCACGATTGTATCTGCCTCTTGCCCCTCATTCTCCTGTGCTTCAATGAGCAAAAGACCCAGCCTGCTCAACTTTTCTCCATAATTCAATCTCTCAAGCCTCAGCAACATCTTCGTAAATCTCCATTGCACCATTTTCAACTTAATTACATCTTTCTTAGACGTAATATCTCATCTGTGGCCTCACCAATGTCTTTTACAACTGCAACATAACATCCCAATTTCTATACTCTGTGCCCTGATTCATGAAGGCCGGTGTGACAAATGCAAAAAGCTTTCTTCGCCACCACAATTGTCAGTTATTGTCCCATTTTAGTTATAAGGGCTATGTTAAAAGACATGTGGATTCACTGGGCTGGAAGAGAATTAATAATTAAAGGATGATTCCTTGTTGTATGTTGAGATATAATGTCAAGATGTTAATTTACTTTGGAGTTTACTATCCTTGAAATTTCTGATGAGGTTCCTCTGTCCATAGTTTTTCCCCAATAAAGATTAATGGCTTTACTTGTAAATCAATAAGATATGAAAAGCTAAAACAAATGATAAATCAATAGGTTCCATCACTCAAGACAGATTTACAAGTACGATAAACCAAATCACAGGACTCACCATTTGGCAATGTTTCTTACAAGCTTTGTTACTAGTCCTGTATCATAATTCACAACTAATTAATGGCAGTCAGTTTGCTACTCCCTTCACCAAATGAGAGTGAAAATCCCATTGTCATTCAACAAGTGATTGCTCATTAACTGGACGTTTGACAGTATTAAAATAATTACAAAGACAGCAACAACCTCACTTCCGATCTAATTGATCTAACACATTGAAAACAACACATCATTTGGTGTAACAGTGATCAAAACTCTTAAACAATCGAAATTTCAAACAGCAAAGCAATTGGATTTTTTTGAGGCTTAGGCCTCGGAACGGCTTTGTGCAACTCTCCTTGAGTTCCTCGCAGGCAGGCCCCAGTCAGTTCATATTGGCATCATCTCCTCCACAGTCGCCACTGGCACAGGTGCATCACAACGCTGTGTGCTCAGCTCCCCGCCCTACTCACTGTACACTTAATGACTGTAAAACAAAGTACAGCTCCAATGCCACATTTAAGTTTGCTGATAACAGCACTATTGTTGGCCAAATCAAAGGTGGTGATGAATCAGATATAGGAAATGAAATCAACGTGTTGAAAATCTGACTGAGTGATGCCACAGCGCTAACCTTTCACTCAATACTAGCAAGATCAGGGAACTGATTAGAGACTTCAGAAGGAGGAAACTGGAGCCCCATGAGTCAATCTTCATTAGAGGATTGAAGCAGCAACTTTAAATTCTTTGGCATTATCATTTCAGCACACCCAGCATGTAACTGCCATTACATAGAAAACATGGCAGCATCTCTACTTTCTTAACAGTGTGAGGATTCTGCATACCAGTTAGAACTTTGACAAACTTCTAAAGATGAGTGGTGGAGAGCGAACTGACTGGTTGCATCACTGTCCTCGAAGGAGAAAGTCTAGAGAAATTAGTGGATACAGCTCAGTCCATCATGGGTAAAACCCTCCCCATCATAAGCAAACCTACAAAGAATTCTATCACAGAAAAGCAGCATCTATCATCAAGGACCTGCCATCCAGGCCATGCTCTTTTCTCACTACTGCCATCAGGATGGAGATACAGGAGCATCAGGCCCCACACCAGCAGGCTCTTGATCAGAGGGGATAACTTCACTCAACTTCATTCAGCCCAATACTGAACTGGTTCCACAACCTACTTTCAAGGACTCTACAACTTGATATTTATTGTTTATTTATTATTACTATTTTGTTTTATTTGCTTTTTGCATTTACGTAGTTTTACACGTTGATTGCTTGTCCGTCTTTGTTCTGCGTGCAACACACACAAAATGCTGGTGGAACACAGCAGGCCAGTCAGTATCTATAAGGAGAAGCACTGTTGATGTCTGGGGCCGAGACCCTTCATCCTGATGAAGGGTCTCGGCCAGAAACGTCGACAGTGCTTCTCCTTATAGATGCTGCCTGGCCTGCTGTGTTCCACCAGCATTTTGTGTGTGTTGTTGTTTGAATTTCCAGCATCTGCAGATTTCCTTGTGTTTGTTCTGCATGGTTTTCATCGACTCTATTTGTGTTTCTTTATATTTAATGTGAATGTCCGTAAGAAAATGAATCTTAGGGTAGTATATGGTGACATATGCTTTCTTTGATAATAAATATACTTTGACCATTGAATTATTTTAGTAAAACGCATTTATAAATTCATCTATCATAAAGGATTAGATGGAGCGGATGTGGACAGGGCATTTCCAATAGTGGGAGAGTCTAGTACTGGAGGGCACAGCCTCAGAATAGAAGGATGTCCCTTTTGAGCAGAACTATTTCTTTAGCCAGAGGGTGATAAACTTACAGAACTTATTGCCATATGCACCTGTGGAGGCCTTCATTGGGAATATTTAAAGTGGCGGTTGATACAGGGTTCATTCGTGATTAGTAATGGTGTCAAAGGCTGAGGGGAGAAAACAGTAGAGCAGAATTCAGAGGGAAAACATAATAAGTCAGCCATGATTGAATGGCGGAACAGACTCAATGGGTCAAATCCAGCTTCAAGTTCCTGGGTGTCAGGATCCCTGAGGATCTAACCTGGTCCCAACATATCAATGTAGTTATAAAGAAGGCAAGACAGCAGCTATACTTTATTAGGAGGTTGAAGAGATTTGGCATGTCAGCAAATACACTCAAAACCCTCCTATAGTTGTACCGTGGAGAGCATTCTGACAAACTGGCATGGAGGGGCTACTGCACAGGACCGAAAGAAGCTGCAGAAAGTTGTAAATCTAGTCAGCTCCATCTTGGGTACTAGCCTACAAAGTACCCAGGACATCTTCAGGGAGCGGTGTCTCAGAAAGGCAGCGTCCATTATTAAGGACCTCCGGCACCCAGGGCATGTCCTTTTCTCACTGTTACCATCAGGTAGGAGATACAGAAGCCTGAAGGCACACACTCAGCGATTCAGGAACAACTTCTTCCCCTCTGCCATCTGATTCCTAAATGGACATTGAACCATCGGACACTACCTCACTTTTTTTTTTAATATACAGTATTTCTGTTTTTGCACTTTAAGAAAATCTATTCAATATACATAATTGATTTACTTATTTGCTATTATTATTATTTTTATTTTATCTTTTTCTCTGCTAGATTATGTATTGCATTGAACTACTGCTGCTACATTAACAAATTTCACGTCACATGCCGGTGATAATAAACCTGATTCTGATTCTGTTCCTATGTTTTATGGTCTTACAAATGAAAGACATTTGACATAGGAACATGTCAATTCCTGATACATTACTATCCATATAAATGTGTCCTATTATAAAACAAGTTATTTTGAGTTGTGAAATATAGGGTTACTTTATGAAAACTAATCTTTCTGAATGAGCTTGATGTCATCAACCTTACGACTGTCCTAAAAAAGAAAAATTGCAAGATAAGGAGGGATGAATTGACAATAAAATAAATGCTGATTACTTACAATTATTCCTGGAAGGACAGAACATTCTATAAATGACATAGAAAAGTCATTTATATCTGATTTAAATGTTCAATATGGCCTACAGATAAGAACAATCATAAAACCTACGGTCAATACTTTCAATCTTATTTGAGATACAGGGTTCTGAAAATGGTTAGGAGTTCACAAGACACTTTTATCCTTGTCACAGCACAGATAATACAAGGAAAGCCATTTAATTTAACATTAATATGTGGCTGCTTCATAATGGGACGATGTATAGTTAATTAGATACTAATAAAGTGGCCGCTGAGTGTCTGTTCACGGTCTTCTGCTGCTGTAGCCCATCCACTTCCAAGTTCGACATGTTGTGCATTCAGGGATGCTCTTCTACACTGTTGTGGTGTGTGGTTATCTGAGTTACAGTCGCCTTCCTGTCAGCTTGAACCAATCTTATCATTCTCCTCTCACCTCTCTCATTAACAAGGAGTTTTCACCCACAGAACTGCTGCTCACTGGATGATTTTTGGTTTTCGCACCGTTCTCTGTGAACTCCAGGGACTGTTGTGTGTGAGAATCCCAGGAGATGTGCAGTTTCTGAGACAGGTCCCATCTGGCACCAACAATTATTGCACAGTCAAAGTCACTGAGGTCACTCTTCCTTCTCCCATTCTGATGTTTGGTCAGAACAACAACTGGACCTCTTGATCACGTCTGCATGCTTTTCTGAATTCAGTTACTGCCATGTGATTGGCTGATTATATACTTGCATTAACGAGCAGCTGTACAGGTGCTCCTAGTAATGTGGCCATTGAGTGTATATTCCTCAAAGCAACTGGCTGATTACAGGAGGAGCAGTTGACTTCACCATGTTCATTCCAACTGTATGTCCAAAAAGTTCATGTTGACTAAATCACATAATCTTGTACTGTATCTTACGAGTTCTTGACCAGGAACTAGTCTGAACCAACAACACACATTCTAGAGCATTAGGACAAACTCACTCCTTCAGAAGTTGCTGGTTTGAAGAGACTCATGCAGGCTGACACTCAGTGGGACTCAGTTACTGTGGGAGTGTCACACTGTCAGATGATAGCTCCTTGGCTGCCTTTGTACCCATCTATGATATGATCTCTTCACTCTATGATTTTCCATTTCCCCATTCTCGCTCCCTACTTAGGCCTTCTCTTTTCCTGCTCATCACCTTCCTGTGGTGCCCCTCTGCACTCCCTTTCTTACATATTCCTCCTTCTTCAGCCCTTTCCTCTTCAACCCATCAGCCCTCCTCCATCCACCCTCCTTTACTCTCACCTGGCTTCACCTATCTCTCGCAAGCTTGGACTGTTTCTACCCGACACCCCTGCACTTCTTCCTCCTTCCCTCTCCAGCCCTGTTATTCTATCTCCATGGATGCTGCCTGCCCTGCTTCATTCCCCCAGCATTTTGTGTCTGTTACTCTACGCCTCCAGCACCTGCAGAATCTCTCATGTTTCTGATGTATGATACTATTTTGAAATGACTTCTGGAGTTATTCTCAGAAGCTGACCAGATATAATCCTCCAGTGAATATGACTAATAACAACATTCCATTTGATTTGGGTTATTAGTTTCGCATGTACGGAATAGAGTGAAAAGCTTTGCAGCATGCCATCCAAGCAGATTATTCCATACAGAAGTACGGTGTATTAGTACAGAAGGAAAAACACTTACAGAATGGAGAAAAGATTCATAGTAATCACTTTATTATGTGAGAATTTTAAGAGTTCTAGGGTAAATAATGAAACTTTTTTCCTAGATTGCAGGAAAATGATGTTGCAATGTTCTCTCTCCAGCTTTTCCAAGCATTAAAAGAAAAGTTGCTGTGGGCCCTATGAGTTTAAATACATTTTGGCCATTTCTAAGGGTTTCCCAGCAGGCTCAACATCATCTCCCTCTGGGGATCCCCTCCCCCTTTCTGTCTCCTTAGGCCTCCTGTCTCATGATCCTTTCCCTTCTCCAGCTCTGTACCCCTTTTTCCAATCAGCTTTCTGGCTCCCAGCCACTCCCTCCGGTCTTCTCCTATCAATTCGCATCTTCCCCTCCTCCTCCTCCTCCTCCTCCTGCTTTCAAACGCCTTACTATCTTTCCTTTCAGTTAGTCCTGACGAAGGGTCTCAGCCCGAAATGTTGACAGTGCTTCTCCCTGCAGATGCTGCCTGGCCTGCTGCGTTCCACCAGCATTTTGTGTGTGAGGCTCAACATCAGAATGAGATGGGAGAACTCATTCTCAGGTCCCAGCCTTTTTCCCTTCCTACTGTGGACCAAAGCTGTTCACTTCCAGCTGGTCCCCAGTGGAAAGGTCATTGTTCGCTTTAGACCAGACGCCCACTCAATCCTACAATCTTAGAATCATCTGGTTACCTTTCTCCATTGCACCCAGCATCCTGTGAATTCCATATTCTGCAAAGTCCTACACTAGCCCAACCCAAAATGATTTGCTGTCCAAATGCTTTAAGTTATATTAATATCTTAGAAGTAATGAAATGCCAGTTTATGAACTAACATGAGGAAAAGCAATCCGCGATTCCCTGTGCAATCTCACTTTATTGTGGAACCGTCTTCACCTAATCATTTATCCAAATACTTTATGAATGAGTTAACAAAACTGTCTCAGTTGCCAAGTTTTTCTTTTAAACAGGATGAACTGTATTGTTGCCACATATTTATTTGGCTCTCCAAACTTTCAGTGCCAGGTTTCCATCAAAAGATTTACTTTCTAAAATTTCTTGAACCACATGCCTTTGTTGAAGTCATTAAATATGTCCACTGTAGCACGTGAAGAAGGTACTTCTGACTTTTACAGCATCTGCCTAGTGCATACAATGCAATAGAACTGAGACTCTTTTTGAATTTAGTCAGCTGGGTATATCGTTTGTACTCCCAGGGAGAAAACCTATACACTCTGTATTCCCACATGGTCTCCATCCAAACACTGAGTAGGTCTGAGTTTGCTTATCTAAGTAGTCTCAGGGCATGAAATGCTGTTCAATTAATTCCCATTCCCAAGTAAAAACTCTATTATATGCCTTGGGATTTATTCCTTCATTAAAAGCAGTCTAAGTGTGGGGTATTGTTGTAATTTGTATTACAATAACTAAAAAAAATTTGATTCATTATCACGTTTTAAGAAGAAACTTGTTACTTCACGGGTGAGCTTTAATGTTTCAAAGCCCTGAGGAATGTATTTGACCAAAATCACCCTTCAGGACTGTCAAGTTCATAATTATTACCTAGCAATTTGCAGAAGGTTAGCTTTCCTAAAGTTCTGTTTTATATAGTGAAACAATTAAATCAGATGTTCTCTTTTGAAACACGAGAGATTCTGTAGGTGCTGAAAATCCAGTGCAGCACACACAAAATGCTGGAGAAACTCAGTAGATTAGGCAGCGTCTGTGGAGGAGAATAAACACTTGACTTTTCAGACCAAGACCTTTCACCAGGACTGGAATGGAAGGGGGAAGGACTCAGAATCTCCTTTGAATTTTGTTCTCAGTTTCTAAGTGAAACAAATAAATATAAATTGAATAGAAATAGTTCGAATTTGGTAAAGTCCATTCATTATAAGCCTTGTCCAACACGCCTATATTCCTAAAAACAGAAGAAATCCAGGTGCTATTAAGCATCCCTGGCATACTAAAAAATAACCTCATGGAGCATTGCATTATGGTTCAACTATTCAGCCCCTTGAGTCTGCATGCCATTCTTTTTGACGAAGGCTGATTCACAACTTAAGTTCATTCACCTGCATTTGTGCCATTTCTCTTGGTATCTTCCCTAACATCGGTGCTGTGATGAACTACATATACCTGTCTCGGCCGAGACGTCAGTCCTGACGAAGGGTCTTGGCCCGAAACGTCGACAGTGCTTCTCCCTATAGATGCTGCCTGGCCTGCTGTGTTCCACTAGCATTTTGTGTGTGTTGTTGTTTGAATTTCCAGCAGCTGCAGATTTCCCCGAGTTTCCTCATCCACAATGTCAGTTTGTTCCACTCTATGAGTGAAGTTTCCCCTGATAATCCCTTTAAACATTTCACCTTTCACCCTTAACCCATAACCACTAGTTCTAGTCTCACCCAACAGCAGTGGAGAAAGCTTCCTTACATTTACCTTGCAATTTTGTATACCACTGTCAAATCTCCACTCATTCTCCTGTACTCTTGGGAATCAAGTCCTAACCTATTCAACCTTTCCCTATTACTCAGATCCTCAAGTCCTGGCAACATCCTTCAAATTTTCTCTGCACTCTTTCAATCTTAGGGATATCTTTCTGTAGGTAGTCTTTGTCACAAGTTTCCAGTTGTAGGTGCGCAACAGGAACCTTGTGCCTTAGGGTTCTCGATACAGCCTTTTGTATTGTTTTAAAATGATGGGTAATAAGCACCCTGAAATGCGATGGGCATTATTGACAAGTAACATGCCACATCAGCTCAATTTCCAATGTTTAGATTCTGCCTTCTGCTGGTTTGAAATTATTCCTAGACGAAAGTCCCAACGGATTTACAGTTGGATGTATTCTGCCTACTCAGTGCTACCATAACTGAATAAAAATGAACAAAATGCGAAGTTACACTATTTATAGCAATTGCAAATTTGAAATGGTTCACTTGTCAGCTTCTAATCAATTTCACAGTCATTTATTCATATGACCAAGTAGCCTTTGTAATAAATATTTGCAACTTGCTTTGCTGTTGAATTTATAAAATTATTGTTAATTTAATAACTTTCTTCCTAAAACCTTGTTAAATTCAAATATCGGTGAAGCGTATAATAAATAAAAGGCTGTGGTTCAGTAAAGTCCTCTCTACTTTTTTTTTCACATTGGTGAAATGCAATACATGCAAAATGAAAAGCAATTTGATGCATGCAGCAAGTTCGGTTTAGTTGTCAGAAGTTTATAGATCGAAGCACTGCTGCAGAGAGCTGGAAGCAAACTAAGCCTGTCAGACTTCGCTCACTGGTCACTTTATGAAGTACCTTTCGTAGCTAACACAATGGCCACTGTGTATATGTTTGTGGCCTTCTGCTGTTGTGGTCCATCCACTTGTTCTGTGTGTTGGAACATGCCACTGTGGTAACACGTGGTTACCTGAGATGCTGTCGCCTTCCTGTCAGCTTCAACCATGCTCCCGTCCTTCTCTGACCTCTCTCATTAACAAGTTTTTTTCACCCACAGAACTGAGGCTCACTGGATTTTTTTTTTTGCTTCTCGCACCATCCTCTGTAAACTCTAGAGAAAGTTGTGCAAGAAAATCCCAGGAGCTCAGCAGTTTCTGAGATAATCAAACCACCACGTCTGGCACCAGCCTTCATTCCACGTCAAAGTCACCTAGATCACATATCTTTCCTATTCTGACGTTTGGTCTGAACAGCACCTGAGTCGCTTAAGCAGATCTGCATGCTTTTGTGCATTGAGTTGTTGCCACATGGCTGGCTGATTAGAAAGTTGCATTAACAAGTACGTGTACCAGAGTAAGTGGCCACAGGGGGTATGCAGTACGGAGGGAGAGTTGCACAGTCAGTGGAGTAGTTCTTTAGATGATGACAGACAGGAAAGCTCATCAATACCTCTTCTTTCAGAGGAGGCTATAGAGAACAAGTCTATGCACATCTGTACTCGGCTCATTCTACAGATGTGCAGTAGAGAGCATCCTAACAAGCTGCGTCACTGCATGGTACGGAAACTGCACTGCGGTAGACCGGAAGGTTCTTCAGTGGGTTGTCAAGACTGCCCAGCACTTCACCAGCACCTGCCTACCCACCAACAAAGACATATACACAAAAAAGGTGCCAGAAAAGGACCAGGAACATAATGAAGGATTCCCATCCACCTTGCTCATGGACTGTTTGTCCCTCTCTCAAGGAGGAGGCTACACCAGACCCAAAATACAGTTACTTTCCCCAAGCTGTAAGACTGATCAATACCTCCAAGCACAAACCCACCCCTCCACACTTTCAACCACCACCACTTTATCATTTCCTGCCAGTCACCTTACGTTCAGATACTCCTGCACCTAATGTCACTTTATGGACATGCAATCAATCTGTGTACATAAGCTATCTTGTGTTTATATTTGGTGTGTTTTATTATTATTATTATTATTATTATTATTATGTTTTAATCTTATTGTATTTTTGTGCTGCATCTGATACAGAGTAACAATTATTTTGTTCTCTTTTACATTTGTGTACTGGAAATGACATTTAGCGATCTTGATTCTTGAATCTTGAACGTGAGCTCTGATTAACCATGCCATGGATGGAAAGATTGTTATATTGCTTTCTGTTGGAGAGCAAGTTGTACTTTGTACACTTTAACAATTCAGAGCTGCAACAGAGATGTAAGTCAATGTCTGTAAGACCATACGACTTTCGAGCAGAATCTGTCCATTTGGCCTATCAAGCTTGCTCTGCGATGCTATCATGGCTGATTTATTTCCTCTCTGAACCCCACTCTCCTACCTTCATCCCAGAGCTTTCGATGCCCTTACTAATTAAGAACCTAGCAACCTGCACTTTAAATATGCCCAATGACTTGGCCTCCACAGCTGTGTGTGGCAAGAATTCCACAGGTTCACCACCCTCTGGCTAATGAAATACCTCCTCGTTTATGTTCCAAAGGGACATCCTTGTATTCTGAGGACCAAGGGAGATGGAGAAGCACTTTGCTTTGAGTTGGTGGACTGGACAATATTCAGGGGTTCATTTTCAAGCCTGAATGAATATGCCACAACTGTCACCGACTTCATCAAGACCTGTTTGGATAAGTGTGTGCCTCTGAGAACGTACTGGGCATACACCAACTAAAAGCCTTGGGTGAACCAGGAAATTCATATAACACACACAAAATGCTGTAGGTCTGTAGGTCTGGCAGCACCTATGGCCTTGGATCAACTGGACAAGAGCAATACTTATGTTGGACTGCTGTTAGCTAAGTACAGCTCAGTTTTCAGCACAATCATATCGTCAACTCATTGTCTGTTGAGGGCTAGGTCTGTTGTGTTGAAAACCAATGATTCAGAAATACACAGGAAGTCCAGGAACGACCTATGGAAGGCTACCCTAAGGGCGATAAAACAATTCCAATTGAGGTTAGAGGTGGAATTGGATGCATGTCAGTTCTGGCAGGCTTAGCAGGCCATTACTTTCAACAAAGCAAAACCTAACATCATGAATGGCTGTGATGCTTCATTCCCAGATGAGCTCAATGCCTTTTATGCACATTTTTAAAGGGTGAATAAAGCTACATGTGTACAAAGAGGGTGAACCTTCTTAAGGTGTCAAGTCCTGATGGTGTACCTGTTGGGGCTCTGTAAACCTGTGCCAACCAACTGCTGGGAGTCTTCAAGATTGTCTTCAATCTCTAAATGCTACATTTGGAGATTCACACCTGTTTAAAAAGGGCAAAAATCATATCAGTGCTCAAGAGCAGGATGAACTGCCTTAATGATTATTGCCCAGTGCCACTCACATTACTGTGATAAAGTGCTTTGAGACTTCAAAGAGCGGTGTCTCAGAAAGGCAGAGTCCATTATTAAGAACCCCAGCACCCAGGGCATGCCCTTTTCTCACTGTTACCATCAGGTGGGAGATACAGAAGCCTGAAGGCACACACTCAGGAACAACTTTTTCCTTCTGTCATCCGATTCCTAAATAGACATTGAACCCAAGAATGCTACCTCACTTTCTTAATATTATTTCTATTTTTGCATGATTTTTAATTTATTCAATGAATGTACTGTAATTTATTTATTTATTTATTCTTCTATATCATGTATCGGCACGTGGCCAAGTGGTTAAGGTG
Organism: Hypanus sabinus; assembly: GCF_030144855.1. Classification (NCBI taxonomy): domain Eukaryota; kingdom Metazoa; phylum Chordata; class Chondrichthyes; order Myliobatiformes; family Dasyatidae; genus Hypanus; species Hypanus sabinus. The sequence continues at coordinate 24,087,440 of NC_082708.1, forward strand.
TTGGTCTAGTGATCTGAAGGTCACTAGTTCGAGTCTCAGCTAAGGCAGTATGTTGTGTCCTTCAGCAAGGCACTTAACCGCACATTGCTCTGCAACGACACCGGTCCCAAGCTGTATCGGACCTTGCCCTTCCTTTGGACAACGTCAGTGGCATGGAGAGCGGACACTTGCAGCATGGACAACTGCCCGTCTCCCATACAACCCTGCCCAGGCCTGCACCCTGGAAACTTTCCAAGGCGCAGCTCCATGGTCTCTTAAGAGTAACAGATGTCTATTATTACTATTATATTATGTATTGCATTGAACTGCTGCTGCTAAGTTAACAAATTTCACAACACATGCTGGTGATAATAAACCTGATTCTGGTTCTGATTCTGAGAAGTTGGTCATGGCAAGAATTAACTCCGGCCCACGCAAGGATCTGGAGCCGCTGCAGTTTGCCTGTCTACAATGATGTAACCACATTGGCTCTCCACTTGCCCTTGAATCACCTGGACAATAGCAATACCTACGAGAGGCTACTGTTTATTAATTACAGCTCAGCATTCAACAAAATTGTGCCCTCATTCCTAATCAACAAGATTCAAGAACATTTATTATCAAAGAATGTAAGTTATACAGCCTTGAGGCTTGCTTGCTCACAGGTAGCCACAAAGCAAGAAACCCAAAAGAATCCAATTGAATCAAAAATATAAAATTAAAAATAAAAGGCCAACTCTCAATGTGCAAGAGAAAGAATACAAATTGAAGCAAACAACAGCATTCCGCACCAAAAGTGAGTCCTCCGATCTGAACTCTGGAGCAGCCTGGAGTAGGCCCAAAGCCTCACTTACCAGTTCATCATATTAGCAGGCACAGAGCACAGTAATCAGGGCAGTCTTCATTGCCTCAGTGCCATGGAGATGATCATTGCAGAGATTGAGTGAAATCAGTTCTCATCCTACTGACACCCCGTCTTTCCAGTCTATCTGGGCCGGCACTTAAATTGAACAAACAACAGAACAGAGTGCTGGAGTGAGGAGTGAAGATCATTAACAGTAAGTCTCACCTCCAACTTGGGCCGGCGCTTAAATTGTCTAACCAGCACGTCATACCTCACACTAGGACCCGGCTCCAATGAAAGGCTCTGGGCCTAGACCACTCCACCCAGTGACTCACTCCAGGCCCAGATTTCATCCCCCAGCCTGAGGCCATTCTCAAGCTCTTTAAATCAGCTCAGTGCCCAGAGAAATCTAACTTCACACTGGGGCCAGTTGTACAGGCACCGAATCTCCTCTGCTGGGGCCCCCACTGTGCTTAGCCACACAGTTATAAGTGTAAAACAAGTAGAGAAGAGGGCTAAGCACACCCCCATGTGGTCAAACTGTACTGATGGAGATCATGGAGGAATGTTGTTGCCAATATGAATTGACTGGGGTTTGCAAGTAAGAAAATCAAAGATCCAATTGCACGAGGAATTATTGAAGCCAAGGTCTTGGAGTTTATTGATAAGTTTTGAGGGGATTATGGGTATTAATTGCAGAGCTGTGGTTGATAATAGCATTCTGGTGTCTGCATCTTTGCTGCCCAGACGTTCCAGGATTGGATGAAAATGGCACCTCCTGTGGACCTGTTACAATTTGAAGCATATCTAAGTGGTTTCTCATGCAGGAGTTATATGTTTCATCACCAACCTCTTAAAGCACTTCATCCTTGTGGAATTAAGTGTTACTGGACAATAATTACAGAGGCATGTCACCACGCCCTTCTTGGGCACAGGTATAATTGAAGCTTGCTTGAAGCAGGTTGGTACCACACATTGCCAAAGAAAGGCTCTAAAGGTCCCAGTTAACACTCCAGCCAGTTAATCAGCTGGAAGCTTTTTCTGGGTTTACCCTCCTGAAGTCTGTGCACATGTCAGATTCACCTTTCATTCTTCAAAATTGCAGTGAGAATAGGCCCAGAGCCACCTAATACCCCCCCCACCCATACGTTAATCCTTTCATTCCAAGGAACATTCCCAAGAAACTGCTCCACACCCTCTCCATTGCCAGCAGAACCTTTCTTAGACATGGGGCCCAAAGCTGCTCTCGACACTCCAATGTCGTGAAGTGAACTGTAAAAACGCAAGTTATGTTTTCTTTATAGGATCAACAATGCAATGTTTTTATCGAGCAATGGCTGAGAAGTTGCTAGTGACATGTAAGGCTGTAGCTGGCCATGCAGCCAGAAAAATTCCAAAGCGGCAATGAAACTAAGTGTAAACACGAGGAAATCTGCAGATGCTGGAAATTCAAACAACAACACACACAAAATGCTGGTGGAACACAGCAGACCAGGCAGCATCTATAAGGAGAAGCACTGTCGACGTTTCAGGCCGAGACCCTTCGTCAGGACTAACTGAAAGGAAAGATACTAAGAGATTTGAAAGTAGTGGGGGGGAAGGGAAATGTGAAATGAACGGAAAAGACCGGAGGGGGTGGGATGAAGCTAAGAGCTGGAAAGGTGATTGGCGAAAGTGATACAGATCTGGAGAAGGGAAAGGATCATGGGACGGGAGGCCTCGGGAGAAAGAAAGAAGGGGAAAGAAACTAAGAGTGTACATTGATAAATGTATTCGGTTCATCAGAGTATTGGAATTAATGCACATACACTGAGAGCATTTGCAGAAGATTGGATAGAGTTTATGGAGAGGAACAGTCTCCATTAACAGAAGGTTCAGTATTAGGGTCACAGATGTTAAGGAAAGGATAAAGGTACAAGGGAAATGTGAGAAACTTTCTTCAAGAAAGTTTTGATCTGGAATTCACTTCCTTGGAAATAAAGTCAATGAAGAAATTCAACTGAACAAACTGGAAAATGTTGTACACAACAGATCAGGTAGCTTCCACAGTGAGAACAAAAATTAGTTAACATTTTAGGAAGTTAGCCTTTCATTGACCTGAAGTATAAACTTGGGATTTTCTCTATAGATGCTTCCTGATCTACTGAGACTTCGCAGCATTTTTTCCAGTGGAGCAGGTGAGATGGTAGTGTAACGGTTAGCATAATGTTGTTACAGTGTCAGCTGTAAGATCAGGGTTCAATTCCTACCTCCGTCTGTAAGGTGTTTATAGTTCTCCCTATCATCCTGTGGGTTTCCTCTAGGAGCACCAATTTCCTCCCACATTCCGAAGATGTACAGTTACAATAAGTAATTTGTGGGCATACTATATTGGAGTCTGGAAGCATGGCTACGCTTGTAGGCTGCTCAATGATTTGACTTGATTCAAAACAATGCATTTCAGTGCATGTTTTGATGTATATGTGTCAAATAAAGCTAATCTCTCTTTATCTTCTCTTATATCTGCTTTATAGCTTCTGCAACATTTTGATTGTCAAAAGGGAGCTTGATAGGCGCTTGGAGGAAAATAATTTGCAATGCCACAGGGAAAGAGTGGGAGAAAGAAAAGTGAATGGATTCTTGTTTCAGGGGCCATTGGGACTTCAGAGGATCGAATAGATTCCTTCTATGCTGCAGTAATTCTACAAAAGATAGGGGTCGCAACGTGGAAGAGGTGGGAAAAATGTGAATACACTCAGTCCTTGTTATCCTTTGATTTGTTATCCATGGGTCTGAGTATCTCTTCTCAAATATTTATGAATGAAATTATTTATATACATGTACATTTTGGAATTGCTCATTGTCTGCATAAATACAGAGAGCATTTACAGGACCACTTGTGTCAAGTACCTCCCTGCTGTGTACAACTTAGTGGAGAATGGTCTTTGTTTATGTAGCTGTGCTTTATAGTTTAACATCTGTCACTAATTGTAAAATTCAGTTAGCTGATATCATTTCAGTTTTGGTATTAGATATTTTAATGTTTTTATTAAAGTGTGATGATATTTAGAAAGATATGGAACATATTTATGTTTACTTTGGGAGCCATTGGCATCCAAGCCTTAGCAGCAACTGCACGTTTTATTGACCATGAGAAATCCTTATCTTTATTACTGGTGAATAATGTGGACTTGGTGCATTAATTTAATTACTGGAATTAACACACTTGATTGTAAAACATTTTTTCCGACAGTTACTGTCAAGGTTTGCTATTTGGTTGATAAAATATAAATCTGCGCGTTATACCAGACTTGGTATAACTTGATATCATCTCCACCATGATAAAGCAATACCAACTCTGATGGATAAGACATGCCATGTGGATGCCTACCTCACGTCCCTCCAAGCAGATACTTTACTCCCAGTTGAAGGAAGGTCAGCGAGCCCCTGGTGGGCAAAAGAAATGCTTCAAAGTTAACTTCGAAATCAGCCTAAAGAAATTTGCATCTAAAACCTGGGAAGACATTCCACTCTGGATACACCTGGAGGAAATCTGCTCAAAGGATGCTGCACTATATGAGAACAACCTCCACTGTGCCACCAACTGAGAGTACACAGCATCAGTGACCAGCTACATCAGCAAGTGCATTGATGATATTACTCTGTCCAAGACCGTCACTATACTCACTAACCAGAAGCCATGGATGACCACGGAGGTGCGTGTGCTGCTGAGGACCCGCGACTCCACCTTCAGAGCAGGTGACAAGGCAGTTCTAACAGCAGCAAGGGCCAAACTGTCCCGAGCCATCAGAGGGGCAAAGCGTGCACATGCCCAGCTAATCCATAGCCACTTCCAGGACAGCAGTGACACGCGGCGCATGTGGAAGGGCATCCAGGACATCACCAATTACAGGACAACATCACCTGACTGTGCAGGTAATGCCTCCCTCCCAGATGCACTGAATAACTTCTACGTCCGGTTTGAGGCGGAAAATGACATGGCAGCGAGGAAATCCACCCCTCCTACAAATGACCGGGTGTTGTGTCTCACCATGGCCGATGTGAGAAGAACCCTGTGCAGGGTCAACCCACGGAAGGCTGCTGGACCAGACAACATCCCTGGTAGAGTGCTCAGGGGATGTGCAGACCAGCTAGTAGATGTTCTCACAGACATCTTCAACATCTCCCTGAGCAGCACCACCACTCCAACGTGCTTCAAGGCCACCACCATCGTCCCCATGCCAAAGAAGTCTTCAGTGTCCTGTCTCAATGACTACCGTCCTGTTGCACTTACATCCATCATCATGAAGTGTTTGAAGAGGCTCATTGTGAGGCATATCAAGACCCTGCTGCCCCCCTCACTGGACTCCCTGCAGTTTGCGTACCGTCCCAACCGCTGAACAGATGACGCCATTGCCACCACCCTCCACCTGGCCCCAACCCACCTGGTCAAAAAAGACACATACGTTCAGACGCTGTTCATAGACCAGTTCAGCACTCAATACAATCATCCCTCAGAAGCTGATTGGAAAGCTGAGCCTACTGGGCCTGAACACCTCCCTCTGAAACTGGATCCTAGACTTCCTGACTGGGAGACCACAGTAGGTCTGGATCAGAAGCAGCATCTCCAACACCGTCACACTGAGCTCGGGGGCCCCCAGGGTTGCATGCTCAGTCCACTGCTGTTCACTCTGCTGACCCACGACTGTGCTGCAACACACAGCTCGAACCACATCATCAAGTTTGCCAATGACACGACCATGGTGGGTCTCATCAGCAAGAATGATGAGTCAGCATACAGAGAGGAGGTGCAGCGGCTAACGGACTGGTGCAGAGCCCACACCCTGTCTCTTAATGTGAACAAAACAAAAGAGATGGTTGTTGACTTCAGGAGGGCACAGAGTGACCACTCTCCACTGAACATCGACGGCTCCTCAGTAGAGATCGTAAAGAGCACCAAATTTCTTGGTGTTCACCTGGTGGAGAATCTCACCTGGTCCCTCAGCACCAGCTCCATAGCAAAGAAAGCCCAGCAGCGTCTCTACTTTCTGCGAAGCTGAGGAAAGTCCATCTCCCACCCCCCCCCATCCTCATCACATTCTACAGGGGTTGTATTGAGAGCATCCTGAGCAGCTGCATCACTGCCTGGTTTGGAAATTGCACCATCTCGGATCGCAAAACACTGCAGCGGATAGCGAGGTCAGCTGGGAAGATCATCGGGGTCTCTCGTCCTGCCATTACAGACATTTACACTACACGCTGCATCCGCAAAGGAAACAGCATTATGAAGGACCCCGTGCACCCCTCATACAATCTCTTCTCCCTCCTGCCATCTGGGAAAAGGCTCTGAAGCATTCGGGCTCTCACGACCAGACTATGTAACAGTTTCTTCCCCCAAGCTATCAGACTCCTCAATACCCAAAGCCTGGACTGACACCTTACTGCCCTACTGTCCTGTTTATTATTTATTGTAAATGCCTGCACTGTTTTTGTGCACTTTATGCAGTCCTGTGTAGGTCTGTAGTCTAGTGTAGTTTTCTCTGTGTTGTTTTTTTTATTATGTAGTTCAGTCTAGTTTTTTGTACTGTGTCATGTAACACCATGGTCCTGAAAAACATTGTCTCATTTTTACTGTGCACTGTACCAGCAGTTATGGTTGAAATGACAATAAAAGTGACTTGACTTGACTTGAAAACAAGTGGCAGCTGTGAAAGGAGAGACTGCGCAACCAAAAAGACCCAACCACTAGCCACAGCCACCACTTACTGGTGCCCACACTGTACCAGAGTACGTAAATCCTGGATCGACCTCTGCTACCACCTCAAGACCCACACTGACAATCTCTTGAGAGAACATCATACTCTAATTTGATATCTATACACATAAATCATTTCATTGTCTAACAGTCATCATTTTATGAAGTGTAAAATCCATTAAAAAGGCATCATTGTTCACCTTGTAATTCTAGTCGTTTTGTTCAGACTATAAGGTGTTTCTATTAAAGTCCATTCTGCAGCGGACTCCTCTGCCCTTCTCTTCTCTCCGCTGACGAAATGGAAATTGGTAGAGTCTCCTTTTGAATTCACTGACAAGAGTTACATTCATGTGCAATCCACTTTCCATCTGCCCTTTAGTCTGTGATTAAAGCCAATCAGAAGAAGCAGTGAAGTGCATGAAATCACCAGCCCGCCAGGAAGCGGAATATTCCTTTAATTACAGTAACTTTGGAAGTTATCTGAATCACTCAGCAAAATCTCTAAACAGCATTTGTTTATTTTCTTAATTAGCTTTTCAGTACAATGTTGCTTCCTTATACCCTCCCGTGCTGCAGTTCCCTCTGAAATTATGCAAAGTTATGAGGAAATGATAAGCTGCCAAATTAAACAATATACACACCCTGAGATGTTAATGAGATCTAATGAGGGTACAGCAATGTAGGGAGTACCGTAGCAGCGAGCAGTTGGAATATATCATGCGACACTTGGATTTGGCAGGGCCATTACTCATATCTGTATTGATTTTACATCCACACAGTTAGAATGTAACTCAGGTGTGATTCCAGGTCTATAGGGACCTCCATCTTAAACAGGAGCACTTAAGATGGAATAATGTATGCAGGAACACAGAGTCCATGTGTTGTAACTCCCTTCCACACCCATCTCATTAGGGTGAGTTATAGGCGCCAGCAACATAGAGGGGTGGGGACTCAAAACATTAGCCTCGATTTGGGGCAGGCAAATAGAGTAATGACACAAATACAGAGAACTGAAGTGGAGACAGAACGAAAAAAAAAGAGGGAGCAGGAGAAAATCAGAGTTCAGAATCCAAATTAAAATCAGATTTGTGATCTCAAAGATTCAAGATTCGAAGTGCATTCATGATCAAAGTACGTATGCAGCATGCAACCTGAGATTCACCTTCCTGCAAACAGCCGTGAAAGAAAGAAGATCAGGAAGTAGGCTGTGTTCAAAGATAGAGACAGAGAGGTCAAGGAAGGAGAGGGAGGTGTCGGAAATGGGCCAGGTAAATTTGTGGGCCGGGTGGAAATTGGAAGCAAAGTGGATGAAGTCGACAAGCTCATCATGGCTGCACCAACGCAGCCATAAATGTAGCGCAGGAAGAGTTGGGGAATGATACCGCTGCAGGCTTCAAACATGGGCTGCTCCACGTAGCTGATAAAAAGGCAGGCACACCTGGAACCAATGTGAGTGCCTATGGCTACACCTTTGGTTTGAAGGGAGTCAGAGGAGATGAAGGAGAAATTATTCATAGTGAGGACCAGTCCCACCGGATGGAGAAGAGCTGTAGTGGAGGGGAACTGGTTGGGTCTATTGTCCAGCAAGAAGCTGAAAGCATTAAAGTCCTTTTGATGGGGGTTGGAGGTGTATAGGGACTGGACATCCATAGTGAAAATGAGATGAGCAGCGTCAGGGAACTTGAAGTCTTTGAAATCACGTGGGTTTGGGCGGGATGAATAATAAAATAAAATGGGCGGCATGGTGCCCTGTTGGTCGGCACTGTTGCCTTGTGGGATTCGGTGATAACTAGAGTTAAGATTGGATCAGCCATGATCTTGTTGAATGGCAGAGCAGGCTTGAGGGGCCGATTGGCCTACTCCTGCTCCTATCTCTTATGTTATGTTCTTATGTAAAAGATCAGGAGTGTGTGAAATGTCACAGATGTGAGTATGAAAGGACTGAACCAGAGGAGTTAAACCAGAGTCAAGGTATGCAGATATAAGTCTGCTGGGGCAGGAACAAGCAAAAACAATGGGTCTGCCTGGAAAGGCAAGTTTATGGATCTTGAGTAGGAGGTAGAAATGGGAGGGGCAGGGTAAGGGAACTATAAGGTTGGTGGCAGTGGATGGGAGATCTCAGAGTTGATAATGTCAGTAATGGTGTAGGAGACAATGCCTTGTGCTCCTTCACTGAACTTTGCTTGCCCCATCATTGAAATATTCTCACAACCAGTGGATTCACTTTCAAGGACTCTTCATCCCATGTTCTCAATATTATTTAGTTATTTATTATTATTCTTTCTTTTTTTATTTGTACAATTTTTGAGTCTTTTGCACCCTGTTTGAATGTACAAGTTAGGTACATTTTCATTGATTCTATTACGAATATTATTCTATAGATTTATTGTGTATACACACAAAAAATGAACCTGTGTTGTACATAGTGAGATACACACACTTTGATAATAAACTTACTTTAAGCTTTTGAACTTTGAACTGCCCATAATACTCCAAGTGCAGCTTAACCAGAGTTTTATATAGCTTGACTTCTTGATTCTTAAACCAATGTTTAAGAATGTTTAAGGGTCTTGTTTACCCTGACCCGTGAAGGTAAACAAGACATACCCACTTTTGAGGAGAAGGCAAAACAAGGAAAACAAAAACTTCAGATTCAGATTTGTTTATCAGATGTGCATCAAAACACCTGATAAATATTCAAGGTGTCATTTGCATTAACACCCAAAGCACCTAAGGATATGCTGCAGGCAGCCAGCAAGTATCACCACACATTCTGGAGCCAACAAAACATGCCCACCCTGTTCAGCAGAAGTCGCTAAGTGGCGTTCTTTAAAAAATGGTTTTCAGAAGTAGATGTTATTAAAAAATAATTTCAAAAATTTATAAAGAGAAAGCAATATTCTAAAACTTCAAAGTTCGAAGTAAATTTATTATCAAAGTGCATCTACGTCACCATGTACAACCCTGAGGTTCACTTTGCTTTCACAGTAAATATAAATTAAAAATAACAATAAATAAGCAATAAATATATACACAGTATATCTCGAACATGAGATGAAGAGCCTTTGAAGTGAGTCCATAGGTTCTGGGAACAGTAGGTTTCAGGTGAGTGAAATTGCCCCCTCTGTTCAAGAACCTGATGGTTAAGGGATAATAACTCTTTGCAAACCTGAAAGTTTATGTCCTAACCTTCTTGCACCTCCTTCCTGATGGCAGCAGCAAGAAGAGAGCCTGGCTTGGACAGTGGGGAGGGGGTTCCTTCGTGATGGATGCTGCTTTCCTGTGACAGCATTCCTTGGTGATGTGTTCAATGGTGGCGAGGGGTTTACCTGGGATGGACTGGCCTGTATCCATTACTTTTCGAAGGCTTTTCTGTTCAAGGGATTTGCTGTTTCCATTTCAAGCCATGATGCAACGAGTCAATATACCCTCCACCGCACATCTGTAGAAGTTTTAGATGACATGCCAAATCTTTATAAACTTCGATAAAAGTAGAGGCACTGCCGTAATAGCACGTACATGCTGGGCCTAGCACCGGTTGTCTGAAATGATAACACCAAGAAATTTAAGGTTTATGACTCTTCCCACCTCTGATTACTGATAGAACTTGCTCGTGAACCTCGGAATCTCCTCCTGAAGTTAATAATCAGCTCCTTTGTCTTGTTCACACTGAGGAAGAGGTTATTGTTGTGTCAGCACTCAGTCAGATTTTTAATTAGATTAGAGTCAATCTATTGCTGATTCCTCTCCGCCTTTCATTCTGCCAATGACAATGGCATCGTCAGCAAGCTTCAATATGGCATTGAAGCACAGCTTAGCCATACAGTCATAAGTGTGAAATGAGTAGAGTAGGGGACTTCATGGCCCACCTGTGTGGATGGTGATTGTGGATGAGATGTGGCTAATTCAAACTGACTGATGTTTACAGATGTGGAAATTGAGGACTCAGTTGCTCAAAGAGGTATTGAGGCTTCGGTTTGAGGTTTTGAGGGGAAGATAGGATTGAACACCCAGCTGTAGTCAATGAAAATCATCCTGATGTGTGCTTCTTCACTACCCAAATGTTCCAGGATTGAATGAAAAGTCAATGAAATGGCATCTGCTATTGCCCTGTTGCAACAGTAGGGGAAATGGAGCAGATCCAAGTCACTTCTCAGGCAGGAGTTGGCATATTTCATCACCAACCCATCGTAGAACTTAGAAACATAAAGAACTTACAGCACAATACAGGCCCTTCAGCCCACCAAGATTTGCCAAACATGTACTTACCTTAGAACTACCTAGGCTTAACCATAGCCCTCCATTTTTCTAAGTTCCATGTACCTATCCAGGCATCTCTTAAAAGACCCTATTGTATCCACCTCCACCACCATCACCGGGAGCCCATTCCACGCACTCACCAGTCTCTGCATAAAAAACTTACCCCTGACATCTCCTCAGTACCTACTTCCAAGCATCTAAAAACTGTGCCCTCTCGTGTTAGCCACTTCAGCCCTGGGAAAAAGCTTCTGACTATCCACATGAACAATGCCTCTCATTATCTTGTACACCTCGATCAGGTCACCTCTCATCCTTCGTCACTCTAAGGAATAAAGACCGAGTTCATTCAACCTATTCTGATAAGACATGCCCCACCCCCCCAACCAGGCAACATCCTTGTAAATCTCCTCTGCACCCTTTCTATGGTTTTCACGTCCTTCCTGTAGTGAGGTGACCAGAACTGAGCACAGTACTCCAAGTGGGGTCTGACCAGAGTCCTATATAGCTGTAACATTACCTCTCGGCTCTTAAACTCAATCCCATGGTTGATGAAGGCCAATGCACTGTATGCGTTCTTAACCATAGAGTCAAATTGTCTAGCAGCTTTGAGTGTCCTATGGACTCAGACCCCAAGATCCCTCTGATCCTCCACACTGCCAAGAGTCTTACCATTAATACTATATTCTGCCATCATATTTGACCTACCAAAATGAACCATTTCACACTTATCTGGGTTGAATTCCATCTGCCACTTCTCAGCTCAGTTTTGCATCCTATCAATGTCCCGCTGTAATCTTTGACACCCCCCACACTATCCACAACACCCCCAACCTTTGTGTCATCAGCAAATTTACTAACCCATTCCTCCACTTCCTCATCCAGGTCATTTATAAAAATCACAGAGAGTAGGGGTCCCAGAACAGCTCCCTGAGGCACACTACTGGTCATCAACCTCCATGCAGAATATGACCTGTCTACAACCACTCTTTGCCTTCTGTGGGCAAGCCAGTTCTGGATCCACAAAGAAATGTCCCCTTGGATTCCATGCCTCCTTACTTTCTCAGTAAGCTTTGCATGGGTACCTTATCAAATGCCTTGCTGAAATCCATCTACTGCTCTACCATCATCAATGTGTTTAGGCACCTCCTCAAAAAATTCAATCAGGCTCGTAAGGCACGACCTGCCTTTGACAAAGCCATGCTGGCTATTCCCAATCACATTATACCTCTCCAGATGTTCATAAATCCTGCCTCTCAGGATCTTCTCCATCAACTTACCAACCACTGAAGTAAGACTCAATGGCCTACAATTTTCTGGGCTATCTCTACTCCCTGTCTTCAATAAGGGAACAATATCCACAACCTCCTGTGGTGAACTACATATACCTGTCTGGACACGATCAACCCCCCCCCCCCCCGCTGACTGCTCCTGTGGCTCCTCCCACAGACCCCTGTATAAAGGCGATTGGAGGCACTGCTCCTTCCTCAGTCTCCAAGATGTTGTGTGGTGGTCGCGTGCTGCTGACGGTGCTTTCTTCCAACCAATAAAAGCCTACCTTAACTCACGTCTCTGAGAGTTATTGGTGGTGCATCACCTCCGAAACCTCTCCCACCCTCATTGATAATGTAAAGATCATTGCCAGAGCCTCAGCAATCTCCTTCCTCACTTCCCACAATAGCCTGGGGTACATCCTGTCCGGTCCCAGTGACTTATCCAATTTGATGCTTTCTAAAAGCTCTAGCACATCCTCTTCCTTAATATCTACATGCTCAAGCTTTTCAATCCGCTGCAAGTCATCCACACAATTGCCAAGATCCTTTTCCATAGTGAATACTGAAGCAAAGTATTCATTAAGTATCTCTGCTATCTCCTCCAGTTGCATACACACTTTTCCACTGTCACACTTGATTGGTCCTATTCTCTCACGTCTTATCCTCTTGCTCGTCACATCCTTGTAGAATGCCTTGGGGTTTTCCTTAATCCTGCCAGCCAAGACCTTCTCATGGCCCCTTCTGGCTCTACTAATTTCATTCTTAATCTCCTTCCTGCTAGCCTTATAATCTTCTAGATCTCCACAATTACCTAGTTTTTTGAACCTTTCGTAAGCTTTTCTTTTCTTCTTGACTAGATTTACGACAGCATTTGTACATCACAATACCTGTGCCCTACCATTCTTTCCCTGTCTCATTGGAACGTACCTATGCAGAACCCCACACAAATATCCCCTGAATACTTGCCGCATTTATTCTGTATGTTTCCCTGAGAACATCTGTTTCCAATTTATGCTTCCAAGTTCCTGCCTGTTAGCCTCATATTTCCCCTTACTCCAATTAAACAATTCCCTAACTTGTCTGTTCCTATTCCTCTCCAATGCTATGGTAAAGAAGAGGGAATTGTGATCACTGTCTCCAAAGTGCTCTCCCACTGAGAGACCTGACACCAGACCAGGTACATTTCCCTATACCAACTCAAGTACAGCCTCTCCTCTTGTAGGCTTATCTATGTATTGTGTCAAGAAACCTTCCTGAACACACCTAATAAACTCCCCCCTCATCTAAACCCTTCACTCCAGGGAGATACCAATCAATATTTGGGAAGTTAAAGTCTCCCATCACAACAACCCTGTTATTATTACACCTTTCCAGAATCTGTCTCCCTATCTGCTCCTCAATGTCCCTATTACTCTTGGGTGGTCCATAAAAAACACCCATTAGAGTTATTAACCCTTTCCTATTCCTAACTTGCACCCACAGAGACTCCGTAGACAATCCTTCCGTAACTTCCTCCTTTTCTGCAGCCATGACACTATCTCTGATCAACAGTGCCACACCCCCCACCTTTTTTGCCTCCCTCCCTGTACTTTCTGAAACATCTAAAGCCTTGCACTTGAAGTAGCCATTCCTGCCCCTGTTTATATCCAAGTCTCTGTAATGGTCACAACATCACAGCTCCAAGTACTGATCCACGCTCTAAACTCATCCACTTTCTTCATAATATTCCTCACATTAAAATAGACACATCTCAAACCATCGATCTGTGCGTGTACCTTCTCTATCACCTGCCTATCCTCCCTTTTGCACTGTCTCCAAGCTTTCTCTATTTGTGAGCCAACCTTCCTTTCCTCCATCTCTTCAGTTCGGTTCCCAACCTCCAGCAATTCCAGTTTAAACTCTCCCCAATAGCCTTAGCAAAGCTCTGCGCCAGGATATTGGTCCAAATCGGATTCAAGCACAACTTGTCCTTTTTGTACATGTCACACCTGTCCCAAAAGTGGTCCCAATGATCTGAATCATTGAATCCCTGCCCCTTGCTCCAATCACTCAGCCACGCATTTATCCTCAACCTCATTCTATTCCTATACTCACCGTCACGTGACACAGGCAGTAATCCCGAGATTGCTTCCTTTGAGGTCCTGCTTCTCAACTTCCTTTCCAACTTCCTGTAGTCTCTTTTCAGGACCTCCTCCCTTTTCCTACCTATGCCGTTGGCATTAAAATGAACCACGACCTCTGGTTGTTCTCTTTCCCACTTCAAGATATCATGGACGTGAGCAGAAACATCCCAGATCCTGGCACCTGGGAGGCAAACTACCAAACGCGTTTCTTTTCGGCATCCACAGAATTGCCTGTCTGACCCCAGGATATAGAGTCCCCTATCACTGTTGCCATCCTCTTCCTCTCCCTACCCTTCTGAGTCACAGGGCCAGACTCTCTGCCAGTGGCAAGACCACTGTTGCTTCCCCCAGGTGGGCCATTCCCCCCAACAGTACTCAAACAGGAGTACTTACTGTCAAGGGGTCAGCCACAGGGATACTCTCTAGCATCTGCTTCTTGCCCTTCCCTCTCCTGACTGTTACCCACTTATCTGTCTCCCCAGGCCCTGGAATGACTACCTGCCTATAGCTCCTCTCTATCACCTCCTCACTCTCCCTGAATAGATGAAGGTGATCGAGCTGCATCTCCAGTTCTCTAACTCAGTCCCTAAAGAGCTGCAGCTCGATACACCTGTCATAGAAGTGGCTGTCCAGGAGGCTGGGAGTCTCCAGGACCTCTCACATCTGACATCCAGAACAGAAAACTGGCCTCACACACATACTTCCTGTCTGTATACTACATAGATAATCTACCTCACCTCGACCCTTTATCACTGAAGCCCTGTTGAGCCAAAGCCTTCTGACTTTGTCTCCCTCTATGGAGCCTGCTTCTCCTGCGCCTGCTGTATAAACCTGTCTTCTTTTTAAACTTTTCTTGCTGACACCCATGCGCTTGCGCAGTCATGCCCAGTTCAAACTGCTGAACAAATAACGTAAGTGCTACTGGATAGTCACCAAGGCAAGCGACCATGTTCTTCTTAGGCACTGGTATAATTGAAGACTGCTTGAAGCAGGTGGGTTCCTCAGACTGTAGAAGAGAGAGGTTAAAGATGTCAGTGAGCAGTCCAGCCAGTTGGTCAGTGCAAGTCTTTAGTCCTCGGCTAGGTATCACATCTGGATGTTTTTGGCGGGTTCACTTTCCTGAAGTCTTTGCCATGGGTGGTCCCATGCCTGGCTGTGAAAGGAGGAGGGTTGAGTATGGGGCTGACAACTCCATCCTGTTAAAAGCACATAGCTACAGAAACACTAACAAAAGCTCCAAATACCTCATCTCTGGGAGGGAAAGGATCTTTGCCTCAAAGACATATGAAGTGTTGTGGTGAAAGCAGAAAGCACAGGGCTGATCAACATTTGCATCAGGACAGAGGGCCACTATTACAGACATTTACATCACACGCTGCACCCGCAAAGCAAACAGCATTGTGAAGGACCCCATGCACCCCTCACACAAACTCTTCTCCTTCCTGCCGTCTGGGAAAAGGCACCAAAACATTCGGACTCTCACGACCAGACTATTATATTGTATTATATTGCCCTTTACTCTACCTATTGTCTTGTTTATTAATTATTATACTGTCTTGTACTGTTTTGTGCACTTTATGTAATCCCGTGTAGGTCTGAAGTCTAATGTAGTTTTGTTTTGTTTCATGTAGCACCATGATCCTGGATGAACATTGTCTCGTTTTTACTGTGTACTGTACCAGCAGTTATGGTTGAAATGACAATAAAAGCTACTTGGCTTGACTTGACTCTGGTGAGCTACTGTTGGTGGCCTATGCCCCAGTAGGTGTGATTGGCTTAAGAAGAAGAACCTCATGAAGGACACTCTGACATCAGCTTCAGAGACTGAAATCACAGCGTCATCAGGGCTGTGGAAGTTTGTGAAGATGCCTCCATGTTTCAATGGTCAGAGTGAGCATAACAGGCATTCAGCTCATTCGGAGTGAAACCATGTTGTCACCCACGTTGTTTGGTTTCGTTTTGTAGGATAGCATTCAAGTCCTACCACAGCTATCGAGCCTCCTTCAGTGATTCAAGTTTGGCCCAGAACTTCCATTTTGCATGTGAGATAGCTTTTCAGAGGTCATACCTGGACCTCTTGTATTCTGCTTGGTCACCAGACCTGAATATGACTGATCGGGCCTTCAGTAGATGTTCCAGATCAGGGAAGCAAAAGTGTGACAAAATGGCAACATTTGAGCACCACAAAGAGTTTATCGTGAAACATAATGGTACGCTGAGGATGAAACAAGTTATAAGATGAGGATTGGTTTTTTTTCAAGTTAGCTGTTCTAGTCCTTTGATGTTCTTCAATGACAGTCCCTTACCTCCTCTATTCTTTTAATTTCTTCTTTACTCTTCTACAATATGGCACCCAGGCACTAAAATTAAGTGCCTTTATCTTTCCCATGCCAGTAGTTTAAAGTTGGTTGTACAGAGTACAGTTATGATCATTCTTTACTCATTTCATTTGTTTGAATTCCTTGTGTATTCAATTACCCGGGTTCTTCTGTCATCTTGCTTATGGTGATTTGCTGCATTGCATTAATTCTCTCCTCAAGAACTTAAAAACAGTGGCAGGCGGAGGCCATCTGGTCCCTTGGGCTAGCTCTCCCATTCATATTATGGTTCATCTGAGCTGTCCTTGGCTTCAATGGCAATTTCCTGCCTGTTCAACATAACCCCTTGATACCAAAACAGTTCCATCAGTTGCTTCATGTTTAAGTCAGCAGTTAGGGTCTGTCCCAAATCTGCCTCCAGACATTCTGACTGTGTGGTGTGTACTCAGAGAATCTTAAGGCAGGGTGCTGACACTTTGCAGTCCACCTCGCCCGCACTGACCAGACGCCTATCAACGTTAATCTCATTCACTAGCGTTATTCTATATCCTTCAATACCTTTCCTATCCATGTCCTTTAAATGGTACTGGTATTGGCATATTATTGTCTCATGTACCAAGATACAGTGAAACGATTGTCTTCAATACAGTTCAAACAGATCAAATCATGACACAGTGCATTAAGGTGGAATAAGGTAAAGCAATAACATTGCAGAATAAACTGTGAAAACTACAAAGGAAGTGCAGAGCTGGTAAACAATAGAAGACAGGATCATAGATTGTGGAAGCAAGAGTCTACTTTATCATTCAAGGGTCTGAATACAGTGGGACAGAATCTGTCCTTGATCCTGGCCCTGTTTGCTTTCAGGGTTTTGCATCTGCAGCCCTACAGAAGAAGGGAGAAGAGAGAATGTCCAGGGTGGGTGAAATCTGTGGTTATGCTGGTTGCTTTACAGATGCAGCGAGAAGTCTGGACAGAGCCCATAGAGGCGAGGTTGGTTTCTGCAATGTGCTGATCTGTGTTCATAACTCACTGCAGCTTCCTGTGGTTTCATGCAAAACAGTTGTCAAGTCATTAGGCATCCAGATAGAATGTTTTCTATGTACTTTGATCATTGGTAAGGGTTAATGGGGACATACCAAATTTCTTTAGTCTCTTGAGGAAGTAGAGTATCTGCCTCCACTATTTCTTTTGACAGCACGTTCCACATATTCACTCCATGTGAAAAACCTACCCGTCAGATCTGCTTTGTTCTCCCCTCTCACTATTGGACTTCCACACCCACTTAATCCTCCCTTTCCTGCAGGCCAGCATCCAGCCATGCACATGTTGATGCTCACTCCCTGGTCTTATAGTTCACTCTGGGTTCAGGTTTTGTAAAGGATGAGCAGCTCTGCCAAATAGTGCGGGTCTTGACCAGATGCTGCCTGACCCGCTCTGTACCTCCAAAAGTTACTTTTTAAATGCTGAAGTTTCAGCCACCCAGTGTTCTCCTCCCCCAGTATTTGGCTTCACAAAGCCAAATTTTGGGGTTGAACACGGTTCACAATCCAGACAAGTACTGATCACCAAAGTTAAAACAGCAGGACCAGAGTTACAGGGAAAGGTCGAATAGATTGGGTGTGGGTTTGAGTTCAATATTTAAAAGAAGTTTAAATAAGTTCATGGATGGGAGAGATATGGTCCCAGTGCAGGTTGACTAGGCAGAGAACGGTTATCCCATGAATTAGATGAGCTGAGAGGCTTGTTCCTGTGGTGCAGTGCTCTATGATTCTTTGACTCTAGGTTAGGGCTTTTTCCCGGGAGTTTAGGAGAATGAGGGGCGACTTGACTGAAGTATGCAGAGTTAGGAGGGGTATAGATAGGGTAAGTGCATACAGGCTTTTTCCACTGAGGCTGGCTGATGGATAGAACTAGAGGTCGTGGGTTAGAGTTAAAGGTGGAGTATTTAAGAGGAACCGCAGCAGGGAACTTCTTCACTGAAAGGGCAGTGCGAGCGTGGAACAATCTACCAGTGGAAGTAGTGGATGTGGGTTTGAGTTCAACAGTTCAAAGAAGATAGGAAGGGAATTCAGGGCTATGGTCCAGCTGAAGGTCAATAGGATGAGGCATAATAATAGTTTGGCACTGACTAGCTTGGCTGAAGGACCTGTTTCAATGCTGTAGTGTTCTATGGCTCTGTGACTGCACTCCAGTACCCTATCATTGAAGCTGACTACATTTTATCTGGAAGCCAGACTAATGACTTAACCAGTGAGTAGCCATAATATGGACTGGTAATAATCAAGCCTCCTTCAGGAGTCACTAACTTGTGCCTTTCTTTCACGTCCTTTAATAGATGTAGCATATTGCTCAAACGGAGATTGAATTTAATTAATTCAACAAGAAGAACCCAAAAAGCAATTTCAGCACGTAATGGTGAAAAATTCACAACATGTTCTTAATGTACTGCTGAATGCATAAAACCCTGACTCACTCTCTTCAGCACAGTCAGCCTATTACTATTATTTGCAGTGTTTAGCATAATGACATTAAAGAAATATGCCATTTTAAGGAAGTCATGCACTGTATTTATTGCAGTGGATTGGCAAGGTAATTGCAGGTAAACTACCTGTGGATCTACTGTTATCCTTACTACATATAAAAATAAATTAATATAATCCTCAAGGACTGATGTTAAGCTTCTGCTGGGGAATTCAGAACGGTAATTCAGGGGATGAGGCTTACAAATTCCTCTTTAAGCAGGCTTTTTCCACCGGGGCTGGGTGAGACTAGAACTAGAAGTCATAGGTTAAGGATGAAAGGTATGTAAAGGAAAGTTTCTTCTTTTTCTTTGTTACTGCGTATGTTAATCAAAATGGCTTCTTTGTCTTGTTAAAAGTAGGAATGCTTCTTTGTTGCGAGGGAGAGCTGGAAGCTTGTTTGGGTTAAAATTTACTGATAACGAGAATTGTATTCCTTTGTTAAACCAATTGGGATTAATGTTGTTCTTTCTTCTGAGTCTGTAAGCTATTGTTGGCGGGCTTTCGGTGAGATCGGCGCGAGGGGATGAGAGAGAGAGGACGCGATGTTGTAAACTGGGCGAGGAGCAGACCCCAAGTGGGGAGTCTGAGGCCAGGAGGTACCCCGAGGAGAGGAGACGAAGATAGATGTGGTTGGACTTTGATAAGTTTGGCACCTTTTCTTTATTTTCTTTTCCTTCATATATACTGTATGGTTATTAATCAGTTATAGTAATCTTTATAAATTGTAATCATTTAATCGCATATGGTGTCCTGTTTGTTCTTTGGCGAGGCGGGGACATCACAGAGCATCCACACAAGCTGATTACCCAGCCGAAGGCCGCTCCCCCTAGACGAGAATGAGCTGAGCGAGCCTGAGACAACCCAGGGGGTTACAGGTAAAATGTTTCAGAGAACATGAGGGGTAAGTTCTTCACTCAGAGAGTGACAAGAGAGTGGAATGAGCTGCCAGCAGAGTTGGTCATTTCTGGTAAGATTTCAACATCTAAGAGAAGCTTGGATAAGTACCACACACAAAACACTGGAGGAACTCAGCAGGTCAGGCCGTATCTATGGGGAGGAATAAAGAGTTGATGTTTCAGGCTGAGGCCTTTCAGAAATTGTATCATCAGGAGAGTTTGGATAAGAAGTATGGAGGGCTATGGTCCAGCTGCAGACTGATGGGACTAGGCAGAATACCATTCAGTACAGGTAAAACATACAACATTACAGAACAGTACAGGCTCTTTTGTCCATGAAAATGTGCCAACCCTTTAACCTACTCTGAGAACAATCTAACCCAAAAGTTATAACACAGAATCATCTGAATGCCTGGGCAGTGTCCGTGATGCATGGGCTCTCTCCTACATCTCAAGACAGGCTGGTAAATGTATATCTGCTGTGAGTAACTGTTCAGTGTAGGGGAACAGAAAGAGCCAAAGGGAAGATTAAGGTACATGGAAATAAAGTTAGTTGCAATGGTAAAGGAAAACAGGAGAAGGGATGGAACTAATGGCAATTTTCCCTCTAAGGTGTGCATGTGTTTGCGTCACACAACTAGTGCACGAAAGAATTTAAAGTGCGCATAAGAGGATGTCACCCTCTACCTTGTTGGCACGTTAAGTAAATTTCACAATTGTACACAGTCACCTTTCTATTTCTGGTGTCTGAGGCAGATGATGTTGACAACATGGTGTTTGTGATGATTGGCTGCAGGTTTTAGAACTGGCTTATTTATATTGAAGAAATTATTCAGAGCGCACATGTTGTTGCCACTGGACAAGAATTGCACAGTACAAGATCTTTGCGCACACTGGTCGTTACAAATTAGAGGGAACATTGACTAATGATATTGTTTTCCAGGAGCCAGCACACTGTCAGTGGCTGCTTCTGTACTACTATAAAGATAGATATTTAAATTCCGAACTTAGAAACTCTTAAAACTTCCAAACTTTAAAGTTTAAATGTAGCTGAATACATACTACACGTCAGGAAATTCAATCAGTTCCTAGATGGGCCAAAGGGCCTGTTTCTGTGCTGTAGTGCTCTATGACTCTATTTAACATTCATTTAATTCCACTTCCACAAACAATAGAAATTAAGTTTTGTGGTGGATTAACATCACTTAATAAAGTGCTCTTCTAAGTGGTGTTATTAAAATTGATAATCAGAGGCAGAAGATACAAGGTACAATTTCTATTTTGGAAGTTAGGTACATAAACTCATGAGGGGTATTAAATTAAATATTTTCAGTCATGTTTCTTTCAGTCAAAGACAAAGATCCATTGAACTTTACACCACAATTCAGGCCCTTTGGCACACAATGTTATGCAGACTTCTGACCTACTTTAAGATTAATCTAACCCTTTCCCCTTACATGGCTTTCCATTTTTCTATCATCCATGTGTCTACCTAAGAGTTTCTTAATGTGCCCCTAATGTGGAATTATTTTGAGCACTCAGTTTGACATCCTTTTCTGAATATTCTTCTTTCATCTGTGTGCTGAGTTCCATTTCTGCTTTCCGCCATGTTTCCATCAGTTAGAAGGTACAAAAGCCTGACAGCAAATACCACTCGGCCCAACCGTAGCTTCTAGCTTGCTGTTGTAAGACTATTAAATGTTATGATAAGATGGATTCTTGACTTCGCAATCTGCCTTTTAACGAGATTTCCCTTTATTATTTACGTAAACTACATTTTCTCTCTGGTTGTTACACTTTATAGAATGTAGAACACAGGCCCTTCCGCTCACAATGTCATGCCTACCTCTAAAACTACTCTAAGATTAATCTAACCCTTCCGTTCTACTTAGCCCTCCATTTTTCTATCAGCTAAGAGCTTCTTAAAAGCCCCTCATGTATCTGCCTCTACCACCACCCCATTTCACACACCCACCACTCACTGTGTAAAGACCATAAGGCATAGGAGCAGAATTGGACTATTCAGCCCATCAAGTCTGCTTCAGCGTTCTATCATGGCTGATTTATTAACTTCTCAACCCCATTCCTCTTCCCAATGTAGCCTTTGATGTCCTGATTAATCAAGAACCTGTCAACCTCCACTTTAAATACGTCCAATGACTTGGCCTCCACTCTCAGCTGTGCAATGAATCCCACAGATTAACCACCCTCTTCATTAACTACATGTAGCAAGGACAGGACAAAAATCAGAACGCGGGGATTGACTGCCACCTCGGCTCAGCACAATTCACCTAACACACATGGCATGGGCCCCAATGTCAGATGAGAAACTAATAGTAAATAAACCCAAATAAAATACTTAAACGTTCTCTTGCTGTGTCTGATTTGAAGCAACGTGGGTAAAGAACTTACCTGTAACATCACCCCTCTATGCTTTCCTCTAATCAACTTAAAATTATACCTGCTGTAAGGGAGAAAGGCAAAGATGGCAGGACAACGAAGCCTTGGATGACAGTAGATGTTGAACAGAGGAGAGTGGGTTTGATCGGGGTAAAAGAAAGAAACATATCCTAGGACTAGGCAACTGGAATTGAGAGATGTAGTGTATGTGGGAAATAATTTCAGAAAGAAATGTGCAGGTGAGAAAAGGGTCATGAAATATTCTGGACAAATACAGACCATCTATATAACAGGATCAAGAGAGTGGTTAGGGAAAGAGTGGGTTCTCTTAGGATCCAAAAGGGTAATTCAATAGGTACATCTAATGTCAGAGAAACATATACAACATACATCCTGAAATTCTTTTTCTTTGCAAACGTCCATGAAAACAGAGCGGTGCCCAAAAGAATGAATAGCAGTTAAATGTTAGAACCCCAAAGCCCCCCCCCCAGCTCCTCTCCCACCTGTGTGTAAGCAGCAGCAAAATGACCACCCCACCCCCCACCAGCAAAGAAGCAACTGCACACTCCCCCGAGCTCTCGAGCATGCAGCAAAGCATCAATGAAGACACAGATTTGCAATATCCAAACGACCCCTCGTTCACCCAGTATTCAACATATCACAGGCTCTCTCTCTCTCTCTCTCTCTCTCTCTCTCTCTCTCTCCCTCTCCCTAGTAAGGGAAAAAGAAATGCTCCCACTTCACAGCGAGAGAGGAGACATAACAAAAACAACTCACTGATTTATGGCGTTAAAAGTCTGTTGCGTCGCTTTTTCCACGTTCTGTATCCAAAGAGCCCTAGTCTCTGGGGACACAGTCAGCAGCCTGCTCACTGCTTTCGATCTTCCGTGCACTCCCACGACACATCAGGCGGCGACACCAGCCTCGAATCGGCCTGTCTCCAGAACCACGAAAATCTGGCACCCTGAAGGCGCGTTGGTGTAGAATCAGGTGGCTGAGGTCCTTACTTAATATTGTCATCTGTATCCACCAAGGAGAAGGACATGGAAGGTAGAGAGTTCACGGAGTGATATCCGGACCAGGTCAGTATTAAGGAGGAGCTGAAAGCCATCAAGGGATGCATAGCACTAGTTTATCCCCAGGACCTGATGAACTGAGGGAGGAAATTGCAAATGCCCTTGCAGAGACACTAGGGACAAAACTGTGAAAGTCCCTGCAGTGTTTGTTGCTTCATCTTTGGCCACAGGTAAAGCTCTGGAAGACTGGAAGGTAGCTAAGGCATCATAACTTAAGAAAGGTAGCAAAGACAAGCCAAGGAATTACAGGCTAGTCAGTCTAGCATCAGTGGTGGGTAAGCTAGTGCAGGAGATTGTAAGGAACAGAATATATCAACGTTTGGACAGGCAAGGTGCAATTAAGGATAGTCAGCGTGGCTTTTCTCTGTGGGAAAGTATGTCTGGCACAGCATTCTCCATGTGACCATGTGGGTTTCTCCTGGGCTCATCAGTTTCCTCTCACATTCCAAAGATGCAATTGGTCATATTCATGTAATCGAGTGGTGTGGGCTTGTTGGGCTGGTAGGCCTGT
Organism: Hypanus sabinus; assembly: GCF_030144855.1. Lineage (NCBI taxonomy): Eukaryota > Metazoa > Chordata > Chondrichthyes > Myliobatiformes > Dasyatidae > Hypanus > Hypanus sabinus. Next base: position 24,111,377 of record NC_082708.1, read on the forward strand.
TACTGTGCTGTATCTCTAAATATGAATAAATAGATAAGTAACAGAGTTTTTTGAGGAATTAACTAAGAGAATAGATGAGTGTAGGGCAGTGGATATTATTTACATGATCTTTAGCAAGGTCTTTCATGGTGCCTCACACCAGGCTAGCCTGGAAATTTAGATCACAAGGGAACTAGGGAGATTTAGCTGATTAGATTCATATTGAGCTCAATGATAGGAAGCAGAGAGTGATAGTCAATGGCTGTTTGTTGGACTAGAGGCCTGTCTCTCATGTTGTGCTTTAGGGATCTGGGATCTTTGTTGTTGTTTGCTATATATATATATAAACAATTTGGATGTGCATGGATAAGGAACATTTAATAAGTTTCCGAATGGCATTGTAGGTAGTGAAGAAGGTTTTCAAAAATTACAGCAGGATCTTGATCAGCAGAGTAAGTGGGCCAAGGATTAACCAATGGCTTTCAATCCAGATAGATATGGGGTATTACATTTTGTGAAGCCAGTCTGGGGTAGGTGAATGACTGGGTTCTGGGGAGTGTTGAGGAACAATGGAACCAAGGAGAACACGTACATCGTTTACTGACAGCAGCGTCACAGGTAGACAGGGTAATGAAAAAGATATTTGCCACGCTAATCTTTATCATTGAGAGTGCAGGGTATTGGAATTGATTTACCTATTTATTTATTTGTTGGCATACAGTGTGGAATAGGCCATTCTGGCTCATTGAGCCATACCACCCAGAAACCCCTGATTTAACATAGCCTAATCACGGGACAACTTACAATGACCTGCTGACCAGGAAGTCTTTAGACTGGAAGGAAACCAAAGCATCCACTCATGCCACAGAGAGGACGTGCAGACTCTTTACAGATGATGTCGGGATTGTACATCAAACTCCGATGCCCCGATCTGTAATCGAATTAAACTAATTTCTATGCTACCGTTTCTTACATGCACCAAGATACAGTGAAAAGCTTGCCTTACATTCTGCTCACACAACTCAAGTCAATGCAGAGTATGCTGAAATAATACAAGGTAAAACAATAACAAAATGCAGAATAAAGTGTAACAACTACAGGGAAAGTGCAGTGCAAGTAGACAATAAGGTGCAAGAGGACAATGAGGTATAATTGGGACATTATGTTGCACAAGACATTGGTGAAAACCAACCTGGAGTATTGCATACAGTCTTGGTCGGCCTGTTATAGGGAAGACATTATTAAACTGGAAAAAGTACAGAGAAGGTTTACAAAGATGCTGCTTGGACTTGACAACCTGAGTTACAGAAAGAGCCTGGACATGCTGAACTTTATTTCTCAGAACGTAGGAGGTTAAGGGGTGATCTTATGGTACGATCAAGATGGGCATCGAGAGGATGAATGCACATAGTCATTTTCCCAGGGAAGAAGAAATAAAAACTTGAGACCAATAGATTTAAGTTGAGAGATGAAAGATTTCAACGAGACCTGATGGGCAACATTTTCACGCGGAGGATGGTGTGGATGTATGATTGAGCTGTGAAAGAAGGTGGTGGAGGCAGGTACAATAATCACATTCAAAAGATATTTGGATAAGTACATGGGCAAGGTGGGTTTTAAAGGGAAATGGGAGAAAAGTGGGCAAGTAGGACTAAATTGGTGGCTACCATGGTTACATGGATGAGTTAGGGCAAAGGGCCTACGTTAATGCAGTTTTACTCTATGTCCTCTGTCCTTCTCTTCAGTGACCTTTGTGTGATTGAATTATATAACTGGTTATCTTATCTAAATATAATTCATCTTTTCAAAACAGATCAACTGCTGAAACTGGTGATTGGCAGCCATCTGTCTCAAAGGACAGTGGATGATTATTCTCATCATCGGAAGCCTGGGTGGAAGGTATGGAGATCCTGAGCTGCTCAGTCATCAAGATCCCCCTCTCGGCCTCACTAGTGTCATCCAAAGGAAAGCTTATGAAGCAATAAGGTGCCTTCCATTTAATGTGAACCCTAAACATGTAGAAGGAGTAATATGGGAACATTGATAATAGTGGTATAAATTGTGCATTTGGCCTTTTGGGCTCATTCTACTGTTTAATATGGACACGACTGATCATTTCTATCGGTATACTAATTACATTGCCTCCTCATATTGCTGATGAAATTATTTCTACCCACTTCTTGAATATCCAGTATGGTGCAAAAGTATTAGGCACATATATATAGCTGGGGTGCCCAATACTTTTGCACAGTACTGTATTTGTCAACGTGGAGCAGAGAGTGAGTTTCCATTCTGTTGGGAGCTAAGGATGTTGGGAATGGTGGGGGTGAAATGCTGCAGTAGGGGTGTAAGGCAGGTGGCAGAGGAGGACAGCCAGGTACAGTGGGGAAGGAGCTGCGGGTGCAGACACACCTAGCCCTGAGACACCAGGCAAGACAATTTGATTCCAGACAAATTAAATCATTACAGAAAGTCTCTCTGGTGCTTCCTGCTCTCTCCCCTCTCCCCTCCCCTTTTCCCAACCTTCTTCTTGCCTCCTTCCCATTCCCAGTCCACAATAGATACCCATATCAGATCGAGGTTTATCATCTCTCATGAATGTCATGAAATGTTTTTTTTGCACCAGAAGTATGTTGCAATATATAAAATTACTGCAGTACAATGCAAAAGTCTTAGGCATCAAGCTTAACAGTATTTATCTGCCTAAGACTTTTGGACAGTACTGTATTTAGTGACTTGGCTTCTGCTTATTTCTGAAGTAAAGAATTCCACAGGTTCACAGCATTCTGAAATGTCTTCTTCTCCTGATATTGCTTCTAAATACCATATTCTATGAGTTAAGTTTGAGACCCATGGTTTTGGAGTCTTCAGCCACTGTGGATATCCTCAGTCCATCTAGTTTGTCTAATCCTGTTAGAAATTCATAACTTTTACGAAATACCCTCATTTCCTTCTATACTCCCATAATTGACCTAATTGCTCTCTATGTTAGAATTCAGCCATTGTAAAAATAGGTCCAGATAACCCTTCTTGAATTCCTTCCATAGAAAGAATATTCTTCTTCGAAGAAGGATGGAAAAGAAGAATGTGGCGTGATCTTATTTAATTCCTTAACAGCTGGAATTGACTAAAGTGAGCCTACACATTGCATAGGGAGGTGGAAACTTTACCACAAGGTTTTGGAAACAATGCTTCATGGTTGGGGAAGGTAATTAAGAATTTCCAGCACTGTTGTGGAAGCCTTCGTCCTAAAGATGGATTGAAGGAGATAAGTTCTCTTCAACAGGAGACTATGCAATTCTCGGAATAACGCGTTTAGTTCTGTTCACCTCATTATAGGAAGGATGTGAAAGCTTTAGAGAGGGTGCAGATGACATTTGCCAGGACGTTGCCTGGATTAGAGAGCAGGTTGTATGAGGAAAGATTGCACAAGCTAGCCATTTCCTTGTTGGAAGATTAGAGGTGCATACATAGAGTGGTCAGCAAGTGTAATTTTCCCCAAGGCAGCAAGAACCAATACAAGAGGAAATCTTGTTAAGGTGAGTGGAGCAAAATTTATGGTAGGTGTAAGAGGAAGGTTTTTTATACATAAAGTAGTAGGTGCCTGCAACACACTGCTGTGGTTGATGCATTAGAGATATTTAAGAGACTCTTGGATAGGCACATGGATATAAGAAAAATGGAAGGTTATGGGTTATGTAGAGAAAGGGTTAGTTTGATCATGGAGTAGGTATATATTGGTTGGCTCAACATCATGGGCCAAAGGGACTGTATTGTCTTGTTCAATGATATAGGCCCAAAGACATTCAGGTTCATAATCAAGCAGTAGTGGAGGAGCTCACAGACAAGGCCAATACTTAGTAAGTAACATATTAAAGGCAGGGCTGCAAAAGGTTTAATGATCTCAGAGTAGTGACAAAAGTTCAGGGAAAACAATAGCAAGTCCCATTTTCCACCAGTTGATTTCTTGCAGGAGCTGCGGGAAGGATGTTCAATGACATCCAACCGCATTAGGGACTCCACTCCGGACTAGCTGCCTGGGTTTACTCCCATAGCCTTCCTCTCTCCCAAGGCTGTCCACAAGGCGATGGGGTGATTTTAGCTTGAGAAGGAGCCTAACCACAAACTACTGCACAAATGTTTAGGTACAAAAGTCTGAGGTACATATAAAAAGTTCCTGCAAAGCGAAGATCCCATCAAAAATCCGTCTCCGGTGCCTAAGACTTTTGCACACTATTGTATATGGATTCAAACATGGAAGGCAAAAAACGCATTTGCTTCAGGTCCAGTGTGATAATTACCTCCTGTGGAGTACCTCAATGGGAAATGGTACTAATACCTAATGATCTGATGAAGATTAAGAACTCACTGTGAAGGAAAATCACAGACATTTTCCCCCTGATATTTTATGCCATGATAATCCTAACAATAAAATAGATCTCTTCATGATACAGAAATCTTAAGTCCATGACACTCAGTCCATAGTCATTTCAACCAATATGTACTCTGTGCAGAATTTTAAATAGAGAAAGAGCATTAACAATCAATCAATAGTTATCTGTAGCTGGTAGTAACATGGAACAGAGCCAAAAATATAATGTTTAAGTTACTTAACAGATGTTTCATGAAATCTCTTTTAAAGTTACAATTGTGATCAGTTTACATAGCAAGTGTCTGCATATGTAACACGGAGAGTATTTTAGACTGGTTATGTAATTGTCTAGTATGAAGGCAGCAAAGCACCAAGTCAGAAAAAGCTGCAGAGAGTTGTAAACTCAGCCAGCTTCATCACGTGCACTAGCCTCCCCACACCAAGGATATCTTCAGAAGTCCATGCCTCAAGAAGGCAGCATCCACCGGGAAGGACCACTACCATTCAAGATAAGCCTTCTTCTCATTACTACTATCAATAAATAGGTCCAGAAGCCTGAAGATACACACTCAATATTTCCTTACCTCCACCATCCAATTTCTGAATGATCCATGAGCACATGAACTATTTTGTTCTCTTTTTGCATGGTTTATTTTTATATATTTTTATTGTGGTTTATCATAATTTTTATGTATTGCACAGTATGCTGCCGCAAAACAACGCATTTTGTAATAAAAGTCAGTGACAATAAACCTAATTCTTTGTGAAATATTGATCTCTTCATACACCCTAAATCATTTATGACACATTCTTTCATAAGCCTACTGGATATTTCAGTAAGATTTTCTTCCATTCATTTTTGCTTTAGTTCCTGTGGTGTCAAGTTTGATATTGGCTTAATATTCGCATGTGTGCCAAGATACAGCAAAAGACTTTTGGTTTGCATGCCATCCTGTCAGATCATGCGGCACATCGAGGTAATAACAAGAAAGCAGAGTGCAGAATGAGGTGTGGCAGCTACAGAAAAAGTGTAGTGCAAGGAAGCAAATGAAGTGCAGGGGCTACAAGGAAGTAGACTGAGATATCAAGTGTTCTCTTTTTCCCATTCCATTCAAGAGTCTCATAGAAGCTGTTCTTAAATCTGGTGGTACGTACTTTCAAGCTATTGTACAGTATCTTCTGCAGAAGAGAGAATTATCAGGGTAGGACTTTTCCTCATTACTGAGAACAGAACATTGTTTAAATTCAGTCATATTTCTTATTTGTCCTTGTGCATCTGCCTTTTTTCAGAGTCAACTGGAACTTATGAGAAGCTCTCTTCCCTTTGAGGCAGTACTGTAGATTCTGGGTTTAGGTTCCACTCCAGAGATTGGAGAATAATAATCTAGGGTGAAGCTTTAGTGCTGTATTGAGAATTCTGCACAGCTGGAGATGCTGCTTTGTGAATGAGAATTTTAAAGTAACACCAGTCAGCTTTCTTGGACAAATGAAACAACACCTGCAATTTCTAGAGAAGTTGTTCTTACTGGGTAGCTGATAGGATTTCAAGCAATTACCATCTTGCTTTTGTGGGAGTTGATCTTGCTCAATCTGCCCAAATTGCTTTTGGACAGACTGAAGGGTGGTGAATAAATGCAGGCCTTTATTTTAATAACACAAGAAGTCCTAATAACACAATGCTGGAAGTCCAGAGAAACACACACAGAATGGTGGAGGAATTCAGCAGGTCATTCAGCATCTATGGACAGAGATTTTCTTCCAGATGAGCTAAATGCCTTCTATACTTGCTTTAATAATCAGAACAAGGAACAAGCATCGCACACTGTCATATCTCCCAATGATGCTTTGGTCTCAGTATCTGAAGATGACAGCTCCAACACCAGATATATTTGCTGATGACACCATTGTTGAGGGACGTATCAAAGGTGGTGATAAATCAGCATACAGGAGGGAGATTGAAAATTTGGCTAAGTGGTGTAATGACAATGATATCTCACTCAAAGTCATTAAGACCAAGGAACTGATCGTAGGCTTCAGGAGAGAGAAACCAGAGGTCCATGAGCCAGTATTCATCGGCGGATCAGGGGTGGTGAGGGTCAATAACTTTAAATTCCTGGGTGTCACTATCTTCAAAGACCTGTCCTGGATCCATCAAATATACATAACTGTGAAGAAAGCATAAGAGTGCCTCTACTTCCTCAGGAGTCCACGGAGATTCAGCATGTCATCAAAAACTTTGGCAAACTTCTATAGATGTGTGGCGTAAAGTGTGCTGACTGGCTGCATTAAGGCCTGATATGGGAACACCAATGCCTTTGAGTGGAAAATCCGACAAAAGATAGTGGATTCAGCATAGTACATCGCTGATAAAACCCTCCCAACCATTGAGCATATCTACATGAAAAGTTGCCATAGGAAAGCAGCGTGCATCATCAAAGATCCTCACCACCCAGGCCGTGCTCTTCTCACTGCTCCCATCAGGTAGAAGGTACAGGAGCTTCAACAAGGTTAAAGAACAGTTACTACCCTCGATCATCAGGCTTTTGAACATGATGCACCATCAATAACTCTCCCTGAGACGTAAAGGCAAGATATCAGCTTTTATTGACTGGAAGAAGGTACAAGCAGTGAATGACCACCATACTACATCCTGGAGACTGAGAGGCCGGGCTCAGGCCTCAACCGCCTTTATACAGGGGTCTGTGGGAGGAGCCACAGGAGCAGTCAGCAAGGGGCGTGTCCAGACAGGTATATGTAGTTCACCACAGAACAATAACTTCATTCATTTCAGAACTCTTTCATCTTATTATTTTATGCTTGTTATTTATTGCTATATATTTATATCCGCATTTGCACAGTTTGTTTTCCATTGATTCTGATTACTGTTACTGTTCTGTAGATTTGCTAAGTAAGCCCACAGGAAAAAGAATCTCAAGGTTGTATGTGATGACATACATGTACTCTGATAATGAATTTTACTTTTACTTTATAAACAGTTGAATCTTTGGGGCTTTGCAGAAAGAGAACTGAAAACCATCACAGTGCTTAACCACCTGGATTAACCACCATGAGAGACCTCATCAAATGCTTTCCTAAAGTCTATGTATACGACATCTACTACGCTATCCTCTTCAATCATTTTTTACCACCTCAAAAATCTTAATCATGATTGTAAGGTATGCCCTCTCTGCTTAAAGCTTAATAACGATTTTGATCTCAAAGTGGACTGCACATTTGCAAAACACTGTGACCAGAAAGGCTGGAACATCACAAACTATGTCAGTTCATCTTTGGCATGTTAGTGTAGTGATTGACAGCAGCATCTGGACAATCAGGGCTCAATCATGCCACTGCCTGTAAGGAGTCTGTATACTCTCCCCTTAACTGCAAGGATCTCCTCTAGGTGCTCCAGTTCCCTTCCAAACTCCAATAGACGTATGATTAGAATTAGTGAGTTGTTGGCGCCAGAAGTTTAGCAACACTTGCGGGTGGCTCCCAGCACAATCCTTGCACATTTGATTTAATGCAAACAACGCATTTCACTGTATGTTTTGATGTACATACGACAAATAAAGCTAACCTTTATTTTATGTTTATCTATCATTCTTATCAACTGGGAAAGGTGCTTGAGCAAACCCCATATAACTGATGGCCTTCTAGTATTGAGTCATTAACTGATTATTGTTACAATAATATATATGTGAGTTTTATTTTGTGGATTTTGCTTTATTCATACAAAAGACAAACGGCATTGCAGGGAAGGCCAAGCTGAAAAGAACCTGGTGGACTATTGTCTTGAATTATTTATGTCCCTTTGGTGAAAGTTTCCCACTGTTCCTCTACAAAGACAATTGATATATGGACTTTGGGCAGCAAAGTATCACAGCGGCTGGAGTCACTGACACAGCATCAGAATTCCAGCTCTGATTTCAAATGTTATCTTTGTGGAGTTTGCATGTTCTGCTCATACCCCCCCCCCCCCCAAGAACATTAGTTCCCTTCCACACCTGAAGCTTGTTTGTTTAGTTGGCTGCTGTGAACTGCCCCTGTTGTGTAGGTGAGTGGTAGGACCTGAGGAAGACTGATGTGAATATCAATTGGGCTTAGTGCTGAATGAAAGCAAGTGACTGGTTGACTGAAAGACCGGTTTTCATAATATATCTCTCCTATAATCAATTTCTGTAAAACTTTTTAAGTAAGCACTAAAAAGAAATTTGATCCACACTTTGCTTAAGTTAAAATCTCACCCATATTTTTATATCAATGTGAAACTGCTGATATCAGTCTTGATCAATTTCAATTACCTTCCACAAGTGATAACAGATTTACTATAATTTATTTTGTGCTAGGTAATAAGATTTAAAATTACTTTGAACACTCTTATGTTCTACATGAAGATTAAGACTGGCATTGAAAAACTCTCTCCTCTGGTAATCACCAGCAGTGAGTGTTGATATGTACAATTCTCCATAAAAACCCTATCCTCATCTGTACATAACATCAGTGACTCTTAGCGAAGGACATGATACTTACTGTTATTGCAGCTGCAGTAATATTTTATAAAGCAGACAAGCATACGACTCAGAACATGAATATATAGAGACAATTTCATTTTCTATAAATTGATAGTTTAAAACATTCTAAAAATGAGTTAGTGTGCAATTTTTAAAATAGAGGTTTTAATAACCTCACAGCATTACAATTTGCAAAGAATATATACGACCATTTAAAGATGCATTCATTTCTACTTATTTAGTTACCACAACCTCGCTGCCAAATCATCTCTCCCTGACTCATTCTTCGCAGTGCAGGTTAAAAGGTTCACTTAGCATCAGAGAATGCATACAGTATACAACCTGAAATTTGTACTCTTCACAGGCATCCACAAAACAAGAACTTCTTAGAATGAATAACAGAAAGATTGGACCTGAAGCCCCCTTCCCGGAAACATCGACTCCCCCCCACTCCTTTCCCCCAATCGTGCCAATAGACACACCAAACCTCCTCCCCACCCCAACTGAAACTATTATGGGATGGATCAACCTGTAAATGACCCACTTCCAAGTTCAAACAGAAAATGCTGGAAGCACTCAGTAGGTTAGGCAGCATTTGTGGAAGAAGGTTTCAGATTAAGGAAAGGAGCGGAAAGAAGTTAGTTTTAAGTTGCAGCAAGAATAGGGGAGGGATTGATAGAACAAAGGGATTACCTGGATAAAGTGAGGCAAGGTTTGCTATGGGAATGAGATATGATGAGAAGTACAATTCTGTTTTAGATGCCCCCTGACTTTCTGAGTGTTTCAAGCACTTCCGTTTTTATTTCAGATTTCCTTCATCTGCAGTTTTGTTTTTCGTATTTCACACCTGCCCAAACCACCTCTGTCCACACTCACCCTTTCCCGATGGATGTAAACTGATGTTCCGGACCAAGAAGGGAGGAGAGCGAGGCCTCAGGTAGTGGATCCCTAAAAAAGCAGAAAGATTAACTCTAGTTGCCATCTGCATATAAAGATAAACCATATAGTGAAATGCTTTATTGGCACCAATGACCAACACAGGCCAAGAATGAGCTGGGATCAGCCCAAATGTGTTGCCATGTTTCTGTTGCCAGTGTAGCATGGCCACAACTTACTAACTCTAACTTTGGAAAGTTGAGGATACCAGAGCTCCTGGAGGAAACCTATGGGATCACGGTACAAACTCCTTATACATAGCAGTGGGAACTGAACTCTGATCGTTGATCGCTGCCACTATAAAGCATTGCGCTAACCGTTACGTTACTGTGCCACCCCTTTGCTGTTCTCAAAAGCTTTTAATACATCTACACTTATCCCTGTGGTTCAAATAATTGAAATCAAACTAGATAATTAAAAAAGGTTATTAAAATCATTGTAAAGCACTAACAGGTAATATATAACATTAAAATAATGTGAACTAATTTAAACACTAACCATACATGTGCCTGTCTTTCTTTCACAAAGTCAGCAGCTTTATTCCAATAAAAGGGATTCTATTAATATTCCAACCCTTCTTGTCATTGAGTTTGAGGGGCTGGCTGTGAAGTGCAAGCAAATCTTTCCTGCAGCAAATGATGAGTTCTAAAATAGCACGGGAAGTCAGACGATATACGAAGCTGGGAGGAGAATGGGACTTTGGGTAAGCGTACTAATCATTACAATATGAATTTACTGTCTGAAAGTATTTTCGTTCACAGAAACTATTTCCAATAGACAGCTACTTGCATTATCCTTTCGATGTCACTACGGTCCCTGACGAGACGAAGTGGAGGCACTCAGAGGTGAGACACTACTTGTGCCAGACGACTCTAGTCAAAACACTGATTCATTCTCTATTTGGGTATTCCACATGACATCCTCATGCAGTTCAGTCTGCATCTGTCTTTCTGACACAAGTCAGCACCTGAAGGTTTCGCAACCGGATCAAAGGATGTTTGCTCCTAGCAGCTAAAACCTTCCACAAGGTCCTCCTTTGCACCTCATTATCTTTTGGATGTGATCTGTCTCAATATAGAGTTACCAGAGTTTAATAAAAAGAAAAAAAAATCTAGAAACACGTGGCAAATCAGTTAGGATCTATGCAAAGTGAAACAGAGTTAAAATTTCAGGCCATTTCAGGTTCCTCAGAAGGGTCTTCACCCCGATATGGAAAGATCATCGCCAGAAATAACAAATAATCTCCTGAAAGGAATCAACAGGTTGAGCAGCATTTGTGGAGGGGAAAGGACCTGTCAATATTTCCAGTTGAAATCTTACCTCAGTAATAGGGGTGGAGAAGAAAGACATCCTTCTATTTCTATCCCCTTTCTCTGTCCCAACCCCACCAGCATCACCCATTTTCCTCCCCCTTCTGGCTCCATCAACCTACCCATGCTACCCTTTCTGTTTCCATCCACTCTCACCTACCGCCTAATGATTCCCAGAACCATCTACTTTGCTTATGAGATTCCAGCACTGCTAGTCTTGTTCAGATGATCACATCCATCCAAGGACTTCCAAACTCTATGCAAGAGAAATAGAATTTGACAAATTGAATCATATATTAGCAGTCCTGCTATAAATATTTTAATTTTATTATACAGTTTGACTTAACCTGAGCAATGCCTTTAACTTATTATGACTTTGACATCATGAGCAATGCTTTTGAAAGCCTGGTAGTGTTCTGGGATTATCCTGATCATAGGCGTTTCTGACTACAGTCCAAATACTTCACTGGGAGTCAGATCAAAAGCATCTATCAGCATTCCAAACAGAATTGCCACTGGGATGTTCTTGGCATCTTGGAAATTTTTTATTTTCCTCCATCTTTTAAGTTATTCGTTGGTCATCGTCAAACTGTTGCTTTGGAAACAATCTGATCCTTTTTCCAATATTACAAGCAGACAAAAGTCCTATCTGAGGTTTGTCAGAACAGCAACGTGTCCAAGGCGAGGGCACGATTAACATGGAGTACAGACAGAAGGAGTGTATGTCCTTTATAGCTGATTTTTCTGCTTGCATCTGGATTCAGTTAGGCATTTTCTTCAAATACTTGTATATTTACATGCATTATATAGTCATTAAAAAAGGACAGCACAGAAAAGGCCCCTCAGCACAACTAGTCTGTGTCACACTTTTTAAACTGCTTATTCCCATCGACCGGCACCGGAACCATACCCTTCGTACCCTTACCATCCATGTACCTATCCAACCTTCTCTTAAGCATTGAAATTGAGTTTGCATCCACCACTTATGCTGGCAGCTTGTTCCACACTCACACAATCTTCTGAATTTCCCTTAAACTCTTCCCCTTTCACCCTTAGCCCATGATCTCCGGATGTAGCCCCACCCAACCTAAGTGAAAAAAGCTTACTTGCTTTTACCCTATCTATGCCCCTTATAACTTTGTAAACCTCAATCAATCTGTAATGGGGTATATGACATAATATCAAATATGTTTTGGGGTAGCACAGTGCTGAGGAGCTGTTGCCTTTCAATGCCAAAGACCTGGTTCCAACCTTTCCTTCGGCTGCTCTCCGTGTGCAATTTGAATGTTCTCCCTTTGACAGTGTGGATTTCCTCTAGCATCCCAAAGAAATGCAGGTTTATAAATTAATTGGCCTCTAGAAATTGCCCATATTGCACAGCTGAGTGGTAGAATCTCAGGGAATTGTGTCGAATGTGAGGAGAATGGAAAAAACATGTGGGATTAATGTCGGATCAGTACAAGTATATGGTTGATGGACTGAAGAGCCTGATTCTGCACTGCTCTTATTTATAACTCCAACGGTATCAAAGTATTTCAGTTTTATGGGAGCACCTTAATAAAACATCTTGAGTTTTCTATGTAATCACACTGCCATTGAGCCATGCTACCTCTGACATTCTGAAATGCTAATTTTCAAGGTCTTATGTTGAATACAGAAGTGAAACTAGGGCAGTGGGGTAAACTTGTCCAAATCATAGTCAAAAGTGAGGAGTATAGACAATGTATCAAGGCTTTTCCCTCTCTGAGACTAAATCTAGAGGTCAAAGGTCTAGGGTGAGAGGTGAAGAATTGAAGTGGAATCTGTGAGGGAACTTCTTCACTCAGAGGACGGTGCGAGTCTGGAACAAACTGGCAGCAGAAGCAGAAGACGCGGATTTAATCGTAATATTTAAGAGACGTTTGGATAGGTACACGGATGAGAAGGGTATGGAGGGCTATGATCTGTGTGCGTCAGGCAGAAGACCAGATCAGCATGGACTAGATGGACCAAAAGACCTGTTTTTGTGCTCTAGTACACAATGACTTAATGACGCTAAGAAAGGTCTCAAAGGTTACAATGTTTATCTGCATCTTCTCACCTCCTTTTAAGTTATTCATTGGTTGCCGCAAAACTGTTGTTGCTTTGGAAACAATCTGATACATTTCTCAATATTACAAGCTGACAGCAACCTATCTGATGTCTGTATTCTTCAGAGTTTAGAAGAATGAGGAGTGATCTTATTGAAACATTCAGGGTCCTAAGGAGGAACAATAAGGTAGATGTTAAGATATGTTTACTAGTGAGAGGGTCTCAACCAGGGGCCAGTTACTTAAAATAGAAGAATGAAAAAATTCTTCTTGCAGGGAATAGAAATGTTCTAGACCAGAGAGGTATGGAGGCTACTTAAAGCCTCCACTGGATGGCATCCATTGGTCTTGCGAGACCATGGATCTGCACCTGGAAAGTCTTGCTTCAGCCTTTCCAAGGCGCAGACCTAGGCAAGGTTGTATGGAAGACCAGCAGTTGCCCATGCAGTGAGTCTCCCCTCTCCACACCACCAATGTTGTCCAAGGGAAGGGCAAGGGCCAATACAGCTCGGCACCAGTGACGTCGCAGGAGTTGCCAGAACGAGGTTGAAGGCAACGTCGGACTACCTTAGGGACTCCAGCTCCGGATTTGTCCTCAGGGTTTACTCCCGAAGCCTTTCCCATGAGTGGGTATGGCCGCAAGGCAGCGGAGGTTTGAAATCAGAGTTTTCCCTCTCTTAGATGGACTGCCTTCCCAGGTTAACCGAAGCACTGGTTTTAAGGCACCAGGACCCGCCTTTACCCCTTCTCCTCTCAATAGAAACAGTTCGCCAGGCTTAGAGGCTAAACCACACGAGAAGGCCAGGAGTTGGACCTGGTTGTCAGAGGCTGTTTGAGGCACATGCCCTGAAGTGCACTTTTAGGCAGTGGGAACTTGTCCCCACCACCACTGCTCAGCTTGACAAACTTGGAACCAAAGCCTCCACTATTTTAAAACATTGGGGAATTGTAGGCTATAGTTATAGGTATGGAGAAATGTGAACAGATTTGAGTCCCTAATCTAAGAAAGAATGTGCTGGCGTTGGAAAGAGTCGAGAGGAGATTCACAAGAATGATCCCAGGAATGCCAAGGTTAACGCAAGAGAAGTAGCTCTGTATAGGCTGGAGTTAGAAGAATGGGGTGGGGGGAATATTGAAAAGCATAGATAGAGTAGATCTGGAGAGGAAGTTCCTATAGTGGAGGAGTCCAGGACCAGAGGGCACGGGCTCAAGATAGAAGGACATCCCATTAGAACAGAGATGAGGAAAAATTTCTTAAACCAGAGGGTGGTGAATCTGGTGAAATTCATTGCAACAGATGGCTGCAGAGGCCAAGTTATTAGGCATTTTAAAGCAGAGATTGATAGGTTCTTGTTTAGTAAAGGTTACAAGGAAAGAATAGGAGAATGGGGTTCAGAGAGTTATAGTAGATGATGGAATAACAGAACAGTCTCAATGGAGTGAATGGCCTAATTCTGCTGCTACTGTTTGCTTTATAGTCTCATGGTTATCAGGCACAGCTAAGGCATTGAGATCGGAGGACATATTATTTAAGATTGTATTGGACAGTGGGCAGGTTTAAGGGGCCAGGTAACCTGCTCCTATGTCTATTTTCTTAAGTTCTAGATTTGGATAAATCCATAACATGGAGCAAATTCACTGTACACTTCGATTCCCCAAAAAAGCATTGCTCATGGTGGGTCATGTAACAGTTTCCATTGGTTAGGTGGGTGTGTTCATAATGACAGAGTGCATGTGCCCAATAAGCTTAACTATTTTACCTAAGACCAGCCGTCCTAAGGAATCAAGACCGTACCTCCTGTCTGCTAAACACTACCTCACTCACTCTTCCATGACCTTCTCATGCTCCAGTACGCTCCGTATATTTTTTTATTTACACAGTTTTGGCTTCTGTTGGTTGTTTGTCTGTTTATAAGAACATAAGAACATACAAAACAGGAGCAGTAGTAGGCCATCTGGCCTGTCAAGCCTGTTCTGCCATTCAACAAGATCATGGCTGATCTGACCACGGACTCAGCTCCACCTACCTGCCTTTTCCCCATCACCCTTAATTCCCCTACAATGCAAAAACCTATCCAACCTTGCCTTAAATACAAGTGTATATCTACTGAGGCAGCCTCCACTGCTTCATTGGGCAGAGAATTCCACAGATTCGGTACTCTCTGAGAAAAGCAGATCCTCCTCATCTCCGTCATAAATCTACTCCCACAAATCTTGAGGCTATGTCTTCTAGTTCTAGCCTCACCTAACAGTGGAAACAACTTTCCTGCCTCTATCATATCTATTTCTTTCATAATTTTATTTGTTTCTTATAATTAATATAACATATAATTTTATGTTATGTATAGTTTTATCATAAATTGCATTGTATTTTTTGTGTAAATGTCTGCAAGAAAATGAATCTAAAGATAGTATAGGAACATTGAACTTTAAACTTTGAACAATTCCCCCAATCACTTCCTTCTCTCACCACTGAGTAGTGAGTTTACCAGGAAGTGGACACTGGTAATGGCTGACCGAATTCTACAACCAGCAAATTTCCTGGGGCACTGCAATAGCCCTCCACATCACCCTGGGATAATTTAGTTGGGTCAAATCATATGGATGCTGGGGTTATTGCAGTCCCCTGTTTAATCCATTGAACCGGTGTGTTACAGCACGACAGAATAATGTTATCAGATCTTTGGTCATACAGGACACCTGAAACAGAAAACCACAATTCTGCATGTAATGATTTGAAATGAATTTGTAGCATGTGCAATAAGGATTTTGACATGGACGATATGATATTACTTCTGTTCTATGTCTATTCTTCAGATGTTTGTCAGTACACTCACATAATCACCACTTTCATCATTTAGTCTCATTCATAGATGGATTTTTACCATAGAAATTATTGCTTTACCACTGAAATAATCCAATAGTGATCAAGAAATGGTTTCACATCAGACTAATAAAAGACTGTTTATGATGCTGCCCAAGCCATGATATCTATTTCAAGAGTGTCAGAAATTTAATTTAACCTTCTTTTTTGGGGTGGAGCGGGAACATCAATCTTCCTGACAAGCGGCGTTCCCTTACACTGCCCTTGATGAAAGATCAGCACAGGCTAGAATGAGATAACTATGCTTGGGAGGACACACAGAGAAGAGGAAATGGTTTTGTTGCTTTTTTTTTTCCTGTTCAGCTGCACTGGCACGTTTTAAGGTACTGTCTCCTTAAAATGATGAACGGGAAGCTTGAAAGAAGTGCACGCAACCAGCAGGCTATTGTTGGAGGTCCTAATGATGATGAATGATTGCACAGTGGTTGGTGAACCACCCTGTGAAGTGTTCACCTAGTATTTGAACACAGCAGCAGATTTGCTTGCAACTAAGCAAAAAAAAAAAAGAACCATAAAAATCATTGATGCTTCTATTTCTGGGATGCTTCCAAGATCTCAATGGAAACAAAAAGATTTATGCTGAAGTAAGATATAGCCCTCTTCTATAAAAATCACTGCTGAATGCTTTTATGCTGTTCTGTTCAATTCTCCATCATTTTCACAGTTTAAAACTTGAATTCCATCAAACATTAGGTCTCCAGTTGTTAACGTGGTTATTACAATGATAATCTGGAACTGAAACCCAAGCATTATCCTAAAAATGTCACTGATGTTGTAGCAAATCCTCTGTTTACAATAAAATGTAATGAAAAATCACAGAAATTCTCCCCTTACATTGACAGTTTGGGGATGGATGGTAATTTGCATGACAGCATCTTAAAAGAAATGCCACGAGACATGTGCTTTGACTTTGTATTCAAAATTCTTTCAAATATTCGGATGCAAGCTGATGAGATTACACTGCGACAAAAATATTATTTTTGTAAAGTGATCATTTCTGATCAAATTAATTGACAATTAATTGGTTTATTACAGTTATATTTTATAACAATATAACCATGTAACAATTACAGCATGGAAACAGGCCATCTCAGCCCTTCTAGTCCGTGCCAAATGCTTACTCCCACCTAGTCCCACCTACCTGCACTCAGCCCATAAACCTCCATTCCTTTCCTGTCCATATACCTATCCAATTTTTTTAAAGGACAAAATCATATAACCATATAACAATTACACCATTTCTGAAATATGGTGAAAATGGGTGGTGGGGCGGAGATATGCCTCTACCAAAGGAAATGTGAGGCCCTCTGCTAGCCTGCAGGTCACCCTTGGGCAAGGTGTAAGCACCATGAATAAAGTCCTAACCTATTCAAATTTTCCCTATAACTCCAGTCCTCATGTCCTGACAGCCTCCTTGTATGGGAGTCTGATGCTCTGTAGGTTGTTCAACTGCACAAGAGATTACTTCTGAGCCTGCTTTAGAAGTTACTTTATAGTCAGCAAAATTAGGAAAATGTTGAACTTGGCTCAATCAAGAGGTGGAGTTAGGTTTCCACAGGTCTACTGGGCATCTGGGGAGGCAAGGAGGAGATACTTCTCTACCAAAGGAGGTGTAAGGCTCTCCTTCCCTCCACTAGCCTGCAGGTCACCCTTGGCCAAGGTGTAGCACCTGATTGGCCCTCTGGTCAGGGTCATGTGAAGCCATGGGAGCAGGTGGTGGATGGCTGCATGAGCAGCTGGTGCATCCCACAAGTCCTGGTTGTGCAACCACTGACACCAGGCAGACAATATCTGAAGAGTATTGATAGTGGCTGGGGTCAAATGTCTTGTAAAGACACGGCCCAGAAGAAGGCAATGACAAACCACTTGCCAAGAACCATCATGGTCATGGAAAGATTATGACCGCCTGCGTCATACAACCTGGTAGATAAAAAATGAATGAACAATGGTGAAAAACTGTGCCATCCATACAGATCCTTTCATCACAAAAATACATTAAGGTGGTACAGGTAAAAACAGTAACAGAATGTGTAAGATAGGGTTCCAATTACAAAGGAAGTGCAGTGCAGTTAGATAATAAGCTTCAATGCCATAATGAGGTAGATTTTGAGATCAAGAGTCTATCTTATCACACAAGAGGTCTGTTCAATTATCTTATAACAGCAGAATAGAAGCTCAAAAAACAGAACCATCTTATCAATTTCCTCCATCATCCCTAACAATGTATACTAGGCAATTACTACATTCTTAATAAAATCTTGCTTTGCCCATTTCCTTAGTTCTGGGGTTTTATGTACACAGCAGGTCAGGAAAATTCAGTGAAAGAAAAATAGAAACAGAGTTCTGAAGAAGGCTTTTGCACCTGAAGGGTTAATACTCTTACTCTTTTCACAGATGTTACCTGACCTGCTGAGTATTTCAAGCAGTTCCTGTTTTTGTTATTTCAAATTATTGGCATCTTCAAATCCTTTTTGCATTTTTAATACAAGTACACAGTTTGCTGGAAGTACCAAGGTAGATTCAGAAAATGGTTTTAAAAAATTATGATCCTGTGGATAATAAACAGTCATGATCCTTAAGCAAATAAGATATGATGAACCTTTATAAATCTCCAAGCAGACCACAACCTTGTCGTGATTACATGCCCCAGAGACCTGGAGAGCTATGTGGGCTGGAGACAGGGCTTCACGGTAGGCAGCCAAACAGGTCAAAGGGTAGAAGCAAAGCATAGTCCGCTGGTCCTCCAGGTTCGGGGGTTCAGCTCAGAGCTAACAACGCTATCAACACTGACTGGAAAAATAAAATTGCTCTGGAAACAGCAATGGAGAATCCTTCTATATCTGACTGACCTCCCAGTAATGAACCTCGGCATGGACATGACAATGAATCAAGAAAACAGCAAAACTCTTGAGAAACCAGCAGTTGGACACGTTCTTAAGACCTGTAGGTGTGGCTGGACTAAAGTAACACCAACTCATGGTCTTAAAATTCATCAAGGACGGAAGAATTTATTGAAAATCTCCGACCCAGAGTGGTATACTCAGCAGCATAACCAAGTTCTCAGACAGCTGGCATCAATCTTGGAACAGAGGCAAATCACCAGAAATGTTCTCCCACAAACATTGGCAAGAAATGTTCATGTCACATGATTTGTATCAGCAGGCCAACCTTCAGAGCACCATATAACATCAACAGAGGTAAGCATTCTGTAGGTTGCTCAGGATTGGAAAATTGACATAGACTTGGAAAAAAAGCTTGTGTTTCCCCCAGACATTGCGGCTACAACACTCTGGCCAGACATGGTCCTGTGGTCCTCAACAGCCAGGCTGGCATATGTTGTGGAATTGACGGTACCATGGGAAGATAGTGTTGAAGAAGCTTATGAGAGGAAAAAGACCAAGTACTCTGAACTGGCAACTGAAGCTGCCCAGAACAGCTGGAAGACCAAGATTTTCTCTGTAGAAGTGGGATGCAGGGGATTCGTGGCTACATCTACAACCAGTCTACTGCAGAAGTTGGGGGTGAGGGGTTATTCACTCCAACAAGCAATCAAGTCCTTGTCAAATGTAGCAGAAGGAAGTAGTAATTGGATTTGGATTAAAAGGAAAGACAAGAAATGGGTTGCAAGATGAAGACAGGAGGGTATGGAACTGAGGTGGGGTGTGTCTGGGACACCAGGTAGCACCGTTGAGCCCTCTGAAGATGCCGTGGGCTTATCAATGAAACGTCAAAGAAGGAGGGTGCCCACTTGATGACCCCGATGAGGTACCTACCCTCCTTGTCACCACTCCAAGCCCACTGCCAACATTGAGAGCTCTGACTTATCATAGGGATTGAAACATCAAGTCCTATTAACTCTACTGAGGGGCATACAACAGACAGAGATGAAGGACCTTCATTGCAAGAGGCGTAATGGGAAGTAAGGTACGCCGGTAATTAAGAGCCTTTATGAAACACCATTCTATAGTCTTAGAACTGTGGGGTAGAACCCTTCCTTGAGCCTGGCAGCACGTACATTCAGGTTTTTGCATCTTCTGACCAACGGAAGAGGGGAGAGGAGAGAAGGCCTGGGGTAGGTGATTATGCTAGCTGCTTTACTGAGGCAGTATGAAGTACTAACAGAGTCTGTGGAGGGGAGACTGGTTTCCATGATGTAGAATGCTGTGTCCACTATTCTTTGCAACCACGGTCCCTTTTAGCCATCCGATACAAGGAAAGTGGGCTTTGCAGACACCTCCCATCAGTCTGAGAAGCTTTCGCCCATGAACCAGTAAAATGGGTGGCATGTCAGCATAATGGTTAGCGCAACGCTTTACGGTACCAACAACCCGGGTTCAGTTCCCCTCACTGCCTGTGAGGGGTTTCCCTTTGACCACATGGGTTTCCTCCAGTTTCTTCCCACAGTCCAAAGGCGGTTGGTAGGTGATTGGTCATTGTAAATTGTCCTGTGATTAATCTAGGATTAAATCAGGGGATTGCTGGATGGCGAGGCTTGTATGGCTGGAAAGGCCTATTCCGTACTGCAAATCAATAAATAAATAAGATGAAGAAAAGGAAATATGAATCCATTATCTGAAATATTTATCTTCCTGAAGCTGCTCCCATCTACCAGAGGGCAGGCACAGACAAGAAGGGAAGAATAGTCTCCAGCACCATTATGATTTGGTCACTGATTTTTATCACAGCAGACAAATAAAAGTACAGAAATCCCAAGCATTCAAATAAAGTTACTTCCATTTCTCAGATGTGATAAAACATTCACAGCCATGGCGAGTTCGCCTGAGCATATAAAATAAGTGAATCACCTGAGGGCAGATTATACAAGTGGGAGGCAGAATTTAATTCAGTCTTAGTCGCTTGCACATGTTCCAGTGATCAGCACAACAATGATAAAGAGGTTTCTGTTAACAATCTTCTGGAATTTCACATATGTAGCTTAAACTGTCAGATCATTGGCTTTCCTCCCTGACAGTCTCTGTGTTTTTTTCGCTTAGCCCTTTGAAAGCTAGGTAGGCCCAAATACTTGTGATTTCAAGTAGAGTATTGATGCACCATCAATAACTCTTGGAGACGTGAGGCGAGATATAGGCTCAGTCACACGAACCTCCTCCAAGTATGATTGGAAGCATGCAAGCCAGAGTTCAAAGGCAAGAGCTGCTTCTGAGTTTTGAGGATCAAGGTCTAATTTTTCCGGACGTAAAATGTTTTCCATGTTTTACATCTTCCAGCCAATAAAATTGATGCACCATCAATAACTCTTGGCTTGTTGGCCCTGATTTTTGGGCCTGTGTCCATTATCTCCAAACAGCAACGAATACATGCTGAGGGTGCAGCAGCTAATCTGCTGAAAGGAATTCAGCAGGTTGAGCAGCTTTGGTGGATGGAAAGGAATTGTCAACATTTCAGGTCGAAATTCCAGTTTTGACGCAAAACATCGACAGTTTCTTTTCTCCAGCACAAATCCTGCTCGACCAGCTGAATTTCTTAAGCAGGTTGTTTGTTGCTCCGGCTTCCAGCATCTACAGTGCGAGGGCTCTACTTGGTGGTGAAATAGACATTGACTGCCATTTTACCGCCAGCTCAGCCCAGCACAAACTGAATACCCCCATCTGTAGCAGACCCCAAGTTGTGAGGGTGGAATTGGAGTGGCCTACAGGGGAAGGGCCCATTGAATTCAGTCTCCATAGAAACCTTCAATATCAACTTCCTGCTGCTCTGCCTGCTGACACTGGAGCCAATTCCAGAGCATCTCAGGAATCTTGCAGAACAAGCTGCCAGCTTTGATTTCACCATTTACGAGAAATTTGTATAAGTACATGGATGGGAGGGGTAAGGAGGGCTGTGGTCCTGGTGCAGCCTGATGGGGCGAGGGAAAATAATAGTTTGGCTTGAACTAGACTGGCTGAAGAGCCTGTTTCTGTGCTGTAGTGTTCCACCCATCTCAAATGTTTTTAAGTGTAATGAATATCTTTCTCCTGGTGTAAAGCTGAGAGGCAAATGACAAGTTACCAGCATTGAAATGTAAACATGAGGAAATCTGCAGATGCTGGAAATTCAAACAACACACACAAAATGCTGGTGGAACGCAGCAGGTCAGGCAGCATCTATAGGGAGAAGCACTGTCGACGTTTCAGGCCCAGACCCTTTGTCAGGACTAACTGAAAGAAGAGATTTGAAAGTAGGAGGGGGAGGGGGAAATCCAAAATGATAGGAGAAGACTGGAGGGAGAGGGATATAGCTAGGAGCTGGAAAGGTGATTGGCAAAAGGGATACAGAGCTGGAGAAGGGAAAGGATCATGAGACAGGAAGCCTAGGGAGAAAGAAAGGGGGAGGGGAGCACCAGTGGGAGATGGAGAGCAGGCAAGGCGTGATTGTGAGAGGGACAGAGAGAGAAAAAAGAAAAAGGGGGAGGCAGTAATAAATAAATACATACATACATAAATGAATGAATGAATGAATACGGGATGGGGTAAGAAGGGGAGGAGGGGCATTAGAGAAATTAGAGGCATTAGAGGGGCGTTAGAGAAATCAATGTTCATGCCATCAGGGTGGAGGCTACCCAGACGGAATATAAGGTGTTGTTCCTCCAACCTTAATGTGGCTTCATCTTGACAGTAGAGGAGGCCATGGATCGACATATCAGAATGGGAATGGGATGTGGAATTAAAATGTCTGGCCACTGGGAGATCCTGATTTCTTTGGCAGAGAGAGCGTAGGTGTTCAGCGAAATGGTCTCCCAGTCTGCATTGGGCACACTTCACCTATGAGTCAGCTGGTGTGATATACCGCGTCCAGTGCTCACGGTGTGGCCTTCTATGTATTGGTGAGACCTGACGCCGACTGGGAGACCGTCTCGCTGAACACCTAAACTCTGTCTGCCTTCTGGCCCCATGAGGTGCACTAGCCAGCAACCCATCCATTTAACCCTTGCCTAACCACTAGATAGTTTACAATGATCAATGAACCTACCAACTGGTACATCTTTGGACTGTGGGAGTAAAGCAGATCATCTGAAGGAAACTCATACGTTCATGGGGAGGACGTACAAGTGCCTTACCGACAGCTCTGGAATCGAACTCTGAACTCCGGAACACACAGAGCTGTTATAGCATTGTGCAAATTGCTAACCTACCGTATGTTTTAACTTCGGGCAAATGGAGATGATGAAAGAGAGATTATGCATTTATACGGCACTTTCACAATACCGGGACCTCTGAAAGTGAATGTTTGTTGGGCCCTCAGCTCCCAGTGGAGCACAGGAGCACCTCCTGACCTCAGCTACAACACAGAGTCTTGCCATCCTTCAGAAGTTTTCTGATGACTCTGCCATAGTTGGATGCATCAGCAAGGGAGATGAGGGTGAGTACAGGGCGACGGTGGGAAACTTTGTCACGTGGTGTGAGCAGAATCATCTGCAGCTTAATATGAAAAAGTCTAAGGAGTTGGTGGTGGACCTGAGGAGGGCTAAGGCACCGGTGACCCCTGTTTCCATCCAAGGGGTCAGTGTGGACATGGTGGAGAATTACAAATACCTGGGGATACGAATGGACAATAAACTGGACTGGTCAAAGAACACTGAGGCTGTCTACAAGAAGGGTCAGAGCCATCTCTATTTCCTGAGGAGACTGAGGTCCTTTAACATCTGCCGGACGATGCTGAGGATATTCTATGAGGCTGTGGTGGCTAGTGCTATCATGTTTGCTGTTGTGTGCTGGGGCAACAGGCTGAGGGTAGCAGACACCAACAAAATCAACAAACTTATTCATAAGGCCAGTGATGTTGTGGGGGTGGAACTGGACTCTCTGTTGTGGTGTCTGAAAAGAGGATGCTATCCAAGTTGCATGCCATCTTGGACAATGTCTCCCATCCACTCCATAATGTACTGGTTAGGCACAGGAATACATTCTGCCAGAGACTCATTCTACCGAGATGCAACACTGAGCGTCATAGGAAGTCATTCCTACCTGTGGCCATCAAACTTTACAACTCCTCCCTCGGAGTGTCAGACACCCTGAGCCAATAGGCTGGTCCTGGACTTATTTCCACTTGGCATGATTAACTTATTATTTAATTATTTATGGTTTTATATTGCAATATTTCTTCACTATTCTTGGTTGGTGCAGCTGTAATGAAACCCAGTTTCCCTCAGGATCAATTAAGTATGTCTGTCTGTCTCCATCATCCAAAGTCGATGGTATGGTTGGAGTTCATCAATGTTTCTGTAATCCATTGTACAGGGGATTGGCCCTATACAGCTTCACCAGAGCCGTGTTGACCGGCATTACCCATTTCCACCTTTCACAACACAAGGACAAAAGAGTTGGATTTAGAGAGTCACTCAAATTGTATAAAATTTAAAAACTATCCCTGAAGTGCAGTTACAATTATATAAAAACCCAAATGCAACTTGTTAACTTTGCCTCATTTGTCTGAATAATAGTCATAGAGAATTCTTTATTGAAACAGGTTCCTTGGCCCAAATCATGACAACAAAAGTGCCTGCCTAAACTAGTCCTATTTGCCTGCATTAGCTCCTTATCCCTCTAAATCTTTCCTCTCCATTCAATTGTCTTGCTATTTTACTTAGCTCAACAATTTTCTCTGGCAGCTCCTTTCACATCATTCTCCATTTGAAGAAGCTGCCCCTCGTGTCGCTTTTAAATCTTTCCCTGCTCACCTTAACCTTTGTCCCCTAGTTTTGGGTTCCCTCTCCCTGGGAAGCAGACTGTGTGCACTCACCCTACCTGTGTCCATAAAATCCATATTAATGTCACAATTAAAAACTTTGTTGAACATACCATCCAAAGAGGTCATTTCGTTACATCACGTGCATTGGGGTAGTACAAAGGAAAATCAATAACTGTGTTACAGTGACAGAGAAAGTGCAGAGCAGGTTAACGATAAGGAGAAAGACCATTACAAGCTACAGTAGATTATGAGGCCATTAGTTCATCATATTGTAGTAGGGAACTGTTCAATAGTCATATAACAACAGGAGGAAACTGTCTTGAACCCGTGCTACTGTTTTCAAGCTTTTGCACCTTCTGTCTGATGGGAAAAGGAAGAAGGGAGAATCTCCAGGGGTGGGAGGGTCTTTGATTATGTGGGCTGCCTTTCCAAGGCAGCAAGAGCTATAGATACTGTCTATGAGGGAAGGTTGGTTTCTGTGCTATGCTGAGCAGTGCCCACAACTCTCTACAGTTTCTTTCAGTCCTAGGCAGAGCAGTTACCATACCAAGCCATGAAGCATCTGGATAGAATGTTTTCTATGGTGCCTCTATAAAAACTGGTGAAGATTCAGGTGGACATGCTCATTTTCTTTAGCTTCCTGAGGAAATAGGAAAACTGGTGTCCTTTCTTAGTCACAGTATCTACAGGATTGGACCAGGACTGTCTATCGATAGCGTTCACTCCTTGAAGTTCTCAGCCTTCTCAAGCTCAGCACCATTGACATAAACAGGAGTTTGTGCACAACCGCTTTCTGTAGTCAGTAAGCAGCTTTTTTGTTCTCATGGCACCTCGTCATTACGCTCTGTCTCTCTCTCTTTCCTGAACTCTGACTCATCATTATTTCAGGTTCAGCCCATTACAGTGGTGTCATCTACAAACATGGAACTGATGTTAGACCAGAATCTATGCAAGCAGGAGGTTGTGGGGCACCGGTGTTGAGGATAATTGTGGCAGCAATTAACGTTAAGCAAAAATAGGGAATATTGGAAGTAATGAAAACCTTGTTGGGAAAGGTATATCTTTTGAAGGATCAAATTAGGAGAGGTTGAGATGAATCAGGAACATAAGAAAAGTGTGCAGCCTATTGTCTTGACAACAGGTTCAGTGCTGATGGTCAGACTTGGAGGTAGTGTTCATATGGGTGAACTGCTTTATTTTCAGAACAGGATGCAACTTAAGCACGACACCTATAATCAATCACACCCCACAGGACAAAGCCCAGTATTTATCTGATTAATTCAAAGCTGTCTTGGCTGAAGTCTTGATTAACTGGTAAAGGCTGAGGAGGTGCACTGTCTGCACAATTTTCTGGACCACAACAGTTTCTATTTTTAAACACAGCAGTGGAAGATAATTACTGGCTTGGGCTAAAGGGTAGGTTTGATCGAAGAGGTAATGAACTGTCTCACCCAGTGAATGAGAACAATGTCCCTCCTGATTCTGCAAGTGTGGCCATGTTAACGGATCTGCAATAAGACTACCCTCATTAAATATCAGGCTAACCAGTAATTCAGTGCCATTTCACCCACATATCAGGCTAAAACATTTAATCATGAAACACTGATCTTTGTCTAAATCTCCTTGTGTGCATTGCACCTTATAAACACATTTGAACATACCCAGTGTCATTTTTCCCTTTAACTGAGGATGTTGAATGGAATTGAACTCACCATCAAGGCAACTCATGAACAAACTAAAAAACAAAAATCGAAAAGTTAAGAACTATAACACTGAAAATCTCCATTTAAACCAAAAGCACTGGGGTTATGCTTCTGGAGAGTAAAACAGAGTTAACGTCCCCGGTCATGATCTGATGAAAGAATATTGATCCAAGGTGTTAACACTGTTTCCTCTTCACTGATGCTGCTGAAAAAATACAAATACAGGCACAAGATGATAAATTGGTTAATCAAAACCAGTCCCACAATTGAAATGTAGACAGCATCAAGTCAAAGGCAATTCCCAATCATCTACCAGGGTGCAACCTCATTGGAGGAGTGAAAGAAGTGGGAAAAAAATCCAGAAAAAGTTTTGGAAAGTTTATTTTAATTTAGAGATACAGTAGGGACAGTGCTTTCTGGTCCAATGAGACCAGCAGCCCATCTATTTAATCCTAGCCTAATCACAGGCCAATTTACGATGACCAATGAACCTACTAACTGGTACATCTTTGGAATGTGGGAGGAAACTCGAGCACCTGGAAAAAATGCACAGGGAGGATGTGCACACTTCTTACAGAAGGTGCCAGAATTGAACTCCAAACTCCGAAGCCTTGAGTTGTAATAGTATCTTGCTAGCCACTACACTTAATTGTTCTCTACAATCCATTGAAATTATCAGATCAGAAATAAAGCCACCTCTCCGAGTTCTACATTGTAGAATCCCTATTTCCCTGCAGTAACAAGTCTTCTCACTGATAAAGTTATATGAGGAATAGTCCTGAAGAAGGATCTCAGCCTGAAACGTTAGCTGTTTCCTCTGTTCCATAGATGCTTCCTCATTGGCAGAGTTCCTCCAGCACTTTTTGTGTGTTGCTCTGGATTTCCAGCATCTGCAAATTTTCATGTGTTTAGAAGAGAGTCATTGCATGTACAATGAGGAAAAGTGGGTTGGAATTTGGGAAGAAGTAATTCTAAGCTCCTTAGGTCATAGTTAAGAATGGTAGCAAGAAGGTTTCTTACGGACATTCACTCCAACAAATTACAGAAACATTTCAGAGCACATGTTTAGGAATGCACATGACCAGAGACAGTTGAACCATTGGATCAATGTATTATCATCGACAGAAGTCTAAAGACGGGATGTAATTATAGAGAACTTTCACCCCCTAGAGCTGTACATTGACTATCTCCACAGTCACCACGAATCCTTACACAGCAAGCAGTCAGGTACATGCTAACAACAGGCATTTCTCAGTCTAGTTTTTTCTTTTAACCCTTGTCACAGTAATCTCCATAAGAAAAAGCAGGAAAATCAGCACTCAGTAACTTGCAAAAGTGATTCTCACAAAGGCTCAACAGGTGAATATGAACAGCACAAATTATAATCAAAACCGATTCATCTTGAAGCTCTCTGTGGTGATAGCCAGCATGAATGTAGACAATAACTCTGAATGGTAGCTCTTCATTACTTGAGGTAAAGATGGTTGGTTTAGAGGCGCAGATAAAGTTCTGTAAAGAATTATTTTATGGATGCAAAACCTGTGGTAGCAACGTGTTTAATATGAAGATCCATTGCATAAATGATTAATGGCCTTCTGGACCGTAAATTTTACATTCTATTTTTAATTTTACAATTGTTTTAGTTCTTAATGCCCTTCTCATATGTTGCTGCCCAGAAATGGTACACCCTCGAGAGATGTCTGCCAGTTCTTCAAGATAGCCAGTGGCCAAATGTTCAGGAGATCTTCTCATCATCTGATCTGCTTTCTTCCTGAATCTTCAATCTCTTATCAAGCAATAAGAATAAGTCACATGTTTGAATGGGTGGGGCATGGAAGGCTATGATCCAGCTGCAGGTCAATGGGACTAGGTAGAATAATAGTTCAGCATGGACTGGATGGGCCAAAGGGTCTGCTTCTGTGTTGTAGTGTTCCATGACTCTATGCTAACATTGACAATTTGTCTATACCCAGCAGTTTTACCTGTGTTACATACTTATAGATATCAAAGAAGTGCTTGAGTTTTCCTGAAGTGGCCATTGTTCCATCAGATTTCCACTGAGGTGATAAAGATGTCAGCCCTGTTTCAGACAAGGCAGATAAATATCCCTGGAGCTTGAGAAGGAGAGGATTCGCAGGCTTTTTCAGTTTTTTAAACAGAATTGGGAGCAGAGGAGCTGAAGATAGCTGGTCAGCTAGCACACCATAAAAGAGGTTTTGTCTAGCGAAGTGGCCATCATCGTAGTGGCCATCGTCGGAGTGGACTGGCTGTAGCATGAACAGGCAGAGGCGAGGGTAGGTTCCAGTAAGTTGTTGTTGTTTTTTTTCCTCATTCGATTTCTTTTTTAACTAGTAAGTTTGGAGGGAATTCCAGGCAGGATGTTGGAATGCTCCTCTTGCAGGAAGTGGGAAGTCAAGGAGACCTCCAGTGTCCCTGTCAACGACACCCGCAAGAAATGCAACCAGCTGCAGCTCCTAACAAACCGCATTAGGGAACTGGAGCAGGAGCTGGATGACCTCCGGATTATTTGGGAGAATGAGGAGTTTATAGATAGTAGTTTCAGGGAGGTAGCTACGCCAAAGGAGCAGGGCAGAGGTAATTGGGTTACCGTCAAGTGAGAGAAGGGGAAAGGGCAGGCAGAGCAGGTTTCCCCTGTGACCATTCCCCTCAACATTAAGTACACCGATTTAGATACTGTTGGGGGGGGGGGGGGGGAATGACTCACCTGGGATAAGCTGTGGCAGCCGGATCTCTGGCACTGAGTCTGGTTCTGCAGTGCAGGAGAGAGGGTGCAAGAAGAGGAGAGCAGTAGTGGTAGCGGACTCAATAATTAGAGGTACAGACAGGAGGTTCTGTAGTCATGACAGAGACTCCCGGATGGTTTGTTACCTCCCAGGTGCCAGGGTCAGGGATGATTCTGATCATGTGCACAGCATTCTGAAGTGGGAGGGTGAGCAGCCCGATGTCATGGTACAAATGATGTAGGAAGAAAGAAAGAGGAAGTCCTGAAGAGTGAGTATAGAGAGCTTGGTAGGAAGTTAAAAAGCAGGACCTCGAGGGTGGTAATCTCAGGATTGCTGCCTGTGCCACGTGCCAGTGAGGGTAAGAGTAGGATGCTCTGGAGGATGAACATGTGGCTGAGGAACTGGTGTAGGGGGCAGGGTTTCAGATTTCTGGATCATTGGGACATCTTCTGGGGTAGGTGGGAGCTGTACAAGAGAGACAGGTTACACCTGAACTACAGGGAGGCCAATAACCTTGCAGGGAGGTTTGCTAGTGATATTGGGGAGGGGGTGGGAACCAGAGTGCCAGAGAAGACAGTGGAGTGGGGATGAAAATAAATAATTTGCAAAGTCACAAATAGAAGGGCTGTGTGTGGTGGTAATAATCTTCTGAGGAGTGTCTCTTTCAATGCGAGGAGTATTGTGGGGAAGGCTGATGAGCTGAGGGCATGGATTGACACATGGAATTCTGACAATATGGCCATTAGTGAAACTTGGCTACAGGAGGGGCAGGACTGGCAGCTCAATGTTCCAGGGTTCCAAAGTTTCAGACGTGATAGAGGCAGAGGGATGAAGGGTTGGGGGGGGTAGGGGGTGGCATTACTGGTCAGGGAAAATAACACAGCGGTGCTCAGGCAGGACAGATTAGAGGGCTTGTCTACTGAGGCCATATGGGTGGAGCTGAGAAACAGGAAAGGTATGACCACATTAATGGGGTTGATTTATAGACCACCCAATAGTCAGCGAGAATTGGAAGAGCAAATCTGCAAAGAGATAGCAGACAACTGCAGGAAACATGAAGTTGTGGTAATAGGGGATTTTAATTTTCTACATATTGCTTGGGACTCCCATACTGTTAAAGGTCTAGACAGGTTAGAGTTTGTAAAATGTGTTCAGGAAAGTTTTCTAAATCAATATATAGAGGTACCGACTAGAGAGGATTCAATATTTGATCTCCTATTAGGAAACGAGTTAGCACAAGTGACGGAAGTGTGTGTAGGGGAACACTTTGGGTCTAGTTTCAATTTGATCATGGATAAAGTTAGATCTGGTCCTCAGGTTGAGGTACTAAACTGGTAAAAGGCCAAATTTGAAGAAGTGAGAAAGGATCTAAAAAGGATTGGGACAGGTTGTTCTCTGGCAAGGACGTCATGGGTAAATGGGAGGCCTTCAAAGGAGAAATTTTGAAAGTGCAGAGTTTGTATGTTCCTGTCAGGATTGAAGGCAAAGTGAATAAGAATAAGGAACCTTGGTTTTCCAGGGATATTGGAACTCTGATAAAGAAGAAGAGATTTATGACAGGTAGAGGCAACAAGGAGCAAATAAGGTGCTTGAGGAGTATAAAAAGTGCAAGAAAATACTTAAGAAAGAAATCAGGAGGGCTAAAAGAAGACATGAGGTAGCTTTGGCAGTCAGGGTGAAGGATAATCCTAAGAGCTTCTACAGGTATATTAAGAGCAAAAGGATAGTAAGGGATAAAATTGGTCCTCTTGAAGATCAGAGTGGTTGGCTATGTATGGAATCAAAAGAAATGGGGGAGATCTTAAATGGGTTTTTTGCATCTGTATTTACTAAGGAAACTGGCATGGAGTCAATGGAAATAAGGCAAACAAGTAGTGAGGTCATGGAACCTATACAGATTAAAGAGGAGGAGGTGCTTGCTGTCTTGAGGCAAATCAGAGTAGATAAATCCCCAGGACCTGACAGGGTATTCCCTTGGACCTTGAAGGAGACTAATATTGAAATTGCAGGGGCCTTGGCAGATATATTTAAAATGTCACTATCCACGGGTGAGGTGCTGGAGGATTGGAGGATAGCTCATGTTGTTCCGTTGTTTAAAAAAGGCTCTAAAAGTAATCCAGGAAATTGTAGGCTGGTAAGTTTGACGTCAGTAGTAGGTAAATTATTGGAAGGAGTACTAAGAGATAGGATCTACAAGTATTTAGATAGACAGGGACTTATTAGGGAGAGTCAACACGGCTTTGTGCGTGGTAGGTCATGTTTAATAAAGCTATTAGAGTTTTCGAGGAAGTTACCAGGGAAGTGGATGAAGGAAAGGCAGTGGATGTTGACTACATGGACTTCAGTAAGGCTTTTGACAAGATCCTGCATGGGAGGTTAGTTAGGAAGATTCAGTCACTAAGTATACATGGTGAGGTAGTAAATTGGATTAGACATTGGCTCAATGGGAGAAGCCAGAGAGTGGCAGTGGAGGATTGTTTCTCTGAGTGGAGGCCTGTGACTAGTGGTGTGCCACAGGGATCAGTGCTGGCTCCATTTTTGTTTGTCATCTATATCAATGATCTAGATGATAATATGGTAAACTGGATCAGCAAATCTGCTGATGATACAAAGATTGGAAGTCTAGTGGACAATGAGGAAGGTTTTCAAAGCTTGCAGAGGGATTTGGACCAGCTGGAAAAATGGGCTGAAAAATGGCAGATGGAGTTTAATGCGGACAAGCGTGAGGTATTGCATTTCGGAAGGTCAAACCAAGGTAGAACATACAAGGTAAATAGTAGGACACTGAGGAGTGCAGTACAACAGAGGGATCTGGGAGTACAGATACATAATTCCCTGAAAGTGGCATCACAGGTAGATGGGGTCATAAAGAGAGCTTTTAGTATATTGGCCTTTATAAATCAAAGTATTAAGTATAAGAGTTGGAATGTTATGGTGAGGTTGTATAAGACATCGGTGAGACCAAACCTCGAGTATTGTGTGCAGTTTTGGTCACTTAATTACAGGAAGGATATTAATAAGTTTGAAAGAGTGCAGAGAAGGTTTACAAGGATGTTGCCAGAAGTTACAGAGAAAGGTTGAATAGGTTAGGACTTTATTCCCTGGAGCGTAGAAGAATGAGGGTAGATTTAATAGAAGTGTATAAAATTATGAAGGGTATAGATAGAGTAAATGCAGGCAGGATTTTCCACTGAGGCTAGGGGAGAGAAAAAAAGACAGAGGACATGGGTTAAGGATGAAGGGGGAAAAGTTTAAAGAGAACATTAGGGGGAGCTTCTTCACACAGAGAGTAGTGGGAGTGTGGAATGAGCTGCCAGTTGAAGTGGTGAATGCAGGATCACTTTTAACATTTAAGAAAAACTTGGACATGTACATGGATGAGAGGGATATGGAGGGAAATGGTCTAGGTGCAAGTCAGTGGGACTAGGCAGAAAAGTGGTTCAGCACAGCCAAGAAGGGCCAAAAGGCCTGTTTCTGTGCTGTAATGTTCTATGGTTCTATGATAGAGTCTCAACTATCAGCCTCCTTTGCATTTAAGGGGTTGGTTAATTAATTATGTCTAACAAATAATCAAATATTTTAGCAAAATTCCAAGTTCAAAATAAATTTATTACCAATGTACATCTATGTCACAATATACTACCCTGAGATTCATTTTCCAGTGGGCATTCAGAGTAAATGAAAGAAATACAATAGAATCAATGAAAATCTACAGAGACATACAAACAACTAATGTGCAAAAGACAATAAACTGAAAATGTAAAACATAAAAATAGAATAATAATAATAGATGAATAAGTAATATTGAGAACATGAGTTGTAAAGTCCTTGAAAGTGAGTCCATAGTTTGTGAAATCAGTTAGTGTTGGGGTGAGTAAAGTTATCCATTTTTGTACTGGACCCTGATGGCTGAAGAGAGCATAGCCTGGATGATCAGGGTCCTTAATGATGGCTGGTGTTTTCCTGCAACAGGGTTGCTTGTTAATATGCTCAATGCTGGAGAGGGCTTTTCCTGTGATGGACTAGGCCATATCCACAATCTTTTGTAGGCTTTTTCATTCAACGGCATTGGTGTATCCAGACCAGGCCATAATGCAACCAGTCGGTATATTCTTCACCATGCATCTACTGTATGGTAGTTTGTCAAAGTTTTAGATGGGATGCCAAACTTTCCCCAACCTTTACGAAAGAGGTTCATTATAATAGCTCTTACATGCTGGACCCAGGACAGAAGTATACACTTATGAGTATAAAAGACAGGATTATTTTTACTTCTATTGGTATCTTCATTTATGAGCCAAATATGTGCCACTAAACTGCTGTTTTACAGAATTCTAAGGACTTTCTACAGGGGCACAATTGAGAGCATCCTGACTGGTTGCATCACTGCCTGGTATGGGAACTGTACTTCCCTCAATCGCAGGAACTCCGCAAAGAGTGGTGCGGACAGCCCAGTACATCTGTGGATATGAACTTCCCACTTTTCACAACACTTACAGCGACAGGTGCATAAAAAGGGCCTGAAGGGTCTTTGGGGACCGGAGTCACTCCAACCACAAACTCTTTCAGCTGCTACCATCCAGGAAATGGTACCTTATGGAAATTTCTGGCGTAATTGGAACAATTACCCTGGCAGTCAAGAGCTGTCATTTTGAGACTTGAGACATTTTATGTTTGTTGTTGAATGCATCTGATAAAAGTATTTTGTCAGACAATGGGGAAGCTTACAAAATCTCTGCCTTGGTCGTCCATGCAGAATTGGTCACACGTTGCTGTCCAACTTCGAAATTTCTTTCCATTAAGACTCAGGATTTTAAATTGTGAATGAAAGAGGGGTATGATACCTGGACAGCATGATAAAGCTCATTTAGTCTAAATAACCAAGGGCAGGTTTCTGAAAAATTAAATTAGAAATTAAATGATGAACTAAACTGCAAACACGAAGAAATCTGCAGATGCTGGAAATTCAAACAAAACACACAAAATGTTGGTAGAACACAACAGGCCAGGCAGCATCTATAAGGAGAAGCACTGTTGACGTTTCGGGCCGAGACCCTTCGTCAAGACTAACTGAAAGGAAAGATACTAAGAGATTTGAAAGTAGTGGGGGGAGGGGGAAATGCGAAATGATAGGAGAAGACCGGAGGGGATGGGATGAAGCTGAGAGCTAGAAAGGTGATTGGCGAAAGTGATACGGAGCTAGAAAAAGGAAAGGATCATGGGACAGGAGGCCTCAGGAGAAAGAAAGGGGGAGCACCAGAGGGAGATGGAGAAAAGGCAGAGTGATGGGCAGAGAGAGAGAAAAAAATCAAACAACTCGATATTGTCAGGGATGGGGGTAAGAAGGAAAGGAGGGGCATTAACGGAAGTTAGAGAAGTCAATGTTCATGCCATCGGGTTGGAGGCTACCGAGCCAGTATATTAAGTGTTGTTCCTCCAACCTGAGTGTGGCTTCATCTTGACAGTAGAGGAGACCATGGATAGACATATCAGAATGGGAATGGGACATGGAATTAAAATGTGTGGCCACTGGGAGATCCTGCTTTTTCTGGCAGACCGAGCATAGGTGCTCAGCGAAACGGTCTCCCAGTCTGCGTCGGGTCTCACCAATATATAAAAGGCCACACTGGGAGCACCGGATGCAGTATACCACACCAGCCGACTCACAGGTGAAGCGTCACCTCACCTGGAAGGACTGTCTGGGGCCCTGAATGGTGGTAAGGGAGCAAGTGTAAGGGCAGGTGTAGCACTTCTTCCGCTTACAGGGATAAGTGCCAGGAGGGAGATCGGTGGGAAGGGATGGGGAGGGGACAAGTGGACAAGGAGGTCGCGTAGGGAGCAATCCCTGCGGAAAGCAGAAAGAGGGTGGGAGGGAAAGATGTGCTTGGTAGTGGAATCCCGTTGGAGGTGGCGGAAGTTACGGAGAATTATACGTTGGACCTGGAGGCTGGTGGGGTGGTAGGTGAGGACAAGGGGAACCTTATCCCGAGTGGGGTGGCGGGCGGATGTGGTGAGGGCAGATGTGCAGGAAATGGGAGAGATGCGTTTGAGAGCAGAGTTGATGGTGGAAGAGGGGAAGCCCCTTTCTTTAAAAAAGGAAGACATCGCCTTCATCCTAGAATGAAAAGCCTCATCCTGAGAGCAGATGCGGCGGGGACGGAGGAATTGTGAGAAGGGGATAGCATTTTTGCGAGAGACAGGGTGGGAAGAGGAATAGTTCAGGTAGCTGTGAGAGTCAGTAGGCTTGTAGTAGATAAGCCACCTCCAGAGATGGAGACAGAAAGATCAAGAAAGGGGAAGGAGGTGTCAAAAATGGACCAGGTAAAGTTCAGGGCAGAGTGAAAGTTGGAGGCAGAGTTAATGAAGTTAACGAGCTCAGCATGCGTGCAGGAGGCAGCACCAATGCTGCATACGGTATATACTGGTATCCGTCCACCCACATGGGTCCCAGTTATGCCTGCCTTTTTGTTGGCTTTGTGGAACCGTCCATGTTCCAAGTCTATACCGGTATCCATCCCCCTCTTTTCCTTCGCTACATCGACGACTGTATTGGCACTGCCTCCTGCACGTATGCTGAGCTCGTTGACTTCATTAACTTTGCCTCCAACTTTCAGATGCAAAAAACCCATTTAAGATCTCCCCCATTTCTTTTGATTCCATACATAGCTGGCCACTCTGATCTTCAAGAGGACCAATTTTATCCCTTATTATCCTTTTGCTCTTAATATACCTGTAGAAGCTCTTAGGATTATCCTTCACCCTGACTGCCAAAGCTACCTCATGTCTTCTTTTAGCCCTCCTGATTTCTTTCTTAAGTATTTTCTTGCACTTTTCATACTCCTCAAGCACCTTATTTGCTCCTTGTTGCCTATACCTGTCATATATCTCTCTCTGCATACGGTATATACTGGTATCTGTCCACCCGCATGGGTCCCAGTTATGCCTGCCTTTTTGTTGGCTTTGTGGAACAGTCCATGTTCCAAGTCTATACGGGTATCCGACCCCTCTTTTCCTTCGCTACATCGACGACTGCATTGGAGCTGCCTCCTGCATGCTTGCTGAGCTCGTTCCCCTTGTCCTCACCTACCACCTCACCAGCCTCCAGGTCCAATGTATAATTCTCCGTAACTTCCGCCAGCTCCAACGGGATTCCACTACCAAGCTCATCTTTCCCTCCCCCCACTTTCTGCTTTCTGCAGGGATTGCTCCCTACGCAATCCCCTTGTCCACTCGTCCCCCCCATCCCTTCCCACCGATCTCCCTTCTGGCACTTATCCTTGTAAGCAGAACAAGTGCTACACCCGCCCTTACACTTCCTCCCCCACCACCATTCAGGGCCCCAGACAGTCCTTCCAGGTGAGGTGACGCTTCACCTGTGAGTCGGCTGGTGTGGTATACTGCGTCTGGTGCTCTTGGTGTGGCCTTTTATATATTGGTGAGACCCGACGCAGACTGGGAGACCATTTCGCTGAACACCTACGCTCGGTCCGCCAGAGAAAGCAGGATCTCCCAGTGGCCACACATTTTAATTCCACATCCCATTCCCATTCTGATATGTCTATCCTTGGCCTCCTCTACTGTCAAGATGAAGCCACACTCAGGTTGGAGGAACAACATCTTATATACCGGCTGGGTAGCCTCCAACCTGATGGCATGAACATTGACTTCTCTAACTTCTGTTAATGCCCCTCCTCCCCTTCTTACCCCATTCCTGACAATATCTAGTTGTTTGATTTTTTTGTCTCTCTCTGCCCATCACTCTGCCTGTTCTCCATCTCCGTCTGGTGCTCCCCCCTCCCCCTTTCTTTCTCCCTAGGCCTCCCGTCCCATGATCCTTTCCCTTCTCCAGCTCTGTATCACTTTCGCCAATCACCTTTCCAGTTGTTAGCTTCATCCCACACCCTCCGGTCTTCTCCCATCATTTTGCATTTCCCCCTCCCCCACTACTTTCAAATCTCTTAATACCGTTCCTTTCAGTTAGTCCTAACGAAGGGTGTCAGCCCGAAACATCAACAGTGCTTCTCCTTATAAATGCTGCCTGGCCTGCTGTGTTCCACCAGCATTTTGTGTGTGTTGGTCAACTAAACTAATCTCTTCTGCCTCCACAAAGTCCATATCATTCCATTTTCCTCACATTCATATGCTATCTAAACGTCCCTTAGAAATCGCTAATGTATCTGCCTTGACCATCACCTCAGGCAGAGCACTCCAGACACCCACCCCACTCTATGTAAAAAAAACTTGCCCCTCACATCTTTGAAATTATCCCCTCTCAACTTAGATACCTACCCTCTCGTACTGAACATTTCAAGTCTAGGTAACCGATACTGTCTGTCTATTTCATCTATGCCTCTCAGAATATTATAAACCTCTATCAGATCTCCTCTCAGCCTCTGCTGCTCCAGAGAAAACAATCCAAGTGTGTACAACTTCTCGTCATAGTACATGCCTTCAAATACAGGCAACATCCTGGTAAATATTTTCTGCATCCTCTGCAAATCCTTGACATCCTTCCTATAATATGTCGACCTGTACTGTATGCAGTTCTTCAAATGTGGCCTAACTAGAGTTTTATAAAGTTGCAACATAACCTCCTGACATTTGAACTCACTGCCTTGACTAATAAAGGATAGCATGCCATATGCCTTCTGAACCACCCTGTCAAACTAAGTCACTTCCAGGCAGATGTGAACTTGGACTCCGAGGTCTCTCTGCTCAGTAACACTGTTAAGAGTCTTGTCCTTAACAGCGTACTGACTATTTGCAATTGACGTACCACTTCACATTTTTCCACGATGTACTCCATCCATCATTTCATCACCCACATCTGCAACAGATCTATATCCCATCGTATTTGCTGCCGGTTTTCTATGCTACCCATAGCACTAGCAATCTTCGTATCATCTGCAAACTTAGTAACCCACTCATCTACATTTTCATTCAGGTCGTCAATGTACATCACAAATAACAGAGATTCCAGTATAGGTCCCCATGGAACACCACTAATCACAGGTCTCCAGCTAGAAGTTTTGTACTCTAATTGCTCACCTACAGCCAGGGTCATTACCCAACCCCAGATCCAGTACAGCACCTCCTCTTGCTGGACTATCTATAAATTGTTTTTTTAAAAATACCTTCCTGGATGCACCTAACAAATTCTGCTCCATCTGAACCTTTTGTTCTAAAAAGGTTCCTGGTTTAATTAGGGAAGTTGAAGTTCCTCATGTCAACAACTCTATTGTTTTTACAACTTTTCTTAATCTGTCCGCTTATCTGCTCTTCAGCATCCTGGTGGCTATTGGGGGGTCTGTAATACAATCGTATCAGAGTGGTTGCACCCTTCCTATTTTTAAGTTCCACCCAGATAGACTCTGTGTATGAGCCATCCATTATGTTGCCTCTGAGAGCAGCCGTAATATTGTCCCTGATTCATCCCTTCCCACCTACATATGTGACGCTTCTCAAGCTGTAGACCTCCTCAGTAACTTTCAATTCCCTGGCGCTGACTGCCTCATTTTCACCATCGATGTTCAGTCCCTATACACTTCTATCACCCATCAGGGAGGCCTCAAAGCCCTCCACTTCTTTCTTGACAAATGAAATAAAACAATCCTCCTCCACCACCACCCTCCTTCATCTGGCAGAACTAGTCCTTACCCTCAACGGCTTTTCCTTCAGCTCTTCCCAACTTTCTCCAAACATGCACACTTGCATGGACCCCAGCTATGCCTGCCTCTCTGTTGGCCCTCCCTGGTTTTATTCCTCAACTTTTTTCTCCACTACATTGATAACTGCATTGGTGCTGCTTCATGCACCAATGCTGAGCTCGTCAATTTTATCAACTTTGCTTCCAACTTCTATCTTTCCTTTAAATTCACTTGGTGCATTTCTGACACCTCCCTTTCCTTTATCAATCTCTCTGTCTCCATCTCCCTGGAAACAAACTGTCAACTAAGACTTTTTATAAACCTACTGATTCCCACAGTTATCTTGACTACACCTCTTCTCACACTGTCTCCTATAAAAATGCTATTCCCTTTTCTCAGGTTCTTCGCCTCCACTGCATCTGTTCCCAGGATGAGTTTTTTCATTCTAGGACATCAGAGATGTCCTCCTTCTTTAAAGAATGAGGTTTTTCTTCCTCTACCATTGATGCTGCCTCACCCACATTTCCTCGATTTCCCGTACATCCGTGCTCACCCACCTTCCCGCTGTCATAACAGTGATAGAGTCCCTCTTGTCCTTACCTACCACCCCATCAGCCTCAGCTTCTAACACATTAACCTCCTCAAATTCTGCAACCTCCAAAGGCAAACTACCTCTAAACGTATCTAAAATATTGTTACCTTCACTCGCCACCCCTCACTCTCAGCTTTCCACAGGGATCGCTCCCTCCACAATTCCCTACTCCCTTCATCCCTCCCCACCAATCTCCCGCCAGGAACTTATCCCTGTAAGTGGCCTAAGTGCTACCCCTGCCCATACATCTCCCCTCTCTCCTTTATTCAGGGACCCAGCCAGTTTGTTCTAAATGAGGCAACACTTCACCTGCAAATCTGTTCGGGTTGCCGATTGTGTCCAGCGCTCCCGATGCAGCCTCCTCTACATCGCTGAGACCCGTCAAGAATTGGGGGACCACTTTGTTGAGCAGCTCCGCACCATCTGCCACAAGTGGGACTTTCCAGTGGCCAAACATTTTAATTCCAATTTCCATTCCCATTCTGAACACTTTATATTCTGTCTGGGCAGCCTCCAGCCTAATGGCATGAATATCAATTTCTCCTTCAACTAAACAAAACCCATCCTCGCTTCCTCTCTTCCCCACTCTGACATTTTACTTCTTCTTACCTGCCTATAGCTTTCGCCTGGGTCCTCTCCTCCTTCCTATTCACCTATGGTCCACTCTCTCTCCTATTAGATTCCTTATTCTCCAACCCTTGACCTTTCCCTCCCACCTGGCTTCGCCTGCTTGCCTCCTTCCCTTCCTCCCACCTTTTTTATTCTGGACATCCTCCCCTATACTTCTCAGCCCTGAAGAAGGGTCTCAGCTTGAAAAATGAACTATCTATTCATTTCCATAGTTGTTGCCCGACCAGCTGAATTCCTCCAGCATTTTGTGTGTGGTGCTTTGCCCCGATAGGTTGTGCAACTTCCCCACCTCTTCTCTATCTTTTCTAAAACCACAAAATCCTGGGACATTAAGCACTCATTCCTATCCCTTTCTCATCCAATTCTCTGTAATGGCCACAACATTATAGTTCAAAGTACTGATCCATGCTTTAAGTTCATCACCTTTACCCAAAACCCTCTCAGCATTAAATTACACACACTTCAAATTATCCATCGCTTTACATCTATGTCTTTGCTCCTGTCTGCTTTTACATCTACTTTCCAATCCATCCCTTCACTTTCTGACCTGGTGCTCTGGTTCAGATCCCTCTTCCAATCTGATTTAAGCCCTCCTGAATATTGGTTCCCCTCCAGTTTAGGTGCAACCTGTCCCCCTTGTACAGGTCACCCCTCTCCCAGATAAGGTTACAATGATCCAAGAACCTCTGCCTCCTGTACCAGTTCCTCAGCCATTCAATCATCTGTACCATCATCCTATTTCTACCCTGACTACCAAGTGAACCAGGAGTAATCCAGAGATTACTACCTCAGAGGTCCTGCTCTTTCCTAATACCCTGTACGCAATGCACAGGATCACTTCCCAATTTCTACCAATGTCATTGGTGTCAATGGACACCATGACCTCCTGTTGCACCACCCTCCCTCAGGAGAATATTCTGTGGCCACTCTGAAACATCCTGGACCCTAGCACCTGGCTTCTATTTCATGCTGACAGAATCTCCTGTCTGTCCTCCTAAAAAGAGTCTCCTATCTAAAGACTGTAAGTCATAGGAGTAGAATTTGGCCATTCAGCCTACCAAGTCTGCTCCACCATTCCATCATGGCAGTTTATTGTCCCTCTCAACCCCATTCTCCTGCTGTCCTGCCATAATCTTTGACGCTCTGATTTTAGTTAATCCTATCAGCAACCTCTTTAAATATACTCAATTACTTGGCCACCACACCCACCTGTGGCAATGAATTCCAAAGATTCATCACTCTCGGGCTAAAGAAATTCCTCCTCATCTCTTTTCTAAATGTACGTTCCTTTGTCCTGAGGCTGCACCCTCTAGTCCTGGATTCTCCACTACAGGAAACGTCCTCTCCACATCCACTCCATCGGCTCTTTTCAATATTCAATAGGTTTCAATGAGATACCCCCTCATTCTTCTAAACTCCAGCAAGTACATGTCCAGAGTCATTAAACGCTCCTCATGCATTTCCCCTTTCATTCTTGGAATAATTCTTGTGAAACTTCTCCGGGCCCTTTCCAATGCCAATACTTCTTAGATAAGGTGGGGGGGGCCAAAAATGCTCACAAAACTCCAAGTGCGGTCTGACCGATCGCTTATAAATGCTCAGCATCATATCCTTGCTTTTATATTCTTGTCTGCTCAAAAAGAAAGATCATATTGCATTTGCCTTCTTTTCCACCAATTCAACCAGCAAGTTAATCTTTAGGGATTCCTGCACAAGGACGCCCAAGTCCCTTTGCACCTCTGATTTTTGAATTTTCTCCCTGTTCAGAAAATAGTTTATGCCTTTACTCCTTCTACCAAAGTGCATGACCAAACTATTCCCTACACTCCTTTGCCCGTACTCCCAATCTGTCTAAGTCCTACTGCAGACTCCCTGCTTCTTCACCATAATCTACTCCTCCACTGGTCATCTGCAAACCCAGCCATAAAGCCATCAATTCAAATCCATCAATTCTGTCACTTAAATCATTGAAATATGATATGGAGAGAAGCAGTCCCAGTACCAACCCCTACAAGACAGCACTAGTCACCTGCAGCCATCCACAATAGGCCCCTTTTATTCTGTCTCTTTGCAACCTGCCAATCAACCAGTCTCTGTCCATGCTAGTATCTTTCCTGTAACACCATGGGCTCTTACCTTGTTCAGCAGCTTCATGTGAGGCACCTTAACAAAGGCCTTGTTAAAATCAAAGTAAACAATACACACTGACTCTCATTTGTCTATCCTGGTTATTATTTCCACAAAGAATGCTGTCAGATTTAACAGGCAAGATTTCCCCTTAAGGAAACCTTGCAGACCTTGGTCTACCTTCTCATGTGCTGTCATTATTATTCTGCCTGACTTTTCCCGTCCCTGGTGAATCTCAGAGCTGGCCACAATACCACTGGTCTAACTGCTGCTGTTGCTGCACCCTGATTGCTCACATTCCCAGCCACCCCAGCAGAACCATACTTGTTGCTGAGGGGAATGGCCACAGGGAAACCCTACACTGGGTGCTTACTCCCCTTATTTCTCCTGGTGGTCACTCATCCACTATCCGAAGCCTGCACTCTGGTGTTTCTGCCTCAGTAGAAGTTTCATCTATGAGGTATTCAGCCTCTCAGATTATCTTGAGTGCATCCAGCTCCAGCTCCAGTTCCTTGACCTTGTCAGTCAGGAGATGAAGTTGGGTGCACTTCCTGCAGATGTAGTCATCAGGGAGATTGTTAGGTGTTCTGAAATCTCACATCTCAAAATAGGAGCAACCTGCCTCCATTGAAATAAGGACCAAGGATTTATAAATATTTTTTTAAACTTTTTTTGAATTTCGCACTCATTTGGGTAAAGGCTAGAAACTCTCAGCATCTAAAGAAGTGTCTTTGAAAAAAGTGTACTTTTTCAGTGGGTGACCTGAAGTTCTTGTTGGAGCATTTTAAGTTTAGAACAAAATTATAGTCTTTATTTTCAAGCCATCAAAGTCAATTTATTATCATGTACCTACATGTCACCATATACTACTCTGAAGTTAATTCTCTTGTAGACATACACAGAATAACAAAGAAATGCAATAAAATCAATAAAAAACTACAAAGACTGACAAAACAGCCAACATTCAAAAGATGACAGTGCATCAGAGTATGGAATTTGAAGATCTGGTAAAAGCCACTAAAATATTTGGTGGTTTCTCGGCAGCTAAGAAAATCTCACAAGTGAAGCTTTCAAATTACTGCAGGAGATTTACATGCACTCTTTTCTTATTTAACGACTTATTAATATACAAATCCAATTAGATGCACTTTACTGTTCTCTTTCAGAGCAAGATTAATTAATGCCTCTAGTCATATTAATGTGACAAACGGATTATTCCAATGACTTTCATTCATTTTCTTTCCAAGTACAACACTTTAAATGAAGCTGTCAGGATTTAAATTTGCCAACATATAGTTCAGATAATCTCCTAAAATTTGTAAACTCTCTGTCATTCCTATTTATTTGAAATAAGCAATACTCCTGGACAATGGAATCCTCACTGCAGAATAGAGCAAGCAGAGAAAATCTCAGCTGTAGCATAATCTATCATAGAAGTTAATCTTGCCAAATTCAAGTTCAATTACAGATTATTGTCATTCAACGTACACATGTATACTGCTAAACGAAACAATGTTCTTCCAGATCAAGGTGCACAACACAGTATATATAAAAGGATCGAGTGCTTTCCTGGTGTATATGATGAATAAACCCTTCTTGGGCTTCCAGCTGGGTACAAGTATCGATTTTAATCAATGTTACTACCTGTCTTCCCTATATCTTCACAGTTTCTGGAAGGATTGCTAGGATCCTGAAAAAATATCAGATTAATACCATCCGCAAGCCTTAAGGAAAACACAGTCACTGCTTTTACAGGTCAAAAACGTCCTGGGACTCAGGTCGACTGGCATTTACAGGATTCCCTATGAATGCGGAGCAGCGTATGTCAACCAGACAGGATGCACGGTGGAAACCTGCATCAAGGACCACA
Source organism: Hypanus sabinus (assembly GCF_030144855.1). Taxonomy (NCBI): domain Eukaryota; kingdom Metazoa; phylum Chordata; class Chondrichthyes; order Myliobatiformes; family Dasyatidae; genus Hypanus; species Hypanus sabinus. The sequence goes on from NC_082708.1 coordinate 24,155,442, forward strand.
GGAGGTGTATCCATTTGGGTTACTCAGAGAAATCAGTGGTAGCAGAACACCGCATTTTCAATGGCCATACAATTGACTTTGATGGCATAAAACTACAGTGCAGCATGGGTAAAGGAAGCCACTGAAATAAAGCTAGAGAAAAAGAATGTTAACAAAGACAAATGTCTCACTCTAAGTAAGAACTGGAATTTAATTGTAAACATTGTGGGACAGCAGAAACCTGATTGGATGAGGACTAACCAATCAGGAGGGATGGATGATGGGGGCATAAATACCACCAGGCTTGACATGCTTAGGCATCATTCCTGATAAAAATGGCAGAGTTTGTCATCAAATCATTGGTTAAAATTGATATCTGTACCTGGTTGGAAGCCCGAGTTTATCCAACAGTATAGATAATTCACACACAACATATAAGGCAATATTAGAACAAATAAATTGACTGATAATAATGTCCATTTATGACACAAGTTAAGAAGTAAACAATATAATGCCACCAGTGCTTCAAATGGGATGAGGCCTGGGTAGTGGCAGGGAGTTCAGTAGTTCTACAGCTGTTACAGTACCTTCTGCCTGATGGTAGTGAGTCAAAGAGATTGTTGGATGGATGAGAGGAATTATTGTCAATGCTAAGGGCCCTGCATATGTGGCGCTCTTGATTAATATCTCTGATGGGTAGAAGGAAGACCCCAGAAATCCTCTCAGCAGTCCTTATAGTCCATATGGGGAGTTGCGGTCGGATGCCTCTCAATTCACATATCGGACTGTGATGTAGCTGATTGGGACATTCCTGTAAACATTGGGTAGAACGAATGGGGGAGAGGAAGCCTTGCTCGTCTCAATCTCCTCAACATGTGGAAGGAAGAACAGGGTTAACGTTTAAATCAATTATTTGTAATCTGATGAGAAGTCATGATGAAATGTCATCAATTTGCAATGTTAACTCTGTTTCTCTCGGCAATGATGTTGCCTGACCCATACCTTCACTATGACCTAAATGCAAGAGAATCTGCCAATGCTGGAAATCCAGGGTAACACAGACAAAATGCTGGAGGAACTCAGCAGGTCAGGCAGCATCTATGGAAAAGAGTAAAAAACCAACATTTTGGGCCGAAACACTTTAGACTCTGACAAAGTGACTCAGTCTGAAATGTCATCTCTTTATTCCTTTCCATAGATGCTGCCGAACCTGCTGAGTTCCTGTAACATTTTGTCTGTTTTTAACTCATTGATATTATTCCAATCCAACATCTGCAACATTTTACTTGTAATCATTTTGTGTCATCAAGGTGACCATGGTTTCAATGTCCATTCAGAAATCTGATGGCAGAGGGGACGAAGGAAGTCAGTCTCCTCTGCCGTCAGATTTCTGAATGGACATTAAACCCATGAACACTACCTCACTACTTTTTTTTGAACTACTTATTTAATTGAACTTTTTAATATATACGTATGCATTACGATGTACTGCTGCCACAGAGATAACACATTTCACGACATATGTCGGTGATATTAAACCTGTTTCTGATTCTGATTCTAGTTTTGATCAGGGTGTCTGGTTATTATTCTTCTCAATTTCCACAACATTTCCTACAGCAGTTACATATCACTGGCTGTACAGAATCCATAATGCTTGAACCTGTGGAAGCCAATATATTGATACAGGCTTTTTCTTTCAAATAAATAAAATACACTGCCTTTCACAAGCTCAAGATATGCCACAGAGTCTTACCGCCAAGTCGGAACCTCTGGAAGTGCAGTCACTGAAGTGCAACAGGAAATGTAACAGCCAATTTGTGCCCTGAAAACTGAAACATAAAGGTGCCAGAGGGGTCACATTGTTCAGGACTGTGGAAAGAATGTTCATACCCTTCAGATAGGGCCAATATACATTAGATTGCAAACAGCAACTCTCTTCAGTATCATCTCAAAATATGCAGCATTTCTCAAGGCAACACCACAGCTTTAAGCAAGATATGGTGCGTACATTCATAAAATATAAACAGAAGAGATTCTGCAGCTGCTGGAAATCCAGAGCAATGCACACAAAAATTGCTGGAGGGGCTCGGCAGGTGAGGCAGCAACTATGGCGAGGAATAAACAGTCAATGTTTTGAGCCAAGACTCTTTATTAGGACTAAATATTCTGCATTCAGAGCGAGAGCTCTCCCCACTGAACAGTGATTAAAACAGTCACTGTGACCACTGTACACACTTCGGAGGGTTTCTCCACTTCAGAGTAGACTATTCTCAGATTAAATCCCCCCCCCCCGTTGATAGCATCCTTTGATTGATATAGAAATGTATTTTATTTTTCTCCAAGTAGTCAGTTGAGAAACATACAGTGATTCTCAGCAGAACAATTCAAAGAGCTCGAAGTTCAAAGAACATTTATTATCAAAGTCGGTATACTAAATACAACCTTGAGATTTGTATCCTTCCAGGCAGCCACAAAACAAAGAAACACAACGCCCATTAAAAAATAAACTGTTGAACACCCAATGTGCAGAAAAAAAACAACTTGTGCCAACAATGAAAGTAAGCAAATAAGATTGAGAACTGAAGTTCAAGAAAGTGAGTTCACAGCCAGCAGCCTTCCATGGGTTGACCCTGCACAGGGTTCTTCTCACATCAGACACAGCACCTGGTCATTTAGAGAAGGGATGGACTTCCTCGCCGCCAAGTCATTTTTTGCCTCAAAATGAGCATAGAAGTTCAGGGTAGAGTTTACTTGGAGCTATAGTATTGAAGGTGGAACTGTAGTCAAAAAACAATAATCTAACATTGGAGCCTGCACTGACCAGATGTTCCAGAGATGAGTGTAGGGCCAGGGAAATGGTGTAGCTATAAACCTGTTTTAGCAGTCGGTGGATTGCAATGTGTCAGTGTTGTCTGGGAACCAATCACTTGAAGCACTTCATGATGGTGGCTCTCAGGGCCACCATGTGTTAGTCATTTGGGCCGCAGTCCCTGCTTAAATCTTCTTAAAGCAGGTGGGAACTGCGAATTGAAAGATGGAGAGGTTAAGATTTTCGGCAAATACCCCGACTGGCTGTTTGAACAGGATCTAAGAGCTCAGCCAGGGACACCATTCAGGTCAGATGACTTCAATGGAATCACTGTCTCGAAGACTGACCTTTTATCTGCAGTAGTGACTGTGGGTTCAAGTACAGTAGAGGATCTCGGGTCGGGTGGTGGCATTCCAAACCCTTCTGTTTAAAATGTGCATAGAATGCATTAAGCTCATTGGGAGGGTATGCACTAATTTTGGTGATGTTGCCTGACTTGGTTTCGTCGCCCATAATAGCTTTTTAGCCCTGCCGCAACTGACAGCTGGTCTGGGACTCAATTTTGTTCTGGTATTGTCCCTTAACATCCCTGATAACTTTGCAGAAGTCGCACTTCGATTTCTTGTCAAGGCCAGGGTCACCTGTAGTCCCAGGCTTCAATAGGGAGTGGATCTCTTGGCTCTCCAAAGGATTTCGCTGAAAATTCTATTTCAAGTAACCCAATTGAGCTGGTGATTCACTTTCTGTTTATAATGTGTTTGAGATTATCAATGTGGATCCCACAGTGCAAAAGAGCTCCATTAAATTTAGAAAATGATGTAACTCTCTTTGTAATAATGCTTTTAGACCATTCAATAAATTCGACCCATGAGCAGTTGGGAATATATCTTAGCATTTAACGAGTGAATCATTTTTTAAAAAAACCATTAAAAAGAGACGGCATGAAGAATGATCCCTGTACTTTGTTATTTTTGCAGGATGGGAAACGTTTATTTCTCTGGCCGAGTTTCTCTGGTAACTCTGTGAACCTTTGTCATTGCAATCCCTCAGAGCTTTTCAGCAATCCCCCAGTGAAAATTACATTGATGATACCAAGTGAACAAATGGAAAGGGAAAGTAAAAGGGAAGGAGACAGAGCATTCTCACTTTGATTATTCACAGAAACTGACTCCTAACTGAGCCAAGAATGCATGAGGCTCAAGAAAGAATAGATAAGCCCCATTTATTTTACAATGAGACTGCCTTGTGAACTTAACCCATTGCTGGGCATATTCTGTGCCAATTTGGTTACTTCTTCAGCGGTTTGATCAGTGCACAACTGTGCAAGCGTGTGGACGTAAGCCAGTGAGAAGAGTTTAAAAGGAGACACCTTACAGAGTGGGCTCCATAGTAGAGGGAGACAGAGTAGGAAGACTATGGCTCAACGGGTTGAGCAATAACGGGTTGAGGCCAAGTAAGTTATCTGTGTAGAATACAGACAGGAAGAATGTGTGTGAGGATGGTGTTCTGTGCTCGGTGTCAGATGTGGGAGGTCCTGGAGTCTCTCAGCCTCCCGGACGGCCACATCTGCACCAGGTATGTCGAGTTGCAGCTCCTTAGGGACCGCGTTAGGGAATTGGAGATGCAGCTCGATGACCTTTGTCTGGTCAGGGGTGTGAGGTGGTAATAGAGAGGAGCTATAGGCAGATAGTCACACCGGAGCCTGGCGAGACAGATAAGTGGGTAACAGTCAGGAGAGGGAAGGACAGGAGTCAGAGGCTAGAGAGTACCCCTGTGGCTGTTCCCCTTAACAATAAGCACTCCTGATTGAGTACCATTGGGGGACAGCTCACCTGGGTGAAGCAACAGTGGCCGTATCTCTGGCACTGTGACTCAGAAGGGCAGGGAAAAGAAGAGGATGGCAGCAGTGATAGGGGACTCTATAGTTAGGGGGTCAGACAGGCGATTCTAAGGATGCAGGAAAGAAGAATGGATGGTAGTATGCCTCCCAGGTGCCAGGGACCTAGATGTTTCTGATTACATCCACGATATCTTAGAGTACAAGGTCGTCGTACTGATGCACCATCAATAACTCTCTGAGATGTGAGGTGAGATATAGGCTTTTATTGGCTGGAAGAAAGAACAAGCAGCAATTCACCACCACATACATCCTGGAGACTGAGGCCGGGGCGGTGTCTCCAATCGCCTTTACACCGGGATCCGTGGGAGGAACCACAGGAGCAGTCAGTGGGGGGGGGGGGGGGGGGGGGGGGCGTCTCCAGACAGGTATAAGTAGTTCACCACATGTACATATTGGTACCAACGACATAGGTAGGAAAAGGGAGGAGGTCCTGAAAGCAGACTACAGGGAGATAGGAAGGAAGTTAAGAAACTTTCTTAAGGATTACTGCCTGTCCCACATGACAGTAAATTTAGGAATAGAGTGAGGTGGCTGAGGGATTGGAGCGGGGGCAAGGATTCAGATTTCTGCATCACGGGGACTTCTTTTGGGGCAGGAGTGACCTTTACAAAAAGGACAGGTTGCACGGGGAAGTTGGGGTGGGGGTGGGGGGGAGGGGGGGCTCCGTATATTAATCATCAAAAGCTAGTTAAAGCAATCTAAGAGAAAGAGAATGTTAGCCTTTACCTCAAGGGAACCGGATCACGAAGAGGAAAAAAATTTCGTCAAGCACTTGATCAAGGACATTGAGTTCAGTTTCGGGTGAATTGCATTCAAGGAGGCAGTACAGGTTCATCAGAATAATATGGTGCTCGGAGGACTAACTTACCAAAGTCAGATGCATAAGCTCGGATTCCACTAAGTATAAAAGTGTAAGAGACAACCTGATCAAGGAGTTTAAAATATTAAATTACATCAGTAGGGTAGCTATCCCCTAGCCTAGCTATGTGTTTATATTATCTATACAAGTCCCGATGAAGGGTCTCGGGCAGAAAAGTTGGCTCTTCATTTCTTTCTAAAGATGCTGCTTGATGTGTTGAGTTCCTCCAGCATTTTGTGTGTGTGTTGCTCTGGATTTCCAGCATCTCTACTATCTCTTGTGTTTGTGTTATCCATCCAGCATTAAGTCCCTCTATATTATTTCCACGAGCTCTAAAATATTTCAGAATCTCTTCGAAGAATTTCCAAAACTGTAACAAAGGTACGCGTGATGCCACACTCTACTAGCTCTGACATCAAAAGGTTATTCCTTGAGGACCATCTCAATTAAACCAGCTCTTTCACCTTCTGAAACAATGTGTGTTTACTTAATAATGAGAGGGCTAGCAGAATGTTTTGCTCTCTTCCGTCAGTGTCAAAGACCTTCATGTGGTCACAGTTTGATTTCTAGGCCAGCAAAACAGTTTGCTCTGCTGGAAATTATAATTTTGTTTTGGGATATTTGTAGAATATACCGTCAGCTATTGATTCTGAGTCTGTTACGAGAGGAACCAAAGCTGCAGTCAAGTAACGGGTTATTTCTCCAAAATGGGGGATGAGGCCATGTAAAGGATGTGCATAAATTAACTGTGCTTGACTGATAGGGAATTACCCAATTATTTCTAATCGGGCTGGCAATAGTATTGCAACAATGTCCATCTGTCGTATAACAACTGACTATGTTGAGGAAATCTGAAAGGCCTTTTACACAGAAAATTTAGTGACTAATTGGAACTTCCTCCAAAATATATCTGTGATACACCAGTCCTAATGAAGGGTCTCAGTGCAAAACGTCAACTGCTCATTCCTCTCCTGATCTGCTGAGTTCCTCAGGCTCTTAGTATGATTTATTTATTTATTTCTATTTACAGATAACAGGGCCATCCAACCCAACAAGCCCACGTCATCCATGTGAACATATGACCAATTATCTCGTAACCTCATAGGTCTTTAGAATATGGAGCATCTGGAGGAAACACACAGTCAATGGGAGAATGTAACTTCTCCTTGCAGAGAGTGACGGGAATTGAACCCAGGTCATTAGCACTGTAACACTCTTACACTAACCATTACACTAAGTGCCACCCCACTTTGCGTTGTTGGGTCAGGATCTCTAAATTCTTATTTTGTGAGAATGGATTAAAGTGGATAAATGGAATTCAGCACACAGTAATTGAACAACTGATTCAAAGAGGTGAGTAACTTAATCCTGCTCTGAGTGTACTTATGTAATTCCAAGTCATCCTACTGTTTAGATAGAAGTACAGGAATAAATGTACAGATTTATGCAAGTGAGGGTTAGGAAAATATCTGCTTCAATTCACCCAGGTTCAAGGTGTTTGGAACATTATAACAACATACTATAATCCTAGCAGCCACTTGATTTCACCAGGACACTCCCTGGAACATTCATATAAGTGACGGACAATCAGTCCAAGAACACCTGCCCAGTCTCCTTATTTATTATGTGCTGTGTTCCATGATGTGGATGTCTTTCTGTAACCATGAATGTTCTCTGCAAATATTTCTACAGAAGTGTTTTGCCCTTGCCTTCTTCTGGGGACTGCCTTTACAAGATGGATGACGCCAGCCATTATCGATACTCTTCAGAGATTGTCACCTGGTGTCAGTGGTCACATAGCCAAGACTTGTGATATGCACCAGCTGCTCATATGACCATCCACCACCTGCACCCAGGGCTTCACATGACCCTGTTCGGGGAGCTAAGCAGATGAAAAACCTTGCCCAAAGGTGACTGCAGGCTAGAGGAGGGAAGGAGTGCATCTCCACCTCACCACCCCATTGCCCAGTAGACCTGTGGAAACCTAACTCCACTTCTCGAATGAGCAATGTTCCACTTCTTCTTGATTTTGCTTACTATACATGTAACCCTCAGGTTTGGCTGGCAGAGTGCTCACAGTCTAGGGCTTTGGCCAGGAGGTTACTGCCTCTATCTTAGAAGGATTTGTAGCTGCTCCATCCCATGAGACTGTGCCCAACTAGATAACAGACATCTTGCAGAACTGGCACTTGTCCAGGGTAAGTTTTAACCCTTCAGCTTTCAGGTAGCCCAGCACCTTCAGTAGCCTCACTCCTTGTTCTTCCAAGATGGACCCAAACACTATGTGGTCATCCAGTTACACCAACACCTCAAGCAAGTTCATATCCCCCACCGTTTTCTCCATGACCCACTGGAAGGTTGTAAAGGCTCTCAATGTGCCCTGGGGCATCCTTTCGAACTGGAAAAATCCCAGGGGACATATAAAAGCCGTCTTCTCTGTGGACCTCACTCATGGGGATCTGGTAATAACCACTCCTCCAGTCCAGCACACTGAACCACTTCACACCACTCAGACAGGCCAGCACATCCTCAATCCTTGGGACTGTATACTGGTCAGAGACAGTACGCCTGTTCAAAGTCCTAAGGTCCACACACATCCGTACCTTCCTGTTCTTCTTTCAGGCCACTATTATTGGGGACGCAAAGGGGCTTCGGGACCTGGTGGTGATCCCAGCTTCCTTCAACTTACCCAAATGCTGCCAAACATCTTCCACCTCCGCAGAGGCCAGTTGTCGCAACCTCTTTCTGAACAGGATGCCCTCAGTCACCCAGATAATGTGACGACTGTTCTTGGGATAGCCCACATCACACTCATCAGTGGAAAATGTACCTTGCAGCTTCAACTGTTTCTCTACCAACCTCCTCTTTCAACCCACAGGTACCAGGGAGTCCCTGAAGTTGAATGTCTCAGTGGTCAACTTATTCCTCTTTGCAGCTGGATTCTCCCTATTTGCTTCACCAGGGCGCTAGACATTACTGTCACCGGCATCCCCCGCATGAAGGTGACCTCTTCTTCATGGCGTTCCTGATAATTGCTGCCATCCTACCCTCCTGTACAACCAAGGGCTTCTGCAGTTCTGGCCTTTCCTGTATCCCAGCAGGTAATCCAGACTCCTCCCCGTGGTCTTCTGGAGCCTCAGATGCATTTTCCAGTGCCCCCATGTAATTGGCCATATTTGCTAGGTGGTACCGGGACTTCATGGCTCTCACTATATCAGCAGCAGACCCCCTCAGACTCTGACCCAATCTCTGTCACTTTACATCAAAGAACTGCCACTCATCTAGCAACTGAAAGGCATGCTCTGCCCAAGTCTCATACTCCTTTTCCCCCTCAGGGGGTAAACATTATACCAGAGAATTCTTAGCTTCCAGTGTGGACCCTCTGGCTGTGCACTGGGCTACTTATTCACCAGGGGTAAGGGCTGATATCAACTCAGAACTCACTCTTCACTGGGGGTGGGGACTAATTAGACATTCCAAATCTGACCACTCCTTGCCCTCAGTCCTCAGAAACAATAGAACCTTGTCTTTGAAGTCTCCACCCACAGCTACAGGAAACTTGACTTGTGATTTGGCCTACTCCACTACAGTCTCCTCTTCCCTGAAAGGAAGAGCTTTATCCCCTCACCTGGGATACCCATAGTACCAGGCAGTTCCATTGCCATTATGTCAGCACTAGTCTGCAGTAAAGTGAAGTCTGTGCCCGCCATTTTATTAAACCTCTGCCCCACAATTGGAACTTTGCTGACAACTTAACAGTGCTTAAAAGGTGAATTAACAATTCACCTGGAGTACAAATATCTACCCCACTCAACACACATGATTAGTACCGGTAACCTCATGGATGCACACCACCACTCCACCCTAATAGCACCCATACCAGCACAGACTTAAACACACAACCCACTGGATCAATGCTCAGGGCAATCACAGCATCCAACAAAATCAATCCCGGACAAGCCCCCAAAATGGTAACCCTCAGGTTTGGCCAGCAGCATTAGTCTAGGGGAAGAAATTCTCTAGCCCTGCCAAACTTGTGAAATTTCATTTGTATGGATGCTGCATGATGTGTTACCCTGTTACAAATACGTACCACTAAAGATCATATGGTACACCATATGCAATTAAATGATTGAGCTTTACAGTTCTTAATTTGACTAGAGGGCTAGTAAAGAAAACAAAAAGAAAAAGGGCCCATTTTAATGAAATAGTCTAATGTGCACATTGGAGCTCATGGTTTTCCGTCTGTTAGCCTTCCATCGATTTCCTCTGCACGTCGTCGACTCCCGGACCTTCACTTCAAGTGCACTCTATCCTGCGGTCTACCTGCTCTCTTCTTGCGTCTTCTCTCTTCATGCTTCATCAACAAAAGCCTGCAAATACCTCCTCTCGGGCATGCAGGAAAGAAAAAAAAAACTCCCCTCATTTGTCGGTGCACATTCCAAAGCCTCCATTATCTCTAGTCATAATCCAAAAAGTGCTGCTTCAGAGAAACTATTACATTAGGAGTAAAACCTTTCCCCAGTGTTACATACAGTTACTTCCAAAGCAGATGCAGAAGTAATTTCTTGCACTGTTGAACAACCTGCAGAGAATCGCCACAAAGGCTCCTATACAAGGGTTTTGCCAGGACATGAGGACCAGAGTTTATAGGAAAAGTTTTAAAAGTTTAGGGCTTTTTTCCCTAGAACACAGGAGAATAAGGGGAGATTTGATAGACAAAAAATTATGAGGGGTTTATAAGATAACCATAAGTCTGCTTCTTCCACTGAGTTCATTGAGACTAGAACTAGAGGTCACGGGTTAAGGTGAAAGGTGAAATGATGAAGGGGAGCATGAAAGGGAACTTCTTCACTCAGAGGGTGGTGACAGTGTGGAATGAGTTTCCAATGGAAGTATTGGATGTGGGTCTGATTACAACTTTTAAGAGAAATTTGGATAGATACATGGAGGTGAGGGGTATGGAGGGCTACATTTCAGAAGCTGGTAGATGGGACTAAGCAGATTAATAGTTTGGCACATACCATTTGTACAAAGGGTCTGTTTCTGTGCTGTAGTGTTGCATTACCATTAGTGGGAATTATAAGCAACTTTCTGCAGCATGAAATCACTATTTTTGGGAGGAAAGAAGAGAAACCCAAGAAAACACCAGTCCTTATTGAGTGGTGAACAGTGGAACAGGTGAGCAGTTTCAAGTTTCTAGATGTCAATACCTCTGAAGGTCTATTCCAGACATAGTACATTGATGCAATTACAAAGAGGGAATGCCAGCAGCTATATTACATTAGGAATTTGAGGAGATTTGGTCAAAGTCTAGCAAGTTTCTACAGATATATTGTGGAGAACATTCTAGCTGGATGCATCACCATCTGAGGGGCCAGTGCACTGGAGTGGAAAAGCTATGGACGGTTGTTGACGCAGCCATCTCCATCATGGGCACTAACCTCCCCACTATTGAGGACATCTTCTAAAGGTAATGTCTCAAAAAGGTGCCATCGATAATTAAGGAACCCCATCACCAAGGACGTACCTACTTTCTCTTTGCTACTATTGTGGGGCTGGGGTACAGTAGCCTGAAAATGTTTGATCATCAGCTTCTTCCCCTCCGCCGTCAGATTTCTAAATGGACAAAAAACACAAGAATGCCTCTTTTTGAACTTCATTTGCAATTCATTAATTTTTTAAATGCATTTCTTCGTATACTTTGTAGTATATTTTATTTACTGTACTGCTGCTGAATAACAAGTTTCACAACATATGTCAATTATAACAAATCTGATTCTGATTCTAACTTTTAAATGATGTCTATTCATTCCAACTTTTCTGACTCACACTGTCTTACTCATCTATTCTGAAAGTTAAGAACGAACAAATCTAAAATGTGCAAACTCATGTATTTATAAGCAGAAAATTAATAAATAGTGAGATTCATAAAAATTAAAATTCAAATGTAATATCAATAGTGCTACATTATTCTAAAGCATTTGGGGCCAACAAATTTAGTAATTCCAAGTGAAGCATTACAGAATAAATGCACATGAATAATAGATGCTTGATATCATTTTGTAGACATTCCTATTACAAATTCATTTAAAATTATCCATTATGTCCAAAAAAATTGAATATGGCTTCATTTTGGGTAATAAAATGTTCAGTAGTTTTAAATTATTGGCTTTTTTGTTTCCTTCAGAGTGGTAAAATTATTACAATTATTATTATTTAAATATTATTCTTTCAGCAGTTCACTTGATGAGCAGAGAGAACTTTGATGATAGAACAGTACAGCACAGGAGAAGGTTCTTTGACCCACAATGTTGTGACAAACTTATTAACTTAATAATTAAATGCCTGATTAAACTGATCCCTTCTGCCTACAAATTGTCCTTATCCTTCCATTTCCTGTCAGACTGCACTGCTCCAAAGGACGCTATATGAGGTCATTCTTACCCTCGACCATTAGGCTCTATAATGAGTGAACCTATAGCTGAGGAAGTATCCCATTAGACTGTTTGAGAAACTTATTTTTTTATTCTTTCTTACTTCTCTTCTAATATTTGTGTATCTGTACACTTGTAATGATAGTGAAACACTAATGTCCTTTGGGATCCATGAAGTATCTAGCTCTCTGACTATCTATCCACACACCTCTCTAACAGACTCTTCAAAGCCTCCATCACATTTGCCTCCACCACCACCTCAGGCAGCACATCCCAAGTACCCATTACTCTAAAAAAAACTTGCCGCACACATCTCCTTTAAATACATGGCCTCGGTTATCAGACGTCAAACCTGTGGAAAAAGATACTGGTTATCTATGCCTCTCAATCTTATAACCCAAGTTTGCCCAGCCTCTCTATAGCATATGCCCTCTAATCCAGGCATCACCCTGGCAAAATGCTGCTGCACCCTCTGCAAAGTCTCTACATCCACTTTGGCAGGAAAACAACTATTTACTGGGGCTATTGACAGGATGAGCTCATTGCACTCCATTCAAAGGTTCTCCTTTACATCTCAGGCATTCTGACGTTAACCAGCACTGTGGTCCTTTTACTTAGTACAGTGAGCCTCTCAAATTCTCTGCCTAGGGCATTTGTGGAGGCTAGAAATTTGAGCAATCGTGGACTGAGGGCTATGGATATCTGGCATCAACAAGGAGTTGAGACCTGGGGATGAATCAGCCACCACTGCATTGAATGACAGAGCAGACTTGAGGGGCTAGGTGAACTACTCCTGCTTCTATCTTTCCTGCTACGCAATAAAGGTTAATATTAATGCACAAACTACAATGACTGGAAACCTGCCTAATGTCACTCCACTCTTTAAGGAGGAAGGGAGACAGAAGAAAGGAAATTATAGGCAAGTTAGTTTGACTTCAGTGGCTCATAAGGTGTTCAAGTTCACTATTAAGGATTAGGATTTGGGGTAATTGGAGGCACATGATAAATTAGGCCAAAGTCAGCTTGGTTTCTTTAAGGGGAAATCTTGCCTGTCAAATCTGTTAGAATTCATTGAGGAAATAACTATCATAAGGTGGGCACTGGGAGCAGAACCAAATGCAAGACACAGACACTGAAGTACTAGGAACTGGACTGGAATAGAGTTAGGGACAGGACAGGACAGACTTGGGCTAGGACTTCAGCTAGGAAAGCAAGACCGGGACAAGGAACTGGGAACTAGGAGCCTGGGCTTGGACTCCAAGCCAGAGACTGGACAAGGGTCCAGAACCTGGATCTTGACTCATGCTCAGACCCCAGAACTAGGCAAGGACATGACATGGCTGCAGGACCTGACATGAAACTCCTGTACAGGACAAGAACCCAAAGTCTTGACTCAATCTTGCAACACATGAGCACAGAGCCTTGGTCTTGAGAGATACAGGAGCACAGGGGCATGGAACACAGAGACAGAACCCCTCCTTAGGAGCAGGACTTGGGGCCAGGGCTCTACAGAGTCAGGACCTCTCCTAGGTTACAGGACATAGGGCTGGGGCTCATACACAGAACACAGAGAGACAGTTCCCAACACAAGGTAACAGCAAACAGCCAGACCTACCTAGCAAAGGCATGGACACAGAGACAGTTCCTTTTCTAGACTCAGCAAGGCTCTAGTCTTGCTCCAGTGGTAGAATTTGCTAGCAATACAGGCAAAGACTTCTAGGGGAAGGGAATGGGCCAGCAAATGAAGCTATTTATGTAGCCAGCCCAAAATGAGAATCAGGTGCCTCAATTAGAGCACCCAGCAGAACAAAGGAAAACTGGAAAACCTGGAATAAGGAACAATGGACCGGACCATGAACCAGAATGTGGACTCAACATACTGGATCATGACAATAATAGCAGGATAGACAAAGATCAGTCAGTGGATATTATTTATTTGGATTCTCAGAAGGCCTTTGACAAGGTACCACACATGAAGCAAAGAGTGGGAATAAAGGGGACCTATTCTGGGCGGCTGCCAGTGACTACTTGTGTTCCACAGGGGTCGGTGTTGGGACAGAATTTTTTTCATGTTATATGTCAGTGATTTGGGTGATGGAATTGATGGCTTTGTGGCCAAGTTTATAGGTGATACAAAGATAGGTGGAGGGCAAATAGTGTTGAGGAAGCAAGGGCTAAGACAGATTGGGAGAATGGGCAAAGATGTGGCAGGTGTAATATACAGTGCCTTGCAAATGTATTTAGCCCCCAACCCTTTGTTCACAAAAATGAGTATTACAGCCAAGGATTTATCAATTTAACTGAGAATTTTTATTTGTGAATCATATGTTCCTCTTTTCACAGTAGAGCCCAAAAATCAGGGAAGATTGTAAAGTGTGAGAAACTAAAAATTCAAAATCCAAAATATCAGGAGTTCAAAATTATTCTTCCCCCTTTTTTCAGTACCTAGTTGAACCACCTCTTGCAGGTATTACAGCCACTAGTCTTTTTGGATGTCTCCATTAACCACACAGTGTGATGGAGCAAAATTTGCCTATTCCCCTTTGCAAACGTATTCAAGTTCTACCAGGTTAGTTGGAGAGTGACAGCGGACAGTAATCTTGAAGTCCTGCTAGAAATGTTTGATCTGGTTAAGGTCAGGACTCTGACTCGGACATTCATTTTCTTCATTTGAAGTCACTCTATAGTTGCTCTGGCAGTGTGTTTAGGTCCCATCCTGCTGAAGGACCAGCTTCCTCCACAGATGAAGCTTTCTGGTAAAGGCTCGCATGTTTTTTTTAACAGACGCACACCACATGTACCACTTTTTTTGCACTACTATGAGTTGTAGAGTCCTTGAAAATGCACCTATAGGTCTGGGAACAGTTCAGTGATGGGAAGAGTGAAGTTATCACCTTTGGTTCAAGAACTTGATGCTCTAGGTCCTGAGTCTCCTTTACCTTCTTCCTGATGGCAGCCTCGAGAAAAGAGCATTATCTGGATGGAAAGGGTCATTAATAATGGATGGTGTTTTCCTGCAACAGCACACTGTGTACTGTAGATGTGCTCCAATGGTGCAGATGGTTTTACCCATGATGGACTGGGCTGCATCCACTACTTTTTGAAGGATTTTCCATTCAAGGACATTGGTGCTTCCATACCAAGCCATGATGGAACCAGTCAATATACTCTCCCTAAAGGTGTAGTTTTCCCTGAAGGTTAACTTGCAGGTAAGGAGGGTCAATGCAACATTAGCATTCATTCGGGCTAGAATATAAGAGCAAGGATGTAATGGTTAGGCTTTCTGAGGCATTTGTTAGATGGTCCATTGTGTATCGTGAGCAGTTTTGGACCCCTTATCTAATGAAAGATGTGCTGGCATTGGAGAGGGTTCACAGGAGGTTCTCAAGAATGATTCCAGAAAAGGGCTAACACATTAGTGTTTTATGGCTCTGGGCCTAGATTCACTGGAGATTAGAAGAATGAATGGGAGGATCTCTTTGAAACCTATTGAATAGTGAAAGGGCTAGACAGAGCAGATGTGGAGAGGATGTTTCCTATAGTGGGAAGTGCCTCAGAAATAGGGGGGGGGGGGGAATGTCCACTTAGGACTGAATTGAGGAGGAATTTCTTTCACCAGAGGGTAGTGAATTTGTGGAATTTATTGGACTCCACAGTCAGCTGTGGAGGCCAAGTCATTGGTACATATAAAGCAGCTGTTCAGTGTTCCAAATGTTAATGGGAGATGGTAGGAAAATGGGGTTGAGAGGGATAATAATTTAGCCATAATGGCAGAGCAGACATGATGGGCCAAATTGCCTAATTCTGCCCTACGTCTTATGTCTTCTGCCCTACGTCTTATGTCTTCTGCCCTATGTCTACATCACTGGCTTCTCTTAACACTCTTATCTTTCTCTGCTCTGTGTGAAAAGCATTCCCCTCAGATCTCCTTTACATCTCTCTCTCTCTCTCTCTCCCTCCCTCTCCTTTAACTTGTGCCCTCTAGTTCTAGACTCCCCGCACCAGGAGAAGAGTATCTCCTTTATCTATGCATCACATAATGTCACAAACTTCCAGAAATGAAGTATCTTCTTTGTTCTAGTGGAATAAACTCAGCCTACCCAATCACTTCATATAACTATAGCTCCCCATTCCAGGCAATATCTCTTCTGGACTCTAACGTGGTAACATCCATCCTAAAGTGTGGCCACAGATCTGAACGCAACAATGCAAGTACATTCTTATCAACGCTCCACGCAACTTTAACATGGAATGACCCTAATCTCAGTACCGTGTCTTCTGAAGGCAAACGTACCACAAGCCCTTTTATCTCCTCAGTGTGCCTACTTACAGGGAGCTATGGCCTTGCACCCCAAGTTCTACCTGTACACCAACAGACCTAAGGCTCTGCCATTTATGTGTTCTACCAGAATTTGACTGCATAGAGTACATTTTCTTCCACTTGTCTGGATTTAATTTGATCTGCCACTGCTCCACCCTTCCAGCTGACCTGCAACTAGTGGTCAATTCATTTGATACCACTGAGAGCATGGCCATGGTCTTCTGCTGCTTCCGCCCAGTCAATTCAAGGTTTGATATGTTGCACCTTCAGAGATGTCTGGCACGTGGCCAAGTGGTTAAGGCATTGGACTAGCAACCTGAAGGTCGTGAGTTCGAGCCCCTAGCCTTCAACAAGGCACTTAACCACACATTGCTCCAGTCCACCCAGCTGAAAATCGGTACCGGCAAAATGCTGAGGTTAACCTCGCGATAGACTTGTGTCCTATCCCGGGAGAGGGGTGAGTCTGGTACTCTCAGTCACTTCATGCCATGGAAACTGGCATAAGCACTGGCTCGGGACGGACTTTAACAGAGTTGCTCTTCAGCACATCACCGTTGTAATGTGCGCTTATCTGAGTTTCTGTAAGCCTTTCCATCAGCTGCCACATGATTGGTTGATTAGATATTAACAAACAAGTGTACAGGTGTATCTCATAAAGTGGCCACCCAGTGGATGTCCAGCTATAACTAAGACAACCTTCTTTATTACCCAACTAATGAAATACAACCAATTCTTGTCCCAGGCATATCCTTTTAAATCTCCCCCTCCCCACCACTTGACCGTGTGCCCTCGAATCTCAACCCTGGGTAAAAGTTACCAGCTGTCAACACTACCCATACCACTTACATTCTCATCCACATTTCTGGCCATTTATTTTATTTATTCAGAAATACAATACAGCATACTTCAAGACCTGGCAAGAACCACACAGACAATGACTGCACGTTCCAAACTCAAGACAATATGGAGGGACAGCAGCATCACCAGGAAGTACAAGATCAGACTCCTGCGTGCCTTGGTATTCTCCATCTTCCTGTACGCATGCGAGACATGGACCCTCACAGCAGAGCTACAGAGGAAAATACAGGCTTTGGAAATGAGATGCTATCGCAACATCTTGATCATCTCACAGGGACAACATCACAAACGGGCAGGTCCGCAAGACCACCCAGCACCACGTTGGCCCCCATGAAGACCTTCTCGCAACGGTGAAGAAAAGAAAGCAGAGATGGTATGGCCACTTAACAAGATCCAGTGGCCTTGCAAAGACCGCTCTACAAGGAACTGTGGAGGGGAAAAGAAGGAGAGGCAGACAGAGGAAAAGATGGACGGACAACATTAAAGAATGGACAGAGAAAACATTTGTGGCGACCTGGCATACAACCGCGACAGATGGAACAAACTGGTGCAAAGCTTGTCATGACAGCACCCCGACAACTCCACCGGGAATTAAGGGCGCAAGAAGAAGAAGAAGAAAATACAGTAACAGGCCTCTACGGCCCAATGAGCCCACACCACCCATGTGACCAACTAACCTACAAACCGGTACTATGGGAGGAAACTAGAGCTCTGGGAGCAAATCCATATGGTCATGAGGAGAATGCACAACTCCCAAAAGACAGTGGCAGGAATTGAGCACGGCTCTCTGGTGCTGTAATAGTATTATTCTAATCGCTATTCTACTGTGCTGCCCCTAAAGATTGAGACAAGCCAATAGTGCTGGCCAGGAGACCAAATGCCACAAATGACGAAGGGAACGGTTTAACAAAATGCTGTTGTGTATCTTGGTCACAGGGAAATAAATAAGAACCTTGAAGAACCACCCAATAATCAGCAATTGACACTGCCAAAGTTAGAAAATGAGCAGCCACAAGTTTATGGCATAGGAAAGCTTGTGGTACCTGAAAAACTGTGCAGTCAGAGAAATGAAAAGCCAGGGCTGTCAAGTGTTCTGCTGTCCATCATTGATTGGTGTCTCCTAATTTAGTGAACAGGCAGAAGAAATTAAAAAGGCAGCAGAAATCAGTAGTACAATGTGAAACAGACAGTAACTGCAGGAGGCAGAGGAGAATTAAACCTGAAGCAGAAAATAAATAAAATATATAAATAAAATAAAGAGCAGGAAGAGTGTTACCTCAATGCTATGTATTTTATCTAATTTAGTATCACAAAGAACAGACCACTGGCTCTTTTGTGCACTGGATCAGGTGTTATTTTCTGGTTACTGCCAGGTGTCCATTCTTGACCTGCCTAAAACATTGATGTCACAAGATGAACCACTACTTAGGTATCCTTGATGAAAAATATCATATCAAACTCACGTTAACTCCAAAGGCCGAAGCCTGAAGGTCATAGACCGAAGGAATAATCCTGATGAAGTCATGAGGATCCGGGTCACCGGGGTCAA
Organism: Hypanus sabinus; assembly: GCF_030144855.1. Lineage (NCBI taxonomy): Eukaryota > Metazoa > Chordata > Chondrichthyes > Myliobatiformes > Dasyatidae > Hypanus > Hypanus sabinus. The sequence continues at coordinate 24,174,154 of NC_082708.1, forward strand.
AAGTAGGTGCGAGTCCAGAAGTCGAGACCTGAAGGGCAAACCCATAATCAGCGTCCTAGGGTGATGCCCAAGTTGGAGGCCTGGAGGCTGCCTGGCCTGGGGTTGGAGGCCTATCTGGATGTTTGAATGGGTAGGTGGGATGGGAAAGGGGCTTGTTTTGTTTTTGCTACTTGTGTTGTTCTGTGCAACATTATGGGCATGCTGTGTTGGCACCAGAATATCTGTCAGTACTTGTGGATTGCCTCCAGCTCACCCTTGGGGTTGCTGGTTGATAAACGCAAACAACACATTTAAATGTATTTTTCAAAGTATGAGTGAAAAATAAATCTGAATTTGAATCTACATCTGAATCTGAATTCCTCCTCTAACAATGCACATTAGAAAAGACAAGTTCTCCAGAGTTGTTTGAATTTAACTGTGCATCATTGAGCTAATATCCCCTTCAAGTGTTGTACAATGCCACAGTATCCCACAGGATTTACCTCAGAGGAGTTGATGTATTGTGGACGCCAAACACTGTAGGAAACAGCAGGCGCATATCTAAGAATAATATTTTCTGTCACTTGGAGGAAAAGTTGGAGAGGCTGTATAGTACAATGGGATAGTGACAGGAGGCAGAGCTGGGATGAGAAGAGGCAGATGGAGTTCAATTCGGAAAAATGTGAAGTGATGCACTTTGGAAAGTTGAACTTGAAAGCAGAGTACAAGGTTAATGACAGGATGATCAGCAGTAAGGAGAAGCAGAGTAAACACAAGATACTCTGCAGATGCTGGGGTCAAAGCAACGCGCACAACATGCTGGATGAACTCAGCAGGTCGGGCAGCATCCATGGAAACGAACAGTCAACGTTTCAGGCCAAGACCCTTGGTCAGGATTGAAGAGGCCCTATAAAGAAGGTGGAGGGAGAGTGGGAAGGAGAAGGCTGGTAGGTGCCAGGTGAAAGACCAGTAAGGGGAAAGATCAAGGGGTGGGGGAGGAGAAGCTGGGAGGGGATAGGCAGGAAAGGTGAAGAAAGAATGTAAGGGGAAAGCACAATGGGTAGTAGAAGGAGGCGGAACCATGAAGGAGGTGATAGGCAGATGGAGAAGGAGGCAGAGTGAAACTGGGATGGGAGAAGGGAGAGGGAGGGAATTACCGGAAGTTGGAGAATTCAATGTTCATGCCAAGGGGCTGGAGACTACCCATACCGTATATGAGATGTTGCTACTCCAACCTGAGTTTGGCCTCATCATGGCAGTAGAGGAGGCCATATATGGACATATCTGAATGGGAATGTGAAGCAGAGTTGAAGTGGGTGGCAACCGGGAGATCCTGTCTGTTGTGGCGGACGGAGTGGAGGTGCTCAACGAAGTGGTCCCCCAATCTGCGTCAGGTCTCGTCGATGTAGAGGAGGCCGCACCGGGAGCACCGGATGCAATAGATGACCCCAACAGACTCACAAGTGAAGTGTTGCCTCACCTGAAAGGACTGCTTGGGGCCCTGAATGGTGGTAAGAGAGGAGGTGTAGGAACAAGTGAAGCACTTACACTTGTTGGGATCAAATCCATAGAATTCTCAAAGTTGACACAAGTTAAGAGGGTGGATAAAAAGGCATTTGGCTGTTGGATTTCATCAGTCAGGGAATTGAGGTTCAGAACCGTGAGGAAATGTTGCAGTTCTATACAACACAGGTTAGGCCTTATTTATATTCAAACTTAGGTTTGACCACAAATGGAGTTTTACCCAGTACTAGTGGCCATTGTATAAAAAAAAATGTGAACATCTTGGAGAGGATGCAGTTGATGTTGGCTGGATGGAAGAGTATCAGCTGCAAGGAGATCTTGGGTAAACTTGGATTGATTTAACTGGAGTGTAGAAGTCTGAAAGTCAACCTGATAGAAGTAATGTATGTAAAATTATGAGAGGTCTGGATAGTCAGCCTTTTTCCCAGGATGGGAAAGTCAAATACTACAAGGCAGAGGTTTAAGTTGAGAGGGAGAACGTTTAAAAGAGATATACATTCAGTGGCCACTTTAGTAGATATCTTGCACCTAATAAAGTGGCCACTGAGTGGATGTTAGTGGCTTGCTGCTGTTGTAGCCCAACCATTTCAAAATTCAATGTGTTGTGCATTCAGAAATGCTCTTTGACACACTACTGTTGTAACATGTGATTGTTTGAGTCACAGTTGCCTTCCTGTCAGCATGAACCAGTATGTCTATTCTCCTCTGAATTTTCTCATTAACAAGACATTTTCATTCACAGAACTGTTGCTCCCTGGATGTTTTTTTATGCATTATTCTCATTAAACTCTACAGACTGCTGTATGTGAAAATCCCAGGAGATCAGCAGTTTCTGAAATACTCAGCTCACCCCATCTGGCACCAACAAAACTGAAAGTCACTTTGATCTCATTTCTTTCCCATTCTGATGTTTAACCTGAGCAGTAACTGAACTTCTTGACCACGTTGCATGCTTTCATGCATTGACTTGTTGCCGCATGATTGGTTGATTAGATAATTGCATTAATGAGTAGGTGTACAGGTGTACCTAATATAGTGGCCTCTGAGTATCAATGCGCTTTACTGCACTGTTTACGTCAAATAATGCTTGTTCCAGTCTCCACATTGTGTTAAAGTCAACAGTCTCACATGATTAGATTTGTCTATATTTCTCTGAACTTGCACATAAATTAGATATATATAGTTTTTGTTCATTGTAGATGATTTGGGATACGTTAATGAGGAAGGAGGCAGACCACTTCATTTGTTCCTCAATATCAGTGATTCTACATTGTACTAATACAGTTCTCTCACCTTTAAGTCCAAAAGCTATTTAGATCCCACCACAGGAATAAGCCTATATTGCAACCAGCCAGTTACCACCCCAGCAGTCTACTCTCAACCCTTGTCAAAGTGTTTATCAAGCAGGAATATGTCAAGTCAGGCTGAGTTTACTGGCATCCGGTGAGGTGCAGACAAAATCTAAAATTTGCTTGCACAGTATAATAGGCACATACATTCAGACAACACACAGAACTTTTAGGGACATTTAGAAACTCTTAGAAAGGTATATGGATGATAGAAAAATGGAGGACTATGTAGAAGGGATGGGTTAGATTGATCATAGAGTAAGTTAAAAGGACACAACATTGTGAGCTGAAGAGACAATACTGTGCTGTAGTGTTCTATGTTTTATGTTTTATAAATGTACATAAATTATACCAGATAATGAAGAATAAAAGAATAAATGGTTGTGCATGGACCTTTCTCATCATGCTCCATTGCTGAGGCAGGATTGGCATTGTGCAGAACACACAAAATGCTGGAGGAACTCAGCAGGCCAGGCAGCATCTGTGGAAAGAAGTACAGTAGGCGTTTCAGGCAGAAACCCTTCTTCTTTTCCATAGATGCTGCCTGGGCTGAGTTCTTCCAGCAATTTGTGAGCATTGCTCAGCTTTCCAGCACCTGCAGATTTCCTCTTGTTTGCAATTGGGATTGTGCAGGTCAGTTCAAGAACCCGATTGTTGTAGGAAAGTAACTGTTTCTAAACCTGGAGATGTGGGACTTCAGGTCTGCTGTACTTCCTACCTGACTGTAACATCCGCTAACAACCAGCTCACTGAAGCATAGTTTTGGCCTCATTTGGACTGCATGATGCCTACATGACTTGTTCATTGATTTTGTTATAATTACTATTCTTTAGATTTTTTGAGAATGGCCACCACAAGAAAATAAATCTCAGGGCTGTATTTGGTCACATATACATACTTCGATAATAAAACTTACTTTGAACTTTGGCTGATAATTACCTTGGTTCAAATATAATCAAAGGAGCTGAATCTCAGGACTGGGGTGTGAGTGATTTCCCCTGACATCTGGTGGTGCCTTAGTGTGGCATTAAGAAGCCTATTTCGATTAAAACTAATGGAAATCAGAAGGTTTTTTCAACTTTTGAAAGGTGTTTAGTTCTGTCACTAGCTCCTCAAATAATAAACTATTCTATATGCATGTGTAACAATCTGTTTTTCAAATTGCAAGGGACTATCTCAGCAGCTGCTTGAAGGTCTTCTACCATTCATAGGAGATGTTAAGGATTTGGACTGCTGGACAAAGCACCATTTCCAAATTCACAGGTGACATACACCTGTATTGAGCCATGGGGAGGATAGTCATAGAGAAGACATAGAAATCAGAATCAGAATCAGGTTTATTATCACTGACATGTGTTGCAAAATTATTGCCCCTGCTGTACAGGTGAGAGGTGATAGAATCTTGGAGAGGCTACTGAGAATGTGTGGAGAACAAAATAGGTTTAGTATAAATAGTACCAGTGCAATCACTCAAGTTGAGAATGGTGTTCTCCTAAGGGGTTATCTATTGGTTGGCCTTCAGCTGACTGTAGAAGCTGACCTGCGGTCCACATATTTTAGTGGCTCCGGACCTCACAAGCCTGCTCTCTCCACCACTCACTCATCACCGCAGGACTTAATCCCGAATGTGAGGGTGGATTCCCTGAATGGAGAACCTTGTGCCTGGCTTTGTTTAACATGGGGAGGCTAATGGATGGGCAGCCACCACACGGCCTTTGACGGCTAGGGGTCGGGGCCCAGAGCCAGGAAAAGCAAGGTGACTGGGGACCCTTCACTGCTGCAGCTTTCCTCCACCGTCACTGCCATTGTGATGTGTCATCATCTTCCACCAGCTCCACCGTTGAGGCCTTGATTGGACTGCTCTTTGTCTGGAACCTCCCCTTGATCTTATCACCATGGGTGACCCTACCAGGAGGTAAGTGCCAGGTGGTTAAACTCCAGATGGCCTCACTCTTGGGATCTCAGGATCTCACCACCCCTCCACCATGACAAGGTGGCCATCCTCGGAGAAGTCAGAACAGTGGGTTCTGGATAACTGGAACACATAAGGACCAGTACATTTTGGCCCAATTAAGCAGCTGCCCCAATTAGCCAGTTTCATGGAAATATCTAAAAGGTATTAAAAAGGAAAACTATCCTTAACTGAGTAACAATTTATGTATTTAAATGAAAACAGAATACATTAGAACACCACCAATACCTCTATAGTACTATAAAATTGTGTATTAGTTCCTAATAGTTATCAATGGAGGAATTCATTGGCCGAGTTCTTTTGGATTGACTTTAAATGAACAAAGTCAGTGCAGACGCCTAGTGCAGATAATGGATGATGGCCTTCATACAATGTTTTTGACAAACGCATTCTCTAAATTTTCATTTTCATTGTAACATTCAAGGTGATTAACTTGTTGAAATAGTGAAATTGTTTCATTCGCACTCCTGGCCATTTCTGGCATCTCCAGGCCTAAATGCTTGTAACCATAGTGAGCAAAACAATTCTGAATTGTCTTGCTGCTTATCTCTCACCATCAATCAGTAACAAAAGTCATTGCTTTTTGAACACAAACATATGCAACTGACGATATTTAAAAACTGATTGCTCTAAACAGGGCATGGTGTCGAATGGCCATGGAAGTGCACAACTAGCACTGGTTAAAAACTGTTCAGCCACAATCACCTGCCCCAATTAAGTGGCATAATGTCCCAAATAAACAAAGTGAATCATGGCTATTTTCTAGATTTAGTTTATGTTCAGATCAGCAAGGGTTGTGCTGGACAAGTGTCACCATGTTTCTGGCACCAACATAGCATGCCCACAACTCACTAACGTTAAACATGCACTTTTGGAATTGGGAGGAAACCAGAACACCAAGGGAAATCTGCACTCACAGGGAGAATGTACAAACTCCTTACAGACAGTGGCAGGAATCGAACCCCGTATGGTAGCATGCCACTGTGCAGGACTCCAAATATTTCTGTATGTTATCACATGTTTTATTGGATCAAATGAACAAAGCTACACTAAGACCCCAGAGTGGATCTAAAATATTTGACTAACACACACAAAATGCTGGTGGAATTCAGCAGGTCAGGCAGAATCTACGGAGCAAAATAAACAGTCAACAGTTTGGGCTGATATACTTAATCAGGAGAAAAAAAAAACTTCTGCAGAGCCCCGCTGAAATGGGTTGCTATTTTGTCTAGTTGCAATTAGACCATTGGCCAAGAACATGGAAACATGGCAGAAGGAATTTCCACAATTAGCCGCACAGCTTGAGGTTCAAATTTCAAAGAAGATTTATGATTAATGTACGTATACCATGTTCAACCTTGAGGTTCACTTCCCTGCAAGCACCTACAAAATAGAATGATGTACAACAGAATCCACAAAAAAACACACATAACAAAGACCAACAAATCTCCAATGTGCAAAAGAGGACATACCCTGCAAGTAATATTGACAAATAATAGACAAATAATATTGAGACCATGAGCTGCAGATTCCCCAAAGGTATGTCCACAGGCTGTGGACTCAGTTCAGCACTGAGACAAGTGAAGCTGGTCCAGGACGTACAAAAGAAGAATTCTTGTTTTTATTACTGTCACTGTAAGAGTGCATAATACTGTTTCATATCAGTGATTCTCAAGACAGCATGTTGGGTCTTCTAACAATCAAACTCCATATGAACTTGCTAATCATTAATATGTACCAGACATATTTCTGAATATAAGTTAAAATTGTTCTTCACTTTCTTATTTACATGTTATGTGATAATGTCTGTCTCCTGTTAAACTGCAGTCACTGATATGTGTTAACAGGGAACATAGAACAGTACACACAGGAACAGGCCCTTTGGCCCACAAAGTTGTGCTGAACTAATTATGCTAATGATAACTAATTAAATCAATCCCTTCTGTCTGCAAATGATCCATATCCTTCTTTTCTCTGCATATTCAGGTATGTAACTAAAACACCTCTTTAATTTTAATCACTGAGAACTTGTTTCGAAGTGGGACTAAGTTCCCCACATTGTTATATGGTATCTGAGATAATCATTAACTTTGCCTGTTCCTCGTTCAAGACCATTGTCAGAATAAGCTGGAGGGTCTGGAGGATTACTGGGGTCTCCCTCCCCCGTTTGTGATATTTGCCAGGAGCGTTGTGTACAAAGGGCCTGAAGCATTGTTGAGGATCCCCACCACCCACCCCATTATCTCCTTGACCTACTATCATCAGGAAGCAGGTACAGGAGCACTAGGACTAGGATTGTCAGACTTCTTTCCCCAGGTGGTGAGAAAAATGAATACCCTGCCACCACTGAAGGCTCGTCACTAAGACAGCGAGCTGTTTACTCTTTACTGTACTGTTGAATGCTTACTGCCATTAAATGTACATTTGACCTCCCAAAGAGAATCAGATTTGGGTTATTATTGTCATATGCACAAAGATACAGTGAAAAGCTTGTCTTGCATACTTTTCATACTGATGAGATCATTGCACAGTGCAATGAGGTAGAACCTGTCAAAATGATAACTGCAGAATAAAGCAGCAACGTTACTGAGAAAGTGCAGTGCGGGTAAACAATAAAGTACAAGATGATAACAAGGTCCATTGTGAGCTCAACAGTCCAACTTATACTAGGAAATTACATAATAGTATAACAATGGGGTAGAAACAGTACTCTTTATGCCTGGCAGACCATTCCAGACACCTACTCTCAGCGTAACAAGATTTCCCCACACATCTCCTTTAAACTTTCCCCTTCTCACCTTAAATACATGTGGAACATGTCTTCCTGCCTAATGGAAGGGGGGGGGTGGGGATGAGGGAATGTCTAGGGTGGGTTGGGTCTTCAATGATGCTGACGGTTTCCGCGAAGCAGCAAGAAGTGTGGACATAGCGGACTTTGTAAGTGCACCAGCTCTCAGCCCACACTTACCCAGATTTATCTCCAGCTGCCTTTCCCCTGTCTATATCTGTAATCAGACAGAGCCTAGACATAGGAGCGGAACTAGGCCATTCGGCCCAGTGACTCTGCTCCAATTGAGCTACATTCCGTTTTATCTTTTAACAGTCCACAACTCCACAACCATTATGAGAATAAAACTTAGTAGGGTTCTAAATTGTGCAGATTTAGTAGAATCCGAGCTAATTTGTCAGGCTTGAGTCAGGGTTGGTAACTGCCGTTTCCATAATTTCCACCTGGCAAGTTGGGATACAAATGACCCTGCTGACTGCTCTATATTCTACAATCGCTGCTTCTGCACATTTGCAGTGTGAAGTAACCCAGACTTGTCAACATCAAAAAAACATTAAAAGTGAGTTTTATAATTAGGCAGAGCAAGGCAAGATATTAACTTAATTTAAGCATGATGAGATGAAGTTATTTTGGAAAGACAAGTTAAAAATAGATTAGCGCTTTTAAATCAAATTAAATATGCATACTTCAAATTTATGGAAGAACAAAATGAAAGAATTCCCATTTATAAACTTCCTATGATAACCTTAGAACAACCCAAAATGCTTTAAAAAGAAGTAACTATTTAATGTAAGACATGAGCAGTCAATGTGTGCAATAATGATCTGAAATCTCTCAATGGGGTAAATTAGATAAGAGCAATAAATCCTTTTCTCCACTCATTCAGTGTTCAGTCCCAGTCTCGCTCCCTCCCTCTCCCTCCCTCTCTCTCTTTCCCTCCGATCTCTGCCTTATATTTAAAGCAAAGTTTGATGGGTTCCTGAGCAATCAGGGCATCAAAGGTTACAGGGAGAAAGCAGGGGAAGGGGGTTGAGAGGGAAAATAAATCAGCCAAAATGGAATGGTGGAGTGGACTTGATGGGCCAAATGGCCTAATTCTGCTCCCATCTTATGGCCTGATGATTTTATGGTCTCAAGAATATCTCAACCCTTCCAACTGCTTTGCGTGTGCATGGTCTATACACAACTGGCACATTCAGTTGCCAAGGCACTACTTCCTGCACAAATCCCTGCATTTCTTACCTCACACCTCCTTTAATAAAGCTCGTAACAGATAACATTATACCTAAGTGTTTGATCATCTACACAAGATATTCTGCAGATGCTGTCTGTACTGCTTTATGCTAGAAATCTCATGAAACACACACAAAATCCTTGAGGAACTCAACATTTCCGGCAGCATGTATGGAGGGAATAAACAGTCGACATTTCAGGCTGAGGCCCTTCATCGGGACTGACAGACAGACATACTTTATTGATCCCAAGGGAAATTGGGTTTCGTTACAGTCACACCAACCAAGAATAGTGTAGAAATATAGCAATATAAAACCATAAATAATTAAATAATAATAAGTAAATTATTCCAAATAGAAATAAGTCCAGGACCAGCCTATTGGCTCAGGGTGTCTGACACTCCGAGGGAGGAGTTGAAAAGTTTGATGGCCACAGGTAGGAATGACTTCCTTTGACGCTCAGTGTTGCATCTCGGTGGAATGAGTCTCTGGCTGAATGTACTCCTGTGCCTAACCAGTACGTTATGGAGTGGATGGGAGACATTGTCCAAGATGGCATGCAACTCGGTGGTGGGGAAAATGCTAGAGTCGGTTATCAAGGATGTGATAACAGCGCATTTGGAAAGAGGTGAAATCATCGGACAAAGTCAGCATGGATTTGTGAAAGGAAAATCATGTCTGACGAATCTTATAGAATTTTTTGAAGATGTAACTAGTAGAGTGGATAGGGGACAGCCAGTGGATGTGGTATATTTAGATTTTCAAAAGGCTTTTGACAAGGTCCCACACAGGAGATTAGTGTGCAAACTTAAAGCACACGGTATTGGGGGTATGGTATTGATGTGGTTAGAGAATTGGTTGGCAGACAGGAAGCAAAGAGTGGGAGTAAACGGGACCTTTTCAGAATGGCAGGCAGTGACTAGTGGGGTACCGCAAGGCTCAGTGCTAGGACCCCAGTTGTTTACAATATATATTAATGATTTAGACGAGGGAATTAAATGTAGCATCTCCAAGTTTGCGGATGACACGAAGCTGGGCGGCGGTGTTAGCTGTGAGCAGGATGCTAAGAGGATGCAGGGTGACTTGGATAGGTTAGGTGAGTGCGCAAATTCATGGCAGATGCAATTTGATGTGGATAAATGTGAGGTTATCCACTTTGGTTGCAAGAACAGGAAAACAGATTATTATCTGAACAGTGGCCAATTAGGAAAAGGGGAGGTGCAACGAGACCTGGGTGTCATTGTACAATGGTCATTGAAGGTGGTCATGCAGCTACAGCAGGTGGTGAAAAAGGCAAATGGTATGTTGACATTCATAGCGAAAGGATTTGAGTACAGGAGCAGGGAGGTTCTACTGCAGTTGTACAAGGCCTTGGTGAGACAGCACCTAGAATATTGTGTGCAGTTTTGGTCCCCTAATCTGAGGAAAGACATTCTTGCCATAGAGGGACTACAGAAAAGGTTCACCAGATTGATTCCTGGGATGGCAGGACTTTCATATGAAGAAAGACTGGATCGACTAGGCTTATACTCACTGGAATTCAGAAGATTGAGAGGGGATTTTATTGAAACGTATAAAATTCTAAAGGGATTGGACAGGCTCAATGCAGGAAGATTGTTTCTGATGTTGGGGAAGTCCAGAACGAGGGGTCAGAGTTTAAGGATAAAGGGGAAGCCTTTTAGGACCGAAATGAGGAGAAACTTCTTTACACAGAGAGTGGTGAATCTGTGGAATTCTCTGCCACAGGAAACAGTTGAGGCCGGTTCATTGGCTATATTTAAGAGGAAGTTAGATATGGCCCTTGTGGCTAAAGGGTTCAGGGGGTATGGAGAGAAAGCAGGTACAGGTTTCTGAGTTGGATGATCAGCCATGATCACACTGAATGGCGGTGCAGGCTCGAAGGGCCGAATGGCCTACTCCTGCACCTATTTTCTATGTTTCTATGATTCTATCCTCTTTTCAGACACCACTGTCAGAGAGTTCAGTTTCACCCCCCCAACATCACTGGCCTTACGAATGAGTTTGTTGGTTCTGTTGGCGTCTGCTACCCTCAGCCTGCTGCCCCAGCACACAACAGCAAACATGATAGCACTGGCCACCACAGACTCGTAGAACATCCTCAGCATCGTCTGGCAGATGTTAAAGGACCTCAGTCTTCTCAGGAAGAAGAGACGGCTCTGACCCTTCTTGTAGACAGCCTCAGTTTTCTTTGACCAGTCCAGTTTATTGTCAATTCGTATCCCCAGGTATTTGTAATCCTCCACCATGTCCACACTGACCCTTTGGATGGAAACAGGGGTCACCGGTGCCTTAGTCCTCCTCAGGTCCACCACCAACTTCTTAGTCTTTTTCACATTAAGCTGCAGATGATTCTGCTCACACCATGTGACAAAGTTTCCCACCGTAGCCCTGTACTCCACGTCATCTCCCTTGCTGATGCATCCAACTATGGCAGAGTCAATAGAAAACTTCTGAAGACTGGAAAGGAAAGGGACAGAAGCTAGAGTAAGGTGGTGGAGAGAGGGGAAGGAGAACAAGCTGGTAGGTAATAACAAGATCAGCTGAGGGGTTTGCTGGGTGGGGGAAATGCTGTAAGAAGCTGGGAATTGAGGTGAAGTGCCAAAGAAGAGAGAGTCTGAGAGGAGAGGACTGTAGACCATGGAAGAAAGGGGAGGAGGGGATCAGGAGGGAGGTGCTGGGTAGGTGAGGAGAAAAAAAGGGCGAGAGTGCAACCAAAATGGGGAAATTCCCCTCTCACCCCTTCATTTCTCCTCACATGCCCATCACCTCCCTTTTTCCTTTCTTCCATGGTCCACTGTCCTCTACTAACAGATTCCCTGTTCTTCAACCCTTTACCTCTTCCACCATGCTTCTTACTTTACTGCCCTTCCTCCATCCATTCACCTTCCCACTCACCTGGTTGCTCTTATTACCTGTCAGGTTGTACTCCTTTCCCTCACCTCATCTTCTCATTCTAACTTCTGTCCCCTTCTTTTCCACTCCTGATGAAAGGTCTAAGGCTGAGCTATCATGTGTTTTTTCCTTTCATGCATGCTCCCTGATTTGCTGTGTTCCTCCGGCATTTTTTGTTTGCTCACTCGCCAATCTTTTTCTGGTTCAGCATCAGATTTAGCTTGATTACATTCCTTGTCAAGAATATTTATTTATTAAGGAGTCTACATGTTTGTAATTTTTTACATATTCTCTGACAGAGATGTTGGTTGAGAGACAAAGAGATTTCTCCTATTGTTGGAAATAGTCTGTATTCCCACTCACTGCCTCCTGCCCATCAGCAATTCCTCTAGTATATTTCCTGTAACACCATAGGATTTTATCTTATTAGGCAGCTTCATGTTTGGCACTTCATCCAACACCTTCTGAAAATCCAATAAATGACATCCACTGCCTCTTCTTTGTCCACTCTGCTTGTTACTCCCTTGAAAACTTGAAAAATAATGGACGTAACTATTTGATATACTGAGAGCTTCTTGTCAGCTTTCAACCAGTCTGGCCATTCTCCTCAGAGGCTCTCTCATTGACAAGGCATTTTTGCCCACAGAACTTCAGCTCACTGTATGTTTTTGGTGATTTTTCATTCGATATTTGCACTAATGAGCAGGCGTACAGATGTATCTAATAAAGTGGCCATTGGGTGTACTTGGGGAGTTTGTACTTCCTCTGTTGCAAATTATCCTTGCACAATTCTTACACTTCAACATTCCTTGCTGCAGGGAAGTTGTTCAGTTGTTTGATAGTTACTGCCTAATATTAGTAGTAATTTGTAAATCAGTATACTGAATTGTGTATCAGTATAGTTTGAGCTGCAAATGTTATGGGACATGCTATTCAAAACAAAATGTTGGCACTTACACCAACGGAAAAGTTTTTTTTAAATCTCTTATAACAAGGATTAATTTAATTCCAGTTCCTGAAAGGATATTGTAGTTTTTTAAAAGAATATCTGTATATTTTATCTAGGAGGGGAGAGATTCGTTGCAGGCTCTGGGAAAGAGTGCAGGGGCAGAATTAATCAAATAGACCTTCCGTGTCTGATTTATCCAGTTACTCTTCTGAAAGCCACAATTAAACAACCCTCCTCTATACATTCAGGTAGTGAACTGAATACTTCCCTTTCGTTTGTGTGCTGTTACACATGCGTGAATCTGCGTATCTGCAGAAATGTGTCCGTGCATGATCACTCTAGTTACAATCATGCTGAGCTGGACCTCAACCTGACCTCTATAGCCAGGTGAAGCAAAGAAGTTCCTCACACTCTGTTCTTACCAAGTCAAGCATTCCCTTTGCTGTTGTATTTGAAAGACATGGGTGTTTGCCCACACGAATCCCACTGATCTGCCAAACTATATCAGGATCTTGATGCAAGATATTGACAGTTCTTCTCTCTCCACACCTACAAGTGAATGAGTTACTTGAGACTTAAGAAAACACTCCACAGGTTAGGTAGCATCAAGGAATGGAAAATCAAGGATTAATAGCTCAGTTCTTTCTTTTCAAATCTTTTTATTATTATTATTATTATTATTATTCAAAAATAACACAAGTACATCGAAGTAACAACACTTACAATGCCTCAAAAAATATATAAATTATCTAAAAGATCGAAAAATTTTGTGAATAAAAAAAAACATCACTAAGCAAGAAAAGTGAGAAAAAAAAGAAACCCATTGGGGGTACAACCCCGGAGCCATACATCATACAGAAAGCTAAAAATAAACATCAAACTGCCAACAAGAAAGAAAGATATATTTTAAAAAAATTAGATTGTGGAGGAAATCTACCAGTTAACTGAAATGATAACAACAAGCAAATGAGCTCCATCTCTTCTCAAAATCAAACAAAGGTTCAAAGGTTCGACATCTAATTTTCTCCAAACTGAGACTCCAAACTCCAAACACAGCATCACTTGAGAGAACCATTGTGACAAAGTAGGAGTTGATATATCCTTCCATTTCAACAAGATGGCCCTCCTAGCTATCAGTGTAACAAATGCAATAACATGTTGGTCAGACACAGAAACACCATGGATATTTTGAGGATTTATTCCAAAAAGCACAGTCAGTTTATTAGGTTGTAAGTTGATTCTGAGTGCTTTAGAAATTGTAGAAAAGACTGACTTCCAAAACTGTTTTAATATAGAACATGACCAGAACATATGTGTCAGTGTAGCTATCTCAGTTTTACATCTATCACAATACTTGTCAACATTGGGAAATATTTTAGAAACCTTATGAAACAATATGAACCCTTCGATGAAACGTTCTATTGGAAGAATTTATAATTTATTATTACACTGGGATAAGCATCCTTTACTTAAGATTAAACAGAATTGGGAGAAGGAACTCAATTTGACTTTTATATGGGAGGATTGGACGCGGATTCTGAAGCTGGTTAACTCTTCTTCGATCTGTGCTAGTTATTCACCAATTCAATTTTAAATCGTACATCATTACCACGTGACAAAGGAGAGACTTTCTAATAACTCAGTTCTGACAAAAGCTTGTGATACTGAAATGTTCAGAGTAAAATAGAACCAAACCTTTTTAATCCCAATCTCATGCCTGATCCAAGAGGCAGGCTCTCAGATCTCTGTTCACGTAGCCCTGTGAATAACCTGAGATTCTAACTTAAACTTACCAAGTCTGATTAATTCCACTGCAGTAGACAATAATAGGATCACTCCTACCAAAAATCCACCACATGCAACACTCTGATAGGTCCTTTCTAGCTAAATGTTAACAACTTTTATTTCATTAATTCATTAATAACTTTACTTCATGAATCGATTTGCTTGAGTACTCATCCATCTTGAGGCTTCCGTTGTTCAGGGTTGACTATAGATGTTGCTTCCTAGATGTCTAGAAATGTAAGCTAGGGCATTACAATATGGAGTGCAAGCTGTTGCCCATATGGCAAGCTCTCCCTCTCCACATATCTGATGAACCCAAAGGAATGTCAGAGACCGATATAGTTTGGCAGCAGCAGCGTTGCAGAAGCTGCCAGTTAGTGCTGAGCTCAACATAAGACTGCTTAGGGATTTCAGCTCCAGATTTTACCCTTGGGTAAAGCCTTCCCCATGAGTAGTTATAGCCACAAGGCAGTGGAGGTTTGAAATCACAGTTTTCTTTCACCTAGATGAGCTGCCAACCATGAGCCACATACACTGGAAGGAAAGTGTTAGCATTCATTTCAAGAGGACTAAAACATAAGAGAGGAGATGTACTGATGAGGCTTTATAAGGCATTGGTCAGAATGCACTTGGAATATTGTGAGCAGTTTTGGGCCCCTTCCCGAAGAAAGGATGTGTTGGCATTGAAGAAGGTCCAGAAGAGTTTCACAAGAATGATCCCAGTTATGAAAGGGTTAGGGTATGAGGATTGTTGTTGGCTCTGGGCCTGTTTAGAAGAAAAAGGGGGGATTTCATTGAAGCCAGTCAAATATTGAAAAGCCTAGGTCAAGTGGATGTGTACAATAGGCTTCCCATAGTGGGGAAGTCTAGGACCAGACAGCATCACCTCAGAATACAAGAACATCCCTACAGAACAGAGCTGAGGAGAATTTTTTTTTACTCAAGGGGTGGTGCAACTGTGGAATTCATTGCCACAGGTGGCTATGGAGACCAAGTCATCGGGTATGTTTAAGGTGGAAGTTAATATGTTCTTGATTAGTAAGGGCATGAAAGGTTATTGGAAGAAGGCAGAATGTTGGGGTTGTGAGGAATAATAATTCAGCCTTGATGGAATGGTGCGGCAGGCTTGATAGGATGAATGGCTCCTATGTCTTAAGGTCTTATTGTCTATCCACAGCAAAACCAAATAGCAGGATTATCAGGGTAGTGGTACAACACAAGCATAATGAATTGATCGCTCCCCTTCTTTCACTTTCCATCTTCAAACATTAACAAGCTTTTAGTTCCAGGAAGGTGATAATTAGAAGCATGGAAGGAGGGATGAAGGAGAAGATGGCAGAGACTTCCCTGATAACTACACCTGCATCCAGCTTCAGCTTCTAACAGACCATGTTAAGAAGTTGGAGCTGGAACAGGATGAACTCTGGATCAGTCAGGAGACTGAGGGGATGATAGATTGGGCGTATAGGGAGGTAGTTACACCCGAAGTGCAGGACGCAGGTAATTGGGTAACCTTCAGGATGGAGAAAAGAGATAGGTAGCTAGTACAGAGTATCCCTGAGGCCATAACACTTCAACAATAGGTATACCACTTTGGATACTGATGGTGGGGATGACTTTGTAGAGGAAGCTGCAGTGGTAAGATCTCTGGCACTGAATCCGGCTTTGTAGCTCAGAAGGGAAAGGGGGAGAAGAAGTGAGTTGTAGTGATAAGGGATTCATTTGTTAGAGGAACAGAAAGGATGTTCTGGGATGAGAATGAGATTCCAGGATGGTATGTTGCCTTCAGGGTGCCATGGTCAGGGACATTTCAGATGAAGCCCACGACGTAGAGGGTGAGCAATAGACAATAGGTGCAGAAGTAGACCATTCGGCCCCTCGAGTCTGCACCGCCATTCTGAGATCATGGCTGATAGACAATAGACAATAGGTGCAGAAGTAGACCATTCGGCCCCTCGAGTCTGCACCGCCATTCTGAGATCATGGCTGATCATTCACTATCAATACCCAGTCCCTGCCTTGTCCCCATATCCCTTGATTCCCCTATCCATCAGATATCTATCTAGCTCCTTCTTGAAAGCATCCAGAGAATTAGCCTCCACCGTCTTCCAAGGCAGTGCATTCCACACCTCCACCACTCTCTGGGAGAAGAAGTTTTTCCTCAACTCTGTTTTAAATAACTGACCTCTTATTCTCAATCCATGCCCTCTGGTACTGGACTCTCCCAACATCTGGAACATATTTCCTGCCTCAATCCTATCAAATACTTTAATTATCTTAAACGTTTCAATCAGATCCCCTCTCAATCTCCTCAATTCCAGTGTGTACAAGCCCAATCTCTCCAATCTCTCTGCGTAAGACAGCCCTGCCATCCCAGGAATCAACCTAGTGAATCTACGCTGCACTTCCTCAATTGCCAGAATGTCCTTCCTTAAACCTGGAGACCAAAACTGTACACAATATTCCAGGTGTGGTCTCACCAGGGCCCTGTACAAATGCAAAAGGACATCCTTGCTCTTGTACTCAATTCCCCTTGTAATAAAGGCCAACATTCCATTTGCCTCTTCACTGCCTGTTGCACTTGCTCATTCACCTTCATTGACTGATGAACTAGGACTCCTAGGTCTCTTTGCATTTCTCCCTTACCCAACTCTACACCGTTCAGACAATACTCTGCCCTCTTGTTCCTGCTTCCAAAGTGGATCACTTCACAGACAGAGGTCCATGTCAGTCCTAATGACATAGGTAGGAGGGGTGATGAGGTCCTACAAAATAAGTTGAAGATCCCCTTTTAGACACTATATTACGTAGGAAGATACTGCTTACTGAAACAAACACCAGTGATAGAGAAGCCACCACCATATCTATCAATCATAGGAGACAATCAACTCTGACCAATGCCTTTGGATGCTCCTATAGTATAACAAAAGTCATGCAACACAATGCATCTGTTCTTAAAAATACAAGAATAGGTACTTTGGATCTGTCTTCACTGAACAGGTACTTTGGATTTGTCTTCACTAGGGAAGACACAAACAATCTCCCAAATGTAATGGTGGCCAAAGGAACTAGGGTAAAGGATGAACTGAAGGAAATTTATATTAGGCAAGAAATGGTGTTGGATAGACTGTTGAGTCTGAAGGCTGATAAGTCCCCGGGACCTGAAGGTCTGCATCCCAGGATACTTAAAGAGGTGGCTCTAGAAATTGTGGATACATTAGTAATCATTTTCCAATGTTCTATAGATTCAGGAACAGTTCCTGCTGATTGGAGGGTGGCTAATGTTGTCCCACTTTTCAAGAAAGGAGGGAGAGAGAAAACAGGGAATTATAGACCGGTTAGCCTGACGTCAGTGGTCGGAAAGATGCTGGAGTCAATTATAAAAGAGGAAATTATGACATATTTGGATAGCATTAGAAGGATCAGTCCAAGTCAGCATGGATTTATGAAGGGAAAATCATATCTGACTAATCTCCTGGGGTTTTTTGAGGATGTAACTATGAAAATGGACAAGGGAGAGCCAGTGGATGTAGTGTACCTGGACTTCCAGAAAGCTTTTGATAAAGTCCCACATAGGAGATTAGTGGGCAAAATTAGGGCACATGGTATTGGGGGCAGAGTACTGACATGGATTGAAAATTGGCTGGCTGACAGGAAACAAAGAATAGTGATTAAAGGGTCCCTTTCGGAATGGTAGGCTGTGACCGGTGGGGTACCACAAGGTTCGGTGCTGGGACCGCAGCTGTTTACAATATACATTAATGATTTAGATGAAGGGATTAAAAGTAACATTAGCAAATTTGCCAATGACACAAAGCTGGGTGGCAGTGTAAAATATCAGGAGGATGTTATGAGAATGCAGGGTGACTTGGACAGGTTGGGTGAGTGGGCAAATGTATGGCAGATGCAGCTTAATGTGGATAAATGTGGGTTATCCACTTTGGTGGCAAGAACAGGAAGGCAGATTACTATCTAAATGGAGTCAAGTTAGGAAAAGGGGAAGTACAATGAGATCTAGGTGTTCTTGTACATCAGTCAATGAAAGCAAGCATGCAGGTACAGCAGGCAGTGAAGAAAGCTCATGGCATGTTGGCCTTTATAACAAGAGGAATGGAGTATAGGAGTAAAGAGGTCCTTCTGCAGCTGTACAGGACCCTGGTGAGATCACGCCTGGAGTATTGTGTGCAGTTTTGGTCTCCAAATTTGAGGAAGGACATTCTTGCTATTGAGGGAGTGCAGCGTAGGTTCACAAGCTTAATTCCCGGAATGGCGGGACTGTCATATGTTGAAAGATTGGAGCGACTGGGCTTGTATACACTGGAATTTAGAAGGATGAGAGGGGATCAGATTGAAACATATAAGATTATTAAGGGATTGGACACGATGGAGGCAGGAAGCATGTTCCCGCTGATGGGTGAGTCCAGAACTAGAGGCCACAGTTTAAGAATAAGGGGTAGGCCATTTAGAACAGAGATGCAGAAAAACTTTTTCACCCAGAGAGTGGTGGATATGTGGAATGCTCTGCCCCAGAAGGCAGTGGAGGCCAAGTCTCTGGATGCATTCAAGAGAGAGTTAGATAGAGCTCTTATAGATAGTGGGGTCAAGGGATATGGGGAGAAGGCAGGAATGGGGTACTGATTGTGTATGATCAGCCATGATCACAGTGAATGGCGGTGCTGGCTAGGGCCAAATGACCTACTCCTGCACCTACTCTTTATTGTCTATTGTCTATAATAATCTATGGTTTGCACAACAGTTTCTCTCTATTCCATTTTAAATGTATTAATTTACATCTTTGACATTTAATTTAATCTTCAATGCCTTTTCTGTCAGCCACTCAAGGTTTATCACTACACTTCTATCTACAATTGGTAATTGAAGTGAAAAGAACCAGTCTTCAGACGTGCAGCTGGGTCCATGTTGTCAATTTAACACTGAAGACCCAGAACTTCCACAGTTTGTGTACGAGATTAGAATTGACCAAGTATGTGACAATGGGTTATTTTAAAAATATTTTATTGAAAAACGTAGTTCAAAGATTAAAGGTTCGAAGTAAATTTATTGTCAAAGTATATATCTGTTACCATATCCTAGCATATGTCACCATATTCATTTACTTGCAGGCATTCACAGTAGAACAAAGAAATGCAATAGAATCAATTAAAAAAAACACATTCACAGACTGACGGACAACCAATGTGCAAAAGAGAACAGTTGATGCAAGCAAATAAATAAATAATGCTGACAACATGGATTGTTAAGTTGTTGAAAGTGAGTCTGTAGGTTACGGAAATCCGTTCAGACTTGAGGTGATTGAAATTACTGTATAAGTCTCTCTGCTGGTTCAAGAGCCTGATGTTCCCGAACCAGGTGGTGTTGGACATAAGGTTCCTGTATCTCTTTCCCAATGGCAGCAGCCAGAAAAGAGTGTGGGCAGGATACGGGGGTCTTTGATGATGGATGCTGTGCTTTCTTGTGACAGTGCTCCTTGTGGATGTGCACAATGGTGGGGAGAGCTAGTAAATGTAGAAAGTATTCCGTAACTGAGTCAATTTTAACAATGTACTAGAGAAACTCAATGGGTCAAGCAATATGTATTGCAGGAAAGCAGTAACGAAGTTTTCTGGTCAAGACCCTGCTTCAGAGCACAGCCCACTGATTTCCTCCAGCAGACTGTTGGTTGGTCCAGATACGAGCATCTCTAGTCTCTTTTATCTCTACTTGTCTTCAATCACGTCTTTGTATTTTTGCATCGTTCTTGCTCTTGGACAGTCTCATTTTGACTGTAAGGTATAGTTTTCATGTACAGTTTATACCCTACGTGTTACCTGGATCTACATCTCCGTGATGCTGTAAAACAGAAATTTTTTTGTACTTTACCTCATCATATTTTTTCACATGACAATCAGTTCAACTTGACTATTTGTTAACATTATCTTCCCCTGAACTTCTGATCTCTTATGTTGTCATGGCTGAGGAAGTTTAGATCCCAAGTTGCGTCCCCACTTATACCCAGTTCCTCAGTTCCCTGTGTGGGTTAAGATGAGGTTTTGCTGAACACTTTCAATCTGACAATCTCAGATAACAGATATAAAGAATGTATTGGCCGCATTCCAGTTCAGGAACTGAAATTTGTATTAGTGTTTGTATAGCACAGCTCCCTCAGATATGTGGTGTTTAGTTAAGTGTGGCAGGCTGTAGACATCTTAATCTAATCACTTATTGTGAGGTCACTTAGTCATTGCGTGCTGCTTGCACTGATTGATGGCTCTCATCCTGGTGTCGTCGCTCAGCCCCCTTTACACATCCATGCTTCTGTTCAAATTCACTACTGACACTGGCTGAGAGGAAGAGGGTCAGTGAAGAGCTGAAAGGGTGGACAGGCAGAGGGGTCTGAAGGAAGGTTTGGGGGAGGTTAGGGAAAGAGGACAAGGAGGAATTAGGGAAAGGGAGGCTGAGAGGAAAGGGAGGATTAGGGCGGTCAGGAGAGAGGACATGAAAGGGAATGGGTACAAATTGGCATCTAAATGAGAGGGCATCATATAAGAATGTAAAATTATGGAAGGGATAGAGATAGAGGCAGGAAAGTCTTTTCTACTGGTGAGACTCAAATGAAGGGACAGAGCCTCAGAGCCTCGGGTGGGGGGGGGGGGGGAAGTCAAGTACAGAGATGAGGAGAAAGTTGCTTTTCCCAGAGAGCAGTTAAGCTGTGGAATTCTCTGCTCAGGAAAGCAGCACAGACTCTCTCATTAAATATACTTCAGATACAGTTAGATAGATTTCTGCACAGCAGGGGAATTAAGGATGATGGGTAAAGGCAGGTGGGTGAAGCTGAGATCAGGCAAGATCTTATTGAAAGATGGAGTAAACGGGCCAGATGGCCAAATCCCACTCTTACTTCTTATATGTTTTTTATGTTTTCTGTCCATATAATAAGTATGTAAGAGAAAGTGTGTGTGTGTGTGTGTGTGTGAGGGGGGGGGGGGGGGAGAGAAAGAGAGAGATCTTCCACTTCCTTGTTCATGACACCAAGACCTCACAATGGCCAGACCACATGAAAAGAAATCTTCCAAGTTCAGGAAGTGCAATGTTTGTAAGGTTCATCCAGAGTGTGACAAGATAAGTTATATTTTTACTGTCTCGTAAGATGCTGAATCAGCTTTAGGTTTTGCACTTTGCCTCATGCTTCAATGAAATATCTCCTTAAGCCCAGAAGGTTGAATTGTTAAATAATAAATACACAAAACATTCAAAAAATTAAATATTTAGTCTCTGTAATTTGGAATAGGTCGATGTCGAGAACCAACCTAGATCTTATGTTGCACTCCAAATATCTAGACTGTGCTAACTATTGTTTGAATATTTTAATCATCAGACATAAATAAAATAGGTTATAATTAAAGCACTGGGAATGCCTAATTATATTCTGTGAGGTGAATTTACCATTTAATAAATTTTGCACATTTAGTTGTTTGTCTATCTTTGTTTGTCTGTACATTTTCATTGATTCTGTTCTATTTCTTTGTTTTACTGCAACTTGCCTATCACCACAATAGGTCTACAGCCGATGCGATCTCAGTGGTTCTTCACACAGCCTTGGATCACCTGGAGAATACAAATACCCATGTCAGGATGCTGATTCCTATAGTTCTGATTGAAAAGATCCAGAACCTGGACCTCCGTACCTCTCTCTGCAACTGGATCCTTGACTTCCAAAACAGAAGACCACGGTCTCCACGGATTGGAAATAACATCTCCACCTCACTGCCTATCAACATTGGCACACCTCAGGGATGGGTACTTAGACCACTGATAAACTCTCTCTGCATACATGACTGTGGGGGCTAGGCACAGCTCAAATGCCATCTATAAATCTGCTGATGGTACAATTACTGTTGGCTGAATTTCAGATGGTGACAAGAGGACATACAGGAGTGACGTCTATCAGCTGGTTGAGTGGCATGACAGCAACAACATAGCACACAACATCAGGTAGACCAAAGAACTGATTGTGGACTTCAGAAAAGGCAAGACAAAGGAACACACACCAGTTCTCATAGAGAGATCAGAAGGTGGAAAATGTGAGCAATTTCAAGTTCCTGGGTGCCAATATCCCGGGGATCTATCCTGGACCCAACATATTGATGCAGCTATAAAGAAGGCACAACAGTGGCTATATTTCAATAGGAGTTTGAGGAGACTTGGTGTGTCACCAAATACATTTGCCTATTTCTACAGAGAATTCTAACTGGCTGTTTTACCTTCTGGTATAGTGGGAAGTGGAGGCTACTGCATAGGACTGAAACAAGCTGCACAGAGTCGTGCAGAGGCACTAGCTTCCATAGCATCCAGGACATCTTCAAGGAGCAATGCCTCTAAAAGGTGGCTTCCATCATTAAAGACCCCCATCACCCAGGTCATGGCTGGTTCTCATTGCTACCATCAGGATGGAGTAACAGAAACTTGAAGGCATGCACTCAACGATTCAGGAATAACTCTTTCCCTCTGCTGTCCGATTTCTGAATGGACATTGAACCCATGAACACTACCTCACTGCTTTTTTTATTTCTATTTTTGCACTACTTATTTAATTAGTTAGATACATATTTACTGTAATTCACATTTTTATTACAATGTCTTGCTTTGCACCGTTGCTGTAAAGAAAACAAATTTCACAACATATGCCGGTGATATTAAACCTAATTCTGATACTGTGTATACCTGTAAGAAAATTAATCTCAGGGTAGTATATGGTGACTTATACATACATACATACTTTAATAACAAAACAACTTTAAAATTTGGAAAAAGGAAAGTGAGAATCAAGCCTATTCCTCTGTGTGATAATGCATGAACTGTATCGTTCGTCTCCTTTAGCTCCATTTCCCTTAATAGATCCAGCCAAATTTATTTAATCTTCAACTGTCTGTGTCCTCAATGTGAAATTTTACTGTGAAGGCATCGGTAATCCCTCAGAAAATACTGGTGCAATTCAGTTAGTGCTAGTATGCAATATGAACTACAGACACCTGGGATTTTACCACACACAATTCTGACAATTTGAAACCAATCCCACTGCTCTGCTCTCTTCCTTCACCAAAGATCGTTTGCTGCATTGCATGCTTATCCACTGTGTCTATAAAATATGCAATAGAATTTCAAGTGGAAATTCACCAACATTTGATCCAACCAAACATCAGGACAAAAGTTCAATGCACTCAGTGGCCACTTTATTAGGCACATTTGTACATTTGCTTACTAATACAAATATCTAAACAGCTAATCATGTGGCAGCAACTTGATTAATAAAAGCATGCAGGCATGGTCAAGAGGTTCAGTTGTTGTTCAGACTAAACATCCAAATGGGGAAGAAATGTAATCTAAATGACTTTGACCATGGAGCGATTGTTGGTGCCAGTCCAGATGGTTTGAGTATCTCAGAAACTGCTGATCTCTTGGGATCTTTACAAGCAACAGTCTCTAAAGTTTACAGCGAATAGAGTGTGAAATAAAACGCATCCAATGAGAAGCAGTTCTGTGGGCAAAAAATGCCTTGTTAATGAGAGAGATCAGAGGAGAATGGCCAGATTAGTTCAAGCTGACAGGAAGGTGGCAATAACTAAAATAACCTTGTGTTACTACAGTGGTGTGCAGAAGAGCATCTCTGAATGCGCTAGACGTTGAACCTTGAAGAAGATGGGCTGCACCAGCAGAACATCACAGACGTGCACTCAGTGGCCTCTCTTTAGGTACAGGAGATACCTAATAAAGAGGCCACTGAGAGTAAGTCTAGTGAAACTTGTTAGGAAAGAATCTTCTTTGTCAATTCTTCCTTGAGAAAGAAACTCAAGTTCCCTTATCCTTCTCTGGCAAGAACTGTGATCAAAGCTCTCTGTTAAAAATCTTTATGACTGCTTCCAACAGGGGAATGAAGAGGAATTTAAATTCGACCCTAATCAGGCAGTGTTATACATGCCATTAAGCCCTCGACTTCAATGTGTTTAATTATGTTACAGGGAATCCTACCAGACCACTTCAGTACATGCCCTTAATGTTAAGTTAATGGTCCCCTCTATTATTAAATCTCCAACCACAGGAAATTTTGCTTCTTTTCAGACTAAAATCTAACCTTTGCAGGACTATTACATCACTGGAGACAATGGAGCCACAGCTACTGGCTGGATTCTAATTAGGATTTGCTTCCAATTGTGTTGAACACTGAAGGTTATGTTTTAATCCATGAACATTACTCTTTACTTCTCCTGCATTGATAGGAGACTCAGCACTGGAAATATTGAATAAAATAAATGTGCAGATGCCATTAATTTACACAATGTTGTCGATCTTGAATGTTGTGAGGGATACCACACATAGCCCCTGAAAAGAAGGCTGCACGTGTCAGTGAGGCTCCGAATCTGTATTCTGGCTCTATACTTTGTGGTCTGTCGTGTTAAAGCCACCATCCAGTGGGTTCTTTCGCATCACAAGCCAAAGTTAAGGTATCATGACAGTTAGCTGCGGAGCAAATTGCTGCAGAATTATAGACTGGAAGATACAAATCAAATATGCATATGCAATAATATCTAATTTCTCATGGCAGTTGCAGGCTCAGCATTATGTTTAAACCTCCCTTGATTAATTAGCCATTTTACAAAATGCTTCCAACATGCAAGCAGTAGTCTTTTCTTTTTCCTATCTCAAATTCACCTTATTTCCTAAAATATTCTTCCCTATTTTCTTAAAAGTTATACAGCATGGAAAGAGGCCCTTTAACACAACTACAACCTACCGTGGGCAGCAGGGTAGCAATTCAGTTAGTGTAAAGTGATTGAGGTGCCAGCAACCCAGGAAGGGGGACGCTTACCCCCCCCCCCTCCACCTCACCTTCTTGCTTTTACTTCTCATCTTTTCCCATTGCTGGAGTAGGGTCTCGGCCCAAAGCGTCAACCGTTTACTCTTTTCCATAGAAGCTGCCTGGCCTGCTGAGATCCTCCAGCATATTGCGTGTGTTGCTTGGATTTCCAACACCTGCAGACATTCCTGTGTTTGTAACCCAGGTTCAATTCCTGCCACTACCTGTAAGGAGTTTCTACAATCTCCCCATAACTACATGGGTTTCTTCTGGAAGCTCTGAATTGCTCCTACATTCCAAAGGCAAACGGGTTAGTAGGTTAGTTGCTCATATGGGTGTTAATTGGTCAATCGGGTGGTAGGGACTCACTGGGCCGGAAAGGCCTGTTAACTTGCTGCATTTCCAGAACTCTAAATCCATGCCAACCAAACTGCTTTGGAAAGTTAATCCCAGTTACCTACATTTGGCCCTGAAACTCTTCTATCCTAGTACCTGTGTAAATATTGCTTAAACAACACAATTGTACCACTTCTTCCTGCAGTCTATTCCATATACCCATCGTTCTCTGTGAGATCCTCTATAGAGCATTCCCCACTCTCTTTAAGGACTTTTCCCAGTGATCCTTGGCTACTGCTTGGAACCAGATTTGTGTGGATCATCAATCATCTTTGCGTCTCCCAAGAAGCAATCTTAATCTAAGTGAAATGCAGAAGGTTGAGAGCTTTAAATGGAAGGAAGAACAAAATGAAGTTCTCTCCAACATATTAAGTGAAGTCATTTAACTATATACACGTATATCACGTATATAACCATATAATGGATATAGAAGCAAGGCAACGTTTTTCCGAACAAGGGTGTAAACCACAGTAGTGCACATAAAACACATAACATATGATATCTTATGAAGGTACAGATGAAATCTACAGATGAATCACACAAAGGTAACAAATTTAAGTGCACTAATTTTCAATATTGGAAGGTACAGAACAGATTGACCACTGCCAGAAGTTCAGAGGCCTGATGGCCTGGAGAAAGAAACTGCTTCTCATCCTGACCGTTCTTGTTTTTATACATCGTAGTCTCCTGCCTGATGGTAGAAAGTCAAAGAGGACGCGGGATGGATGGGTGGGATCCTTAATAATAAAAAGAGACCATAAGGATGTGAGAAGTATTTAAGGAAAATTTAACTGAAGGAATTGAATCAACAGATGCACCAACAATGCACAAAGATAAAGACTTGTTGTGTTTGTCACGTGTACATCGAAGCATCACACCACATGGTGAAATGTGTCAAATCAAATCAGTGAGGATCATATGCCCACAACTGACTAACCCTATCTGGATGTCTTTGGAACACTAGACATCCAGATGTCTAGTGTTCCATCTGGGGGGAGGGGGGGGGCGCGGGGAAACTAGATGAATCCCATGCAGTTGCAGAGAGAATGTACAAACTCCTTACAGACAGCCACAGGAATTGAACCCAGATTGATGATCGCTGCATTGTAAAGCGATGTGCCAACCGCTACACTACCATGCCACCCCCAGGCAGAGAACTTAGACGTTGTCACCACAGTGAGTAGCCTCATCAACTTCTGACAGGTATCTAGTCACATTCCTTGTTTTCTTCAATCTGTGCGGTGAGAAATTTGCATCTCCATTAAATATTCGTGCTTCACAGGAGATGGTGGTGATGGATTTGGAGGTGAAATTCCGGAGCATAGTGTTTCAAAAGAGGTAGGAATTCAGAATGAAAGGAATGTCATCCCAATCTTTAATTCTTTTTGGTTCAAATAATAAATTCTACCAGAGTTCATTGAGGACTAGAATATAAAAGCTAGGATGTAACGTTGAGACTTTATAAAGCGCTGGCAAGGCCCCACTTGGAGTACTGAGAGCAGTTTTGGGCCCCTTATTGAAGAAAGGATGTGCTGACATTGTAGAAGATTCAACGATGGCTCACAAAAATGATTCTGGAGTTGAAAGGCTCGTCATATGAAGAATGTTTCATGGCTCTGGGCCTGTACTCTCTGGAAATCAGGAAAATGAGGGGTGACCTCATTAAAGCCAATTGAATGGTGAAAGGCCTCAATAGAATAAATGTGTAGAGGATGTTTCCTTTGGTGTGGGAGTCGAAGATCAGAAGATGCAGCCTCAGAATAGAGGGGCATCCTTTTAGAACAGAGATGAGGAGGAATTTCCAGAGAGTGGTGAATCTGTGGAATTCGTTGTCAAGTCATTGGGTATATTTAAGGCAGAGGTTGATAGATTCTTGATTTGTCAGGACATGAATGGATAGGGGGAGAAGGCAGAAAAACAGCTTCCATCACCACTGCGCAGGATATGTCCTCTTTTCATTGTTATTATCAGCACTTTATAAAGAGATTGCTAAGTGTGTGTGTGAGTGCCAGAATCTCCGGGAGCTAATATGAATGTGGAAAGAATAGGTTATTGGGAGAAAATAGTGGGAAAATTAGATTGCTCTGTGGGCGACATTGTCTTGAGGATGAAACGGCATATGGAACAGTGAAAACATATGAATATAAACTGGTTAGACCAGTAAGGGAGCAATTTTCTACTGGCAATTTATCAGCCCTAGTCATAATGGCCTATATTCTTGCAATGGAGCACTGTTCAGAAAGCTCCTTAGGCCCAGTTGTATTATTAATACATGAGGAACCATCCATAATATTCAAATAACCCTCTCCCAGGGATCTGGAATGAGATCAAGATGAGGTTCTGCAACATCTGGTGGTATTTTCTGGCATTCCATGTTTTAATTTTGCAGAAACCTGCTTATCATAAGCTCAGTGAAAGCAGAGCGGATAAAAGCAAACTCCAGCACTGTTGTTGATCACCCCTCCCCCCAGCCAATATGCTGAGGAAACACAGGAGGCTTGGGCCCCCAAATTTAGGGTCTCTTAATGAGGAAAAGAATAAGCTGAAAGTTGCGCTGGGGCCTAACATTTGCAATGTATAAAATTAAATTTTATTCTGGTCACAACACAACTACTAAAATTAATCTATACCTTCATTTTGCCAATGCTTGCAACTTTAAGGAAGAAATGGAATTCCATTTCTTGACAACAAAAACGATTGATGCTGTAAGAGAAAAATGCATAGTATCATTTAATTTTATAATAATGAAAACCATTTTTACAATCCGTATACATTACAGATATCTCTTCATACCAAGCTAGCACACTGTCAACTGATACAATTTTCCCTTCTTTTACTATTTAAATTCAGTCAATGATGTCTAATGGTTAAAATCACGTCATTTGTACAAGTCAGCAGGATCACGACTCAATATCATTGTAGAGACTTCAGTGAGAAAAAGAATGTATATAGTGACCAATCTAGACACTTGGGTTGGAGGTAAAGTCAATCAAGTGACTGAGATTTACTTCATGCTAACCTCTTATATGTACTGCAGCTATCTTCCACTCACTGCAGTTTTCTGAAGAAATTAATTTGCTTTCATTGGAAGATGGTGCTGCAGTTCCTGTCTTCCCCATTCTGACTAAATTCACTTTGTTGGTGTACCATCAGCAGTTACTGTATGATTCACTTGCTCCAGTCCACCTTGAGCTCATTGATTAATTGTTGTCAATGGCTGCACTGGAAATAATTCTCCCATGCAAAATCGTGGGAGGGTGTGTAGTTTGGGTGACCATCTTTCACATGAAACACTAAGGCCCATTGTTCTCTCACAAATGGAGGCCAAGAAGACCTGGTATTATTTTATAGAAGCGTCCTGACCAGTATCATAGCACAGGAACAGACCCTTCAACTCACCTCGTACCTGCCGACCTGATCTTTTTGCCAAATCCCATCTCCTTACAACCAGCCCACAACCCTCAAAACCCCTCCCATCCATGTACCTATCCAAACTTCTCTCAAATGTTACAATTAAACCTGCTTCTCTCTAGTTCCATATTTATACTATTCACTGAGTGAAGAAGTTCACCCTCATATTGCCCTTAAACATTTTAATTTTCACCCTTACCAATGATTTAATTCTAGTCTAACCCAACTTGAGGGGAAAAGGCCTGCATGCATTCACCCTATCTCTACCTGTTATAATTTTGTATACCTCTATAAGAGGTATATACCTCCCTTCACTCTTCTGTGCTCCAGAGAATAAAGCCCTAACCTGTTCAATTCTTCCCCATAACCCAGATCTTTGAGTTCTGGCAACATCCTTCCAAATCTTCTCTGTACTCTTTCAAACATGTTGATATCTTTCCTGTAGGTAGATGACCAGAACAGAACACAATAATCCAAATTCTGCATACCTTCAATGTAACATCCCAGTGCCTTGATTTATAAAGGACGATGTGCCAACAGCTCTTTATATGATGCTGGCTGCCACTTTGAAGGAATTATGGATCTGTATTACAGAGCCCTCTATTCTACAGCACCTGCTCAGTGCCCTATCATTCACTGCATAAGTCTTACCGTGGTTTGTCCTAACAAAGAGCAACACCTCACACTTGCCTGCAATAAATTCTATTTCCTATTTATCAGCCAATTTCCCAGTTATTTGAGATTAAGAATTTCATGAAAACTGATTATACAATCATTGATCTTTCTGCCTGAAGCTTGCACTGTGGCAGACAGGAAGACTCTACAACAGGAATTTTAAACTGCCCAGCACATCACCAGCACCAGCCTGCCCACCAACAAGGACAAAGGTGTCTGAAAAAGGCCAGCAATACAATGAAGCATCCCACCCAACCTGCTCGTGGAATATTTGTCTTACTCCCATAATGGCGGAAGCAACGAAACATCCACTCCAGGACCGCCAGACACAAAATCAGTTAATTTCCCCAAGCAGTGAAGCTGATTGACCCACCCCTCCTCCACTGAGGTATCATTTCATTTCATAGTCACCTGACTATGTACAGACGCCACCATAAGTAACATCACTTTACGTACATACTGTAAAATCAATCAGTGAATATAAGCTTTCTTGTGTTTTTTACAGTTCTGTGCAGAAGTCTTATATATATATATATAGCTTGGGTGCCTAAGACTTTTGCACAGTTCTGTATTTGTCAATGTGGAGAAGAAAGAGAGTTTAGAAATCTAGCTGGAGCAAGGCATGTTGGAAATGGCAGGGGGAGCACCACGGGCATGTAGGACACGTGGCAGAGATGGAAGATGGTGCAGGCGCAGACACACCCAAGCCGAAGATACCTGGCAAGGTCATTTGATTCCAACCAATTGGTTGATTGACATTACAGACTGCCTCCCTGGCACTTCCCACTTCCCCCCTTTTTCCCCTAACCACATTCACCCTCTCCCTGCCCCCTTCCCACTCTCAGCCCACAATAGAAACCCATATCAGAATCAGGTTTATCATCACTCTCATGTCATGAATTCTGCTTTTTTTTGTGGCAGCAGCACAGTGCAATACATAAAGTTACTACAGTACTTTGCAAAAGTCTTAGGCATCCTAGCTATATATATATTTTGTGTGTGTGTGTGTAAGACTTTTACTCAGTAATACATATTTATTCTGTATTTTTAATTATTGTGATTTTTATTTTATTATGTTTGTTGTTCTGTATCAGACCTGATCTTCTTTACACTTGTTACTGGAGATAGCATTAAGCAATCTGTAATCTGAAACGTAAAACACTTTAGGGATTCCCAAGGATATTAAAAATGCTACATAAATGCAAATCATCCTTGTTTATTCTTCCACTCGTTTAATTAGAGTCATTGAATAATATTCTATGAAAACACACCTTTTGGCCCAGTTCATTCATGCAGACCAGCCTAAGGTAATCCAGATTGCCAAAGCTTGGCCCAAGTACTTTAAAACTTCCCTATCCATGAACCTATCCAAATGTCTTTTGAAGGTATCTGTTCCCCAGGGAGTAGTTAATGCATTTAAGGCTATTTGTCAAGATGTAGCATGATCCCACATCGATCTGAATGACAATTTGTTAATGTTCCTTTTTCTATTTAAGAACTGATGCTTTTTATTTTCTGTCGTTACTTTATTCCTTCAGTACAAAGCTCACAATTATAATAAATCTTGCTTGATAAAGCAGGAAGGCCACTTACTGAACCTTTTATACCTACAAGAAAGGAATCTCTTTACAAAACAAAGTCTCTAGCGATTTTTTTGTAAGCTCAGAATAGAATCAAGAGTCAGGTTTAATATCACCGGCATATGTCATGAAATTTGTTAACTTAGCAGCAACAGTGCAATGTGATACATGATAATATAAGAAAATAAATAAAAATGGAAACCAATTACAGCAAGTATATAACTGCGTATTAAATAGTTAAAAATAGTGCAAAACCAGAAATAGTAAAGTGAGGTAGTGTTCATGGGTTCAATGTCCATTTAGGAATCGGATGGCAGAGGGGAAGAAGCTGTTCCTGAATCACTGAGTGTGTGCCTTCAGGCTTCTGTACCTCCTTCCTGATGGTAACAATAAGAAGAGGGCATGTCCTGGGTGATGGAGGTCCTTAATAATGGAAGTCACTTTTCTGAGGCACCGCTCCTTGAAGAAGTCTTGTGTACTACAGAAACTAGTACCCATGCCGGAGCTGACTAACTTTATAATTTTCTGTAGCTTCTTCAGATCCTCTACCACCACCCACCACCCCCCCTCCCCCTGCCCCACTGTACCAGAGAATGATGCAGTCTGTCAGAATGCTCTCCACATTACATCTGTACAGGTTTTTGAGTGTATTAGGTGACAAGCCAAATCTCCTCAAACTCCAAATGAAATATAGCCACAGGAACTCAGCAGGGCAGGCAACGTCTGCGGAAAAAGAGTAAACAGTCAACGTTTCAAGCCGAGACCCTTCCTCAGGACGGATGAAGTGTCTCAGCCCAAAATGTTGACTGGTTACTATTTTCCAAAGATGTTGCCTGGCCTGCTGAGTTCCTCCAGCATTTTGTTTTGTACTGCTTGGATTTCCAGCATCTGCATATTTTCTCTTGTTAATGAAATATATGCGCTGTCTTGCCTTCCTTTTAGCTGCATCAGTATGTTGGGACCAGGTTATATCCTCAGTAACTTTGATATTCAGGAACCTGAAATTGCTCACGCTCTCCATTTCTGATCCCTCTGTGAGGATTAGTTTGTGTTCCCTCATCTCACCCTTTCTGAAGTCCACAATCAGTTCTTTGGTCGTACTGACGTCGAGTGCAAGGTTGTTGCTACCTCCTCCATCCCAAATATTTTCTCATTTCATGCATCTCATTCTCTCCTAATGTGCGTCCGTGATTTTCAGATGCATAGACTTTTCCATGAAGTCAACCCTGAGATACGACAAGATTCACCTAACAAGGTGTAGGGGCAAACTAACTGCAGCCCCTGGTGCTTAGTCTAAACCCAGGTGTTACCATATCCTGAGATTAATTTTCTTGCAGACATTTACAGGAAGAAGAAACATTTTACGACAAAATATACAAAGACTGACAACTAACTAATGCGCAAAAGAATACAAAAGTGCAAATACCAATAATACTCAGAAGATGAGATGTAAAGAGTCTTTGAAACTGAGTCTGTGGGTCATAAAATCTGTGCAGAGTAGTGGTCAAGAAGTTATCCATGCTGGTTCAACAGCCTGATGGTTGGAGGGTGATAACTGTTCTTTAATGTGATAGTATGTGATTTAGGGCTTCTGTGCCTCCTGGCCAAATTATGGAGTCTTAATGATAGATGCTTCTTTCTTGCAGTAGCACTCCATTAAAATGGATTCAGTGGTAGGGAGAGTTTCACCTGTTGGACTGGGTTGTATCCACCACTTTCATGTTCCTGGGCATTGGTGTTTCCTTACCAGGCCGTATTGCAACCAGTAAAGACACTTTCTTTTGTGCATTTATAGAAGCTGTGTAGATCATATTTGACAATTCTAGTTTTTGGAACAATGTGAACATTGATCACAGCTTTGACAAGGTGAGGCTGCGGGATGCAAAGAAAAAATTGCCAAGGTACAGTATATCATAAGCTCGAAGGTGATGTAACAATATACGAATGTAAAGGTATCTAAAGTTCCTGTGATCCAATGAGCCCTACTCAGTTTGCTGATAGGTTGCATGTAGACACCAACTCCCCGACAACCCTCCCGCAGGCAGCATGTAATCTCCTGGGAAAGAATAAATTGACGTCAATTCAGGGAAGGGAAGAATCCCAGTTGAAAAGGTAATTGCCTTTCTTCCAGATACCATGGGTCCCACCAATAAACCATATTTTCTGTGGGATGAGCCAAGGCAGGCTGTTTTCTGGCCAAGTTGTACTTGGTCAGTGAGAGGCTTTCAGAAGTGAAATTCTGAGAGTACAAATTTTGTCTGTGCCTATCAGAATAAAAAGTAAAGTTAACAGGTGTGGGGAACCTTGGCTTTCAAGAGATATTGGGACTCTGGTTAAGAAAAAATAAGGAGGTGCATTGCAGGTATAGACAGGTAGGAACAAATGGGGTGCTTATAGAGTATAAGAAATACAAGAGAACACTTAAGAAAGAAATCAGGAGGGCTAAAAGAAGGCATGAGGTTGCCTTGGCAGACAAGGTGAAGAAGAATCCTAAGGGATTCAACAGATAAGTTGAGAGCAAAAGGATTGCGAGAAAATTGGTCCTCTGGTAGATCAGAATATTAATCCATGTGTGGAGCCAAAAGAGATGGGGGAGATCTGAAATGAATTTTTTGCATCAGTATTTACTCAGGAGAGGGACACAGAGTCAGTAGAAGTGAGGCAAAATAGCATCAACTGCATGGACTCTACAGATTACAGAGGAGGAGGTGTTTGCTGTCTAGAGGCAATTTGGGGCAGATAAATCCCCAGAGACTGACAAGGTCTTCCCTCAGACTCTGTGGGAGGCCAAGCGCAGTTGTTGCAGGGGCCCTTGCAGAGATATTTACATCAACCTCAGCGACAGGTGAAGTGCTGGAGGATTGGAGGAAAGCCAATGTTGTCCTGCTGCTTAAGAAAGGCTGTAAAAATAAATCAGGAAATTACAAGCCAATGAGTTTGTTACCAGTAGGGGAAAATTATTGGAAGGTATTTTAAGGAACCAGATATCTAAGCATTTAGATATTCATGGACTGATTAAGGATAGTCACCATGGCTTTGTGCATAGTAGGTCATATCTAACCAAACCTAAAGAATTTTTCAAGGAAGTAACCAGGAAAGTTGATGAAGGCAAGGCAGCAGATACTGTTTACAAAGCATTTGATAAGGTCCCCCATGGGAGTTGGTCAAGAAGGTATTCAGGATGAAGTAGTAAATCAGATTAGACACAGGTGTTATGGAAGAAGCCTAAGTGTGGTAGTAGATGATTGCCTCACTGACTGAAGAGCGGTGATTACTGGAGTGCTGTAGGGTTCCATGCTGGGTCCTTTGTTGTTTGCCATCTATATTAATGATCTAGGTGATAATGTGGTTAACTGGATCAGTAAATTTGTGGATGATACCAAGGGGTAGTGGAGAGTGAGGAAAACTATCAGAGCTTACAGTGGGATCTAAACCAGTTTGAAAAATGAGCTGGAAAATAGCAGATGGAATTTAATGCAGACCAGTGTAAGGAGTTGCCCTTCAGGAGAATCATCCAGGGTAGGCCTTATACCGTGAATGATAGCACACTGAGAAGTGTGGGAGAACAAAGGGATCTGGGAATACAGGTCCATAACTCATTGTAAGTGGCATCACAGGTAGATAGGGTCATAAAGAAAGCTTCTGGCATATTGGCCTTCATAAATCTAAGTACTGAGTACAGGAGATGGGTTGTTGTGTTGAAGTTGTATAAGTTGAGGCCAAATTTGGAGTATTATGGGCCGTTTTGGTCACCTACCTACAGGAAAGATGTATATAACATTGACAAAGTACAGAGAAAACGTACCAGGATGTTGCCAGGTCTGGAGGACCCAAGTTATATGGAAAGATTAAATAGGTTAGGACTTTATTCCTTGGAATGTAGAAGACTGAAAAGTGTTATGCCTGTGCCTGCCCCCCCTCCTTTTTGAGAATCGCAAGATCGCTATTAAGTCAGGTCAGGAGACCCAGGAAATGAGAGAGAGATGTTTGGAACGTCCTGGCCCCAGCAATACTAAGCCACCGAACAGGTCATTGTCTCTTGGAGACGGAATTGTGTATTGAATACTGTACTTCATGGAAGCCCTCAGGCAACATGGGCTGGTTGGGGGATGGCATCATTCCACCCTGATTGACATCTGAGACCCTGTGAGTCAGGATAAAAGAGGGTCTGGGGAACAGCCCTTGACACGCACCAGGAGAAACGCTAGAAGTTCCGTGACAGCGTTTAATAGCGATAGCCGGTGGAGGGCCCATTTGTATCCTGTCCCGTTGCCCCGGGATTGAGGCCCTACCACGGAAGGCGGCTTAGCTAAGGAAGAGATCACCACCGACGCCATTTTGAAGGATCGACATCATAAAACGGAAAACCGGGCAAGTTCTAAACCTCCGTCTCTCTCTCCAACCAAAAGCTGCAGCTTGAATGAACTTGAGTGACTTTTATATTTCCATTGGACAATACATTATCCCCTAGACAACGATAGAGCTATTTCTTATTGATTATTATTATACCCGCACTTTTAGATTTAGTATTGACGACGTATATTATCTGTATGTATCTGTATATTATTTTTGTATATTTTATCAATAAATACTGTTAAAATAGTACCATCAGTTTCAACGGACCTCTCTATCTTTGCTGGTAAGTGACCAGTTACGGGATACGTAACAGAAGCGATCTGAGAGGTATAGATGGGATAAGTGCAAGTAAGCTTTTTCCACTGAGGTTGGGAGGGACTAGAACTAGAGGTCAGAAGTTAAAGGTGAAAGGTGAAAAGTTTAAGGGGAACATGAAGGGAAACTTCTTCACTCAGAGGGTAATGAGAGTATGGAATATGCTACCAGTACAAGTGTTGTGTGCGAGCTTGATTTCAAAGTTTAAAAGAAATTTGGATAGGTACTTGAATGGTAGGTGTATGGGGTGGGGGGGGTGGCTAATGTTTTGGTGTAGGCAGTTTAAATCACTCAGCATGGACTAGATGGGCCAAAGGGCCTGTTTCTGTATTATGCTTTTCTATGACACTAAGGTATATAGATATATATATATAGATAGATAGATAGATAGAATTTATATTAAATGATTAGGGCAAAAAGAGGTAAAATAGTGAGGTACTGTAAATGGGTTCAATGTCCATTCAGCAATATAGTGACAGAGGGAAAGAAGCTGTTTGTAAAATACTGATTTTGTGCCTTCATGCTACTGCACCTCCTCCTCGATGGTAGTATTGGGAAAAGAATATGTACTGTGTTCTTGAGACATTACCTTCCAAAGATGTCTTCAGTGTTGGGTAGGCAAGTGCTCATGATGGATCTGCCTGAGTTTGCAACTTTCTGCAGCTTTTTCTGCTCCTGTGCAGTAGCCATCCCATGTCAGATGGTGATGCAACCAGTTAGAATGTTCTCCATCGTACATCTGTAGAAATTTGCTGGAGTCTTTGGTGACACACCAAACCTCCTCAAAGTCTTAATGAAGTATAGGACTTCTTTGTAATTGCATCAATATTTTGGGCCCAGGACAGATCTTCAGAGATGTTGACCCTCAGTAGCTTGAAATTACTCAACCTTCCACTGCTGATTCCTCGATGAACACTGATGTGTACTCCCTTTACTTCCCCTTCCTCAAGTCCGTAACAATTCTTTGGTCTTTCTGTCATTGAGCGCAAGGTTATTGTGGTGACCCACTCAACCAGCTGATCTATTTCACTCCTGTACACTCTCTCATCACCATCTGAAATTCTCCCCACTTTAGTTCTCTCTCTTCCCAACAAAATAGCTTTTCCTTCTCCTGGTGTGAAATTGCATTTGCACCTCCATATATCTCATTAGTACGAGCAAGTTTCATCTGCATCTGGGAGGTGACATCCAATGAATCTATAATAATTACCAACCAAGGAAACTGGCTTGGATTGAGCTGGTTTTGGATCTGATTGGAAAAATCCTGTTAAAAGTGATGGATATGACCCAGTCCATCATAGAAAAGAAGTCATCACCCTGACACAGTGGTGTCAAGAAAACAACCTCTCCTTCAATGTCGCAAAAACAAAGGAGCTGCTTGTGGACTACAGGAAGAATGGAGACAGGCTAACCCCTATCGACATCAATGGATCCGAGGTTGAGAGGATTAACAGCTTTAAGTTCCTCAGCATAAACGTCATGTGGTCTGTACATAATAGGTGTGTGGTGAAAAAGGCAAAACAGTGCCTCTTTCACTTCAGATGGCTGAAGAAGTTTGGTATGGGCCCCCACAGGGGCACAACTGAGAGCATCCTCACTGGCTGCATCACTGCCTGGAATGGGAACTCCACTTCCCTCAATCGCAGGACTCTGCAGAGAGTGGTGCGGACAGCCCAGCACATCTGTAGATGTGAACTTCCCACTGTTCAGGACATTTACAAAGACAGGTGTGTAAAAATAGCCCAAAGGATCATTGTGGACTCGAGTCACCCCAACCACAAACTGTTCCAGCTATTACCATCCGGAAAAAAGTACTGCAACATTAAACCCAGGACCAACAGACTCTGGGACAGCTTCTACCACCAGGCCACCAGACTGACAAATTCATGCTGATACAACTGTATTTCTGTGTTATATTGATTATTCTGTCATACATACTATTTATTATAAATTACTATAAATTGCACATTGCACATTTAGATGGAGATGTAGTATAAAGATTTTTGCTCCTTGTGTATAGGAAGGATGTAGTAATAAAGTCAATTCAATTCAGGTAAAGCCCTCCCAACAATTGAGCACACCCTCATCAAGCTTTATTGCAGGAAAGCAGAACCAGCCAGGTCACGCTCTCTTCATGCTGCCATCAGGAAGAAGGTACAGGAGCCTCAGAACTCACACCACCAGTTTCAGGAATAGTTATTACCCCTCAACCATCAGGCTCTTTAACCAAAGAGGATAACTTCACTCACCTTCACTGGTCCATTCCATGAGACGTTCCGATAGCCTATGGACTCACTTTCAAGGATCCTTCATCTCATGTTCTTGATATTTATCGCTTATTTATTATTATTATTGTAACTCCCTGGGTGGCCTCAGGCTCGCTCAGCTCGTTCTCGTCTAGGGGGAGCAGCCTTCGGCCCCGCCAAACTGGGTAATCAGCTGGTGTGGATGCTGTGTGATGTCCCCGCCTCGCCCAAAAACAGACAGCACACCATATGCGATTAAATGAGTACAATTTATAAAGGTTACTATAACTAAGTGATTAATAACGATACAGTATATATGAAGAGAAAATTAAAGAAAAGGCGCCAAACTTATCAAAGTCCAAACCACTTCGTGCACAGCCGTTGGAGCTCAATTACTGAAGTCTTCTGGCCACCATTCGATCCCCTCCGAACTCCTCGACTCGCAGCTCAGGACCCTCCGAACTCCTTGACTCTCCAAACAGCTCAGGACCCTCCGAGTGGTCAACCAAGCACATCTAGCTTCATCCCCCCCCCCCCTCCTCGGAGAATCTCCC
The DNA here is from genome assembly GCF_030144855.1 of Hypanus sabinus. Classification (NCBI taxonomy): domain Eukaryota; kingdom Metazoa; phylum Chordata; class Chondrichthyes; order Myliobatiformes; family Dasyatidae; genus Hypanus; species Hypanus sabinus. The sequence goes on from NC_082708.1 coordinate 24,213,030, forward strand.
GGCCTCGGACCCCCCTTTGGGGTCCGATCCTCACCCAGCTTAGAGCATTGCGTCCTCTCTCTCGACCCCCTCGCGCCGATCTGCCCAAAAGCCCGTCAACAAAAGCTTACAGACTCAGAAGAAAGAACATTAATCCCCATTTGGTTTACAAAGGAATACCATTCTCGTTATCAGTAAATTAGCATTCCTGCTAGTTAACAAAAAGAAGAAACCCTCTTTACACTCTCCCTCCACCAAATAAAAGTCATGTCCTCATGACTACTAAATAACTCGCCACCGTTCCTGCCAACACACCGTAACCCAAGCACAAACAGTGACATCTCCTCCCCACACAGTAACCCTCACGCCCTGTTCCTCAGGCGCTACTTAGGCCAACTATCTGGGAGTTCCCTAACCCTTCTGAGGCCTCCGTACCCCCTCACCTAAACCCTTCAGGCTCGGACACAACTGGGGATACCTTGGGCCCACTACCAACTCCTCTCTCAACCTCTCACTCATGCCCCACACTGCACACAGCTAACCCTCCCCGCTACACCTGACTCACTGGGAGAAGGGCCAAAGGTCTCTTCCTCAATCGAGGGAAAGTCAGCAAAAGGCAGCATGTACCACACATCCAGCACATCATCCATCAAATCTGTATTCTTCCTCATTCCTGTGATTGGTAGCTGCTGTTTGATCTTCTCCAAACGGAAACACGTGGCCTGCACTGCTCCCGCAGTCTCTTCAGCCTCCTGTTCAGTATTCACTGCACTTCTCTCCAGCTTTTTCTTCCTCATGACTTCTTCCAGATCAACTTTCAGGTTTTGCACTTCATTTGAACTGTCGATGGTCCTCTTCAGGTTCCCTTCAAGCTTCCGCTTCTCTCTGCTGAGATTCGTCTGTAATTTCTTCACCTCCGCAAACTCCCCTCTCCGGGTTCTCAGTTTGCTATTACCCTCAGTCAGACAACTTTCTTCATTCTCTCCAACTTGTAAGTCTTCCGACTGGTTCCAGATCGCTTTCTCCAGTCTCTCCGTCTTCATTTCAAACTTGATTCCGTAGAGACAGTCACTCACGAGCTGCGACCTTCGCCAGCCCTGGCACGTGTCCCGAAAACACTTTAACTCGGTAGTTCTCAGCTGCTCCTGCAACAACCTCACTTCAAATTCTCCTGAGGCAAATCCAAACACCAAGAGATCATCCACATACACCAAAACTCCAAACTCCTCCACATCCCCTATGGTCTTCCACCTGCCCCGCAGGAAGGTTGCAAGGGCTCCAGATATGCCCTGTGGCATCTTTTCGGACCCGAAGACTCCTAGGGAATTTATAACGGCCGTCTTCTCCTTGTCGGCCTCACTCATCGGGATCTGGCAACATCCACTCCTCAGATCCAGCATCTTAAACCACTTCACACCACTCAGACAGGCCATCGCCTCTCTGGCCCTCAGGGCCATATTCTGGTCACTGACAGTGCGCCTCTTCAACGCAATATAATCCATACACACGCTGCCTACATCTTCCACGACTGTAGGGGCCAGTCACTGCAACCTCTCTCTCTCCGAGGTGTCTTCAGCAGTCAACTCCCCTCCCTTGTGGTGTTTCGCAGCGTCCACGAAGAGGGTCTCACCCTCAGATACTTCCCCCAGGCCGTACCACCACTGGCTCTTGTTTGAATTCGGTATCAGCCCAATGCTGCTACACACGTCCACACAAGCAGCTCGAAACCCTGGGTGCATCGACAATGCCTCCAAACAGCGCTCACCCGCCTCCTCCGGGCAGGCTCCCAAGCGCACCAGCAGGATTTTGGTTCTCTCTAGAACAGAAACGCTGCCCGTCTCAACAGGGTCCGGACACATCAGCATTAACGATTCATGAACCTCAGTCTCCTCCACATTTGCCTCCAAGAACTCCATTTTCACTGACCAACAACCGTCGTCTGGATAATCATCGGCACTGGTACCCCGAATCTCCAGTGTCCTCAATGTCGTCAAGGGTAAATGCTTCCAATAATGGTTATGAAACAAACTGTACAGCAACTTAACCGGCGCCCCGGTGCCAAGGATGGCTTTATCTTGACTTCCATCCATCCGTAACAACACCTGTGCGCTTGGTCCCTCTAAGCCTTCAGGAATAGAGTCTGTTCCTTTCGGGAGTTCGTTGGTACATTGCTGGGACCGTGCTCCCCCAGAGACCCCAAGCCGTTCCCCCACTGGGCCTCCTCTAAGTTTCCCGACACCTCTCGAATCAACGGAACAACCGATCCCCTTGACAGATCCCCTTGGCACCACAAGCAATTTATCTGCCCCCCTAGGCAAAAAGGGATACCCTAAAAACTTCCCACCAATCTCCTGCCACAGATATAATAAGCCCCACAGCTGCGGCATTTGACTTCCAGTCGAACCACACGCATTTTCCCACACTTTCCCAGAACTGGCAGCGGTCACTTCGAGGTAATTGCGCCTGACAGTTCTAACAAAGTCACCAGTCCGCCTAATCAAACTTTCAACCCGTCCCTGTCGGTTTCCCTCAGCCAAGCACTGCCACTCACCCAACAACTGAGAGGTCCGCTCCGCCCACGCCTCCGCCCCTTTAGGGTTGGACATTATTCCAATAACCGGGCAGAGCCCACCACTGCTGAAACATCCCAACCTGTCACTCCTCACTCTCCAAACAGTACGGACAACCCATGGTCCCACCACCATTTCGTCAGCACTAGTTGGAACTCGAACAACGACCTCGAGGCTAACAACAGCAGCCACCCCACCCAACACACACGCAGCGATAACCAGCAATCACACACCCACAAAGGCATACCAGCTCTTCGCCGCAGACACAATTTAAAGAGGGTGATCACACAGCTTCCACAGAAATCAATCCCGGACGAGCCCCCACAATGTAACTCCCTGGGTCGCCTCAGGCTCGCTCAGCTCGTTCTCGTCTAGGGGGAGCAGCCTTCGGCCCCGCCAAACTGGGTAATCAGCTGGTGTGGATGCTGTGTGATGTCCCCGCCTCGCCCAAAAACAGACAGTACACCATATGCGATTAAATGAGTACAATTTATAAAGGTTACTATAACTAAGTGATTAATAACGATACAGTATATATGAAGAGAAAATTAAAGAAAAGGCGCCAAACTTATCAAAGTCCAAACCACTTCGTGCACAGCCGTTGGAGCTCAATTACTGAAGTCTTCTGGCCACCATTCGCTCCCCTCCGAACTCCTCGACTCGCAGCTCAGGACCCTCCGAACTCCTCGACTCTCCAAACAGCTCAGGACCCTCCGAGTGGTCAACCAAGCACATCTAGCTTCATGCCCCCCCCCCCCTCGGAGAATCTCCCGGCCTCGGACCCCCCTTTGGGGTCCGATCCTCACCCAGCTTAGAGCATTGCGTCCTCTCTCTCGACCCCCTCGCGCCGATCTGCCCAAAAGCCCGTCAACAAAAGCTTACAGACTCAGAAGAAAGAACATTAATCCCCATTTGGTTTACAAAGGAATACCATTCTCGTTATCAGTGAATTAGCATTCCTGCTAATTAACAAAAAGAAGAAACCCTCTTTACATTATTATTATCATTTCTTTCTTTTCGCACTTGCAGTTTGGTGTTTTTTGCAATGTGTGAATGCCCACATTTGTGCGCTCTTTCAATTTTATTGTGGTTATGATTCTATTACAGTTAGTATTCTATTATGGATTTAATGAGTATGCCCGCAAGAAAATGAATCTTGGGGTTTTATATGGTGACATATATGTACTTTGATAATAAATGTACTTTGAACTTTGTACTTTTTAAACCCCTGGTGGATAAGCAGGAACATTCACTTCAGTCTGACCTGCCCCAGTAATAAGTAAATAAAGACATCGTCATAGGGCACTATAACACAGAAATAGGCCTTTTGGCCCATTTAGTCAATGCCAGACTGCTTTACTGAGTAGTCACATACACCTGCACCTGAGCCATACCTCTTTCATCCTATGTACATATCCAAACTTATCTTAAATGTTACAATTGAACCCCTGTCTACTACTTCAGATGGCTCACTCGCACCGAACTCTAAGTGAATTAGTTCCCCCTCAGATTCTCCTTCAATGTTGGTGTTCACAATAAACCTATTGCCTCAAATTCTAGTCTCTCCCTCTTGAAAGAAAAAAGCCTGAATGTATACACCCTTATCCTATCCTTGTATATACCATCTATTCTAAATGGTTCTGTGAAACACGCCTGTACTTTCATTTTACAAAACAGCTCAACTTTGGAATGTTATTATTGACCATTAGTGTAAAAGTCAAATTCATTGCAAGTTTATTGTCAAAGTGAGAAGGTTACCATATACTACCTTGAAATTCATTTTCTTACTAGCATTTACAGGACCACAAAATAAATACAACAGAGTTTGTCAACAAAACAAAGATTGACTAACAGCCAATGTGCAGAAGAATACAAATAGTGCAAATAAATAAATAAATAAATAATTCTGAGGACATGAATTGTAGTCTTTTCTAGAGTAAATTTCTGGGGTAGTTTTCTAGATTTTCTATCAAAGAGCATAATCTGGGAGGGGGGTTTCCTAGTGTCCATTGAGGTTCATTTATGCCTGACAGATCTATCTAGACCTAGCTGAATTCCGTGGAGCATAAATACTAATCTGGACTGATTGAATGGAAAATCTTACAAAGCCCAACGTATTCAGCCGTGTGCGTCATAGATAAAGGCCTTCAAACAGCTGAACACATCCACATGAAACACTGTCACAGGAAATCAGCATCCATCATCAGAGTTCCCCACCACCCAGGCTGTGCTCTTTGCTCACTGATGCCATCAAGTAGAAGGTACAAGAGCCTCAGGACTTGCACCACCAGGTTCAAGGACAGTTACTACCCTTCAACTATCAGGCTCTTGAACAAACAACACTCTCTTGCCCATCCATTGAGATGTTCTCACATCCAATGATTTCACTCTAAAGACTCTTAAGCTTGTTATCTCATGCTCTCAATATTTATTACTATTTATTTATATTTGCATTTGCACAGCTTGTCTTCTGCACTGCAGGTGATCCTTCATTGATACTGTTATAGTTCGTATTCTATGAACTTGCTAAGTATACCCACAGCAAAATGACTCAGGGTTGTATATAGTGACATAGAGTATATGTACTTAGATGATAACATTAACTTTTAACTTTTTCAATGTTGAATGACCTAATTTGTTCCATAATATTCTAGGTCTGTATAGTCTATAACCCTTCACAATTAATCTTTCACTTGCTCCTAAGTACTGTTAAACATTGCTTACGATTCAAGCAGACAAGGTTTGAAAAACAACAACTATTTTTGATGGCAGCAAAAATTCATAATTGGCCACAATACTTTACCACCTACTTTGTCCTCAAACTGATTTGCTCTCCACAATGGAGCCAAGGGAAGAATTGATATCTAATCTGTTTCAAATTAAATCTCGGCAATGTCATATTGCAAGCAGAAAATTGTTAACAGTAAAATTCACAATAGGATTGAATGGGGAAATGACATGCTTTTGTGAATTTTCTGCCCTGTCAAGATGAAGATGGAAAACACTTACTTTCCATTTTTGCCAGGCAGGGGTCAAATTGTGCAAATAAAAAAGAATTAATATTGAGAACATGATCCCTAACTGTTTCTTCAGTCATTACTTGTAAAATTTGGTGGAATCCGCAGATGTTCCAACAAATTTGTTCTCATAGAATTTAAACTAGAAATAGAACATCGGCTCAGACGGTCTGTAATGGTATTACATTTCCCATGAACTCCCTCCTACACTAATCCACTCATCTCTCAGCATTTATCCTCAGCATTAATCTTGCTTGTTTTCCACCCTCCCCCATACCTTCCCCCGTTTATCTCTGATAGGGTCGTAGAGTCATATATCAAGCAAACGGGCCGTTAGCCCAAATGGATCATGCCAGTCAAGATTCTAAGCTCACCCCATTTGCCCATATTTGGCCTATAAGCCTCTAAACCTTTCCTATCCATGTACCTGTCCAAGTCTCTTGTAAATATTATTATTGTTGCTGCCTCGGCCATTTCCTCAAGTCACTCATTCCATATATAGAACTACCCTAGTAGAAAGTCACCTCTCAGCTTCCAAGTAAATCTCTCTCCTCTCACCCTAAACCTATACCCTCTAGTTTGTGATTCCCCAACCCATATTATTTTATAAACCACAGAAAGATCACCCTTCATTTTCCTGCACTCTAATTAATGAAGTCCCAGCCTTTTGAACATCTCTCCATAACTCAGTCCCTGGAGTCACAGAACTATCCACATAAATCTCCTCTTTCCAGCTTAATGGCATCTGACCAAAACAGAACACAATATTCCAAAAGTGACCTCGCCAACATCTTCTACAACTGCAACTCTAACTTCTCATTCACCTGAAATGTTGGCTGTTCTCCCATCAATGATTCTTGATACCTTGAGGACTTTTCAATTATATATCCTTATTTCAGATTTCTAACATTTATTACAGTCTGCTTTTAACCTTACTGTACTTCTCTGACCTCCCTTTAAGGAATCTATTCTATTCTGTTCATATGTAGATTCATATTTTACGTTTAAGCTATTATTCAGCCTAAGTACTTCTGTCATCTTCATGGCATGCATTAGTAACTAGCTTTATGTGTAAGTTGTATACAGATCTATTCCCAACACTCATCCATGGCATTATCAAGTTAATTTGAGTTTATTCTTATATTCACAAATATCACAGGCACATAGATTCAGGAAGCACGCAGAGAAAAAATATACCAGACAATGAAGAAAGAAGGAGACTGTACAAAATAAGACGTAAGTACAAAGAAAAAACGGTACCATGGACCATGCTGATGCAAGGTGATCCATAGTGTTACATTGCTGACGTAGGCTTTTGTTGACAGGTCTGTTTAAGAACCTGATGGTTGTCAGAAATGAACTGTTCCTGAACATGGTAGTGTGAGACTTAATGCTTCTGTACTTCATCCTTGAGAGTAGCAGTGAGAAGAGGGCATGACCCACATGGTGGGCATCCTTAATGATAGATGTAATAGTGTCTCCTGTGTAATTATAATCTAATAAAATATATCAATAGGTAATCTACAAAGCTGAAATAGAGCACTCTTACTACACTGGTCTGACACAATCGAATAATGTTCCAAAGGTTATGATGAAAAAGAAAAGGTGGGTTTTTTTTTGCTTGGGTTAGAAATGAATTTTATGTATTTTGAGGGCTGGGTATTTATTTACTTATCAGTTTGTGTCAGAATCAGTTATGTTTAGGGATCTTCTATTGGGTTTTTGCAATCCACTGGTGGGACACTGGAAAATTTACCCAATTCTTCCATGCTTGAGGCCAATGGTGATCAAGCTGACTCATGACTGGTTTTGTCTGCCAATTTATCGTTGGTCCTCTAATGTGCCTGAGCACTTCGAGAACCTCTCCAAATGATTTGATAAGATCCCAGTAGATCACCAGACTGGGGAGGCATGGTCAGCACAAAAGTTTACAGTACAGGCGACTCGATTTCAGTTCCTGCCACTGCCTGCAACAAGTTTGTACGTTCTCCCCTTGACCATATGCGTTTCCTCTGGGTGCTTCAGTTTCCTTCCACAGTCCAAAAACAGAGCGACTAGAAGGTGAATTGGTCAGTGTAAATTGTTCTGTGATTAGGCTAGGATTAAGACAGGGGATTGCTGGCTGGTGCAGCTCAAAGGAGCAGGAGAGCCTATTCCACACTGTATCTCAGTAAATAGATAACTAAATAGGTAGAAGCTAACAAAACAACACGATCCTCTCAATTCCCAGATATAACATGGACTTGCAAGCTAAATTAACAATTTTGCCTTGTATATACCTTCATAAAGATGTGCACAAGTGCCCTGCAAAATATCATGTAGGGATGGTGTCTGGGCAACTCTCTAAAGCTGGAGAGCTTCTGATGTATCTAGCTGCCCGTAATTCTCTATCTACTGTGTTGCTTGTGCCTCTTATCTCCTTTTCCTTCTCACCTAACTGCCAACATATTCAGTCAGGGTCCAGTGAGTGCCTCAATTATGTGAGTTGTGCATCCAATTTCTACGTCTTCAAGGCCTCCCGTGGAATCCGGCGCCATTTCTTGCAATACCTAATGATCAAAGTTCAAAGTAAATTTAGTAGAAAAGTACATACAGTACTGTGCAAAAGTCTTAGGTACATATATACAGCTAAGGTGCCCAAGATTTTTGCACAGTACTGTATTTGCCAATGTGGAGTAGTACGCAAGCTTGTAAACCTGGTGGGACCAAAGGATGTTTGGAATGGTGAGGATGGAGTGCTGCGGGAAGGGTGTGGGACAGGTGGCAGAGAAGGAATGCCAGGGGCAGAGATGGTGCCGATGCAGACACATACAACTCTGAGACACCAGGCAAGGCCATTTGATTCCAAACAACTGGTTTATTGATCATTATAGAATGTCTCTCTGCTGCTGCCCACTCCCTCCCCTCTCTCTTTGCCATTTCCCAACCATAATTCCCCTTTACCTGTCCCCTTCCCGCTCTCAGTCCATAATAGAGACACATAACAGGATCGGGTTTATCATCACCCACATATGTCATGAAATTCACTTTTTTTTGTGGTAGCAGTACAGTGTAGTACATAAAATTACTACAATACTGAGCAAAAGTCTTAGGTACCCTAGCTATAGATTCAAGATTCAAGATTCATTTATTGTCAAAGAATGTATAAATTATCCAATTTTGAGTTTGGCTTGCTCACAGGTAGCCACAAACCACGAAACCCGAAAGAACCCAATTAAAGAAGAAGAAAGAATAAAAATAAAAATACAAGACCAACATTTGGTGCGTAAGAGAAAGAAAAAAATACAAATCATGTGAACAATTGAAGTGAACAACAGTATTCCAAACCACAATTGAGTCCTCAGATCCAAACCCTGGAAAAGCCCAGAGTAGGTCCAAGCCTCGTTTATCAATTCATCAGATTAACGGCCCCAGAGTACAACAGCCAAGGCAGTCTTCATAGCCTCAGGGGCATGGAGAGAGAGGAGTGACTATTGTGGAGAATGAGTGAAATCAGCTCTCACCTCGGATCCTGACACACTCATTTTTCAGTCTATTTGGGCTGGCATTTAAATTGACCCAATGTCAGAACAGCAAAAGGCTCCGGAGGAATAAACATTGTGGAGAGCAAGCGAAATTGTCTCGCACCTCCAAACTATCTAAGACTTCTGAGCAGTATGTATAAATCAGGGTCTGTGAAATTCAAGACTTTTCACGTCACTGGCTCAGTTGTGGTTTTGCTTTTATTGTTATTGTGACATTTACACTTTTGATTTTGTGTGAGGGGATTGTGTTTGATCTTTGCACAGTCTCAAAGAGCCAGGGTGCAAATTATTTTGGCTCCCCGACTGTAACAGACATTCTCGCTTTAACGAGTTTGAGGTTGCAAGCTCAGCCCACAAGGGACTAAGCCAAAACTGAATTTATTAACAGTCATCAATAAGCAAAGAATTTCATTCACTTTCCTCGGGCTCCCTTCCAGATCCAAGGTTGGACGTCAATGTCTTGTCAGGTCTCTTACACTCCAGTGAGCCTTTCTTGACCTTACCTGCAAATAATGGCCCTCCCCCCCACCCCTACCCCTCCTCTTGCTGTGGCCACTTCTCTCAGCGTTAATGTCTCAGCACTCGCAAGGCAGTTTATTGGATTCTTGGCACTAGGTGCATTTGGCTTTGCTTCATTCAGCATGTCTACTTTGAATTGATTTGCAAATTTCTGTCACACCACGGTAGAAGAATCATACTCAGCACTAATAATAATGTACCGTTACTCCTATCACTGAAGCAGAATGAGTCGACTGGTCTGAGTATTGCTTTCTACTATGGCTTCAGGTGTTTTTATTTCAAAGTGACATTTGTGTTGAGCATAGCTGCCTGCAGTGCATGCCGAAAGAACACTTTTTGTAAATTAAATAGTTTCCCTCCGGTGTTTCTCTTGAAAGAGAAAATACCTTTCAGCAGTGTGAGGAAAGAGCAGGGTGTGTGACTGATGGGGCGCACGGAAAAGCTGACGAAAGGAAATGGCTACAGAGCAGACCATCACAGAAAACACATCTACACCTACAAGGAGTCCTGCCACGAGCAAGCAGCGTCCAGTTCAAGGATCCGCACCACCCTGGCCATGCTTTCTTCTCTCTGCTTTACTGACCTCAATGCTGCACTAATTCCACAACCTGTGCTCTCAGTTTCAAGGACTCTACAACTCATGTTTTCAGTATTTATATATTCGCTGATTTATCTACTTGCTTGTTTATTTATTTATTATTTATACTTGTATAATATGTCTTTGTTTACACATTGATTGCTTGTCAGTCTTTGGAGTGTGTAGTTTTTCATTGAATCTGTTGTATTTCTTTGTTCTACTGTGAATGCCTGCAAGAAAGTGAATCTTAGGTGACATAACTTTAATAATAAATTTACTTTGAACTTTAAACTGGAAGATGGCAGGAATTTGATAGCCTCCTTCTGGGCCTTAACTGTTTCTTGATTCTATTGTAAATGAGAGCAAAAAAAAAATGAGCTGCTAATTATAAACACAAGAGATTCTG